>NC_082692.2:99953311-100280609 GCF_949987515.2 Delphinus delphis | reverse complement strand
TATATTTTCCATCCTTTGTACTTTAGTCTATATTCTACTGACCTGACTTTCAGTTTACTAATGTTCTTGTTAACTGTGTCTAATATGCTGATAAAACTTATCCCTTGAGTTCTTGATTTCATTTATTCTATTTTTAAATTCTAGAATGTCTAATTGATTATTTTAGAATTTTATTCTCTGCTGAAATTCTTCATCTTATCTCCCATTTTCTTGTATATATTAATCATGGCTACTTTGATGTCTGTATCAGATATCTCCAATATCTATATCCCTGTAGATGTTTCTCATAGTTTTCAGTTAGTCCTTGACTTTTAAAATATTTGATGTTTTGTGCATGCCACACATTGTATATGAGAAAGTATAGAGATTATTTGAGGCTCTGGATGATGTAATGTTCCTTAAGATAAGATTTACCTTTGTTTTCAACTGTCAGTTCAGGGTCTTTTGTGGTCCCATATGAATTTCAGGATTATTTGTTCTAGTTCTGTGAAAAATGCTATGAGTATTTTGATAGGGATTGCATTAAATCTGTAGATTGCTTTGGGTAGTATGTCCATTTTAATATCAGTTCTTCCAATCTAAGCACACAGAATATCTTTTCATTTCTTTGTATCATCTTCAGTTTTCTTTATCAGTATTTTATTGTTTTCAGAGTATAGGTCTTTCACCTCTTTGGTTAAGTTTATTCCTAGGTATTTTATTCTTTTTGATGTGATTTTAAATGGGATTGCTTTTTTACTTTCTCTTTCTGTTATCTCATTATTAGTGTATAAAAAATCAACAGATTTCTGTATATTGATCTTGTATTGTACAACTTTACTGAATTCATTTATTAGTTCTAATAGTTTTTTGATGGGGACTTTAGGATTTTCTTTATATAGTATCATGTCATCTGTTCCAGTTTGGATGCCTTTTATTTCTTTTTCTTATCAGATTGCTGTGGCTAGGACTTCCAATGTTATGTTAAATACAAGTGGTGAGAGTGGGCATCTTCTCTTTTTCCTGAATTTAGAGGAAAGACTTTCAGCTTTTCACTGTTGAGTATGATGATAGCTGTGGGTTGTCATAAATGGCCTTTATTATATTGAGATATGTTCCCTCTATACCCACTTTGATGAGAGTTTTTATCATGAATGGATATTGTATTTTGTCAAAATGTTTTTTCTGAATCTATTGAGACGATCATGTGATTTTTGTCCTTACTTTTGTTAATGTGGTGTATCACATTGTTTGATTTGTGAATGTTGAACCATCCTTGCATCCTTAGAATAAATCCAACATGATCATGGTGTATGATCCTTTTTACATATTGTTGGATTTGGTTTGCTAATATTTTGTTGTGGATTTTTGCATCTATATTGATCAAAGATATTGGCCTGTAATTTTCTCTATTTTGTAACATCTTTGTCTGGTTTGGTATCAGGGTAATGGTGGCCTCATAGAACGAATTTGGGAGTGTTCCATCCACTTCCATTTTTTTTTGGAATAGTTTGAGAAGGATAGGTATTAGTTCTTTATGTGTTTAATAGAATTCACTTGTGAAGCTGTCCAGACCTGGACTTTTGTTTGCTGGGAATTTTTTAAATTACAAATTCAATTTTACTACTAGTGATCGGTCTGTTCGAAGTGTGTTTCTTCTTGATTCTGTCTTGGCAGGTTGTATCTTTCTAGAAATTTTCCCACTTAGAAGATTCAATATTGTTACATGTCAGTTATTTTCAGATTGATGTATGGCTTCAGTGCAGTCCCAATCTAAACTTCAGTAGGCTCTTTTAGTAGAAATTGACTAGCTGATTAGAAAATTTATATGGAAATGCAAAAGACCTAGAATAGCCAAAATTTTTTGAAAAATAGCAAAATTGGAGAACTTTACTTGATTTCAAGATTTTCTATAAATTTACAGTAATTAAGACTAGTTTATTATCAGCAGAAAGACAGACATATAGATAACTGGAACGGAATAGAGTCCAGGATCAGAATCATGTGCATATAGTCAGTTGATGTTCAACAAAAGACAGGGTAATTCAATTTGGAGGGGTAGTCATTTCAACAAATGGTGCTGGAACAACTGAATATCCATATGGGGAAAACATAGAATTGATCTTTGCAGCAACAATAATTAATTAACAATAATTAATTCAAAATGGAGCATAGATGTTAACTTAAACACTTCTAGAAGAAAACATAGGAGAGGAAATATTTGTGATTTTTGAGGCAGACACAGATTTCCTATAACAATAAGAAATAATGAAAATAAAAATAGAAGAAAAAATAATGGACTGTCCTTCACCTAATTTAAAAACTTCTGTTCTTTGGGGGGGAAAAAACTTTAAGAAAAAACACATAAACTTGTAGAAAAATATATAAATTTCTAGAATAACTAAAGAACTCTTACAACTCAAGAAGAAGAAGACAAACAACCCTATTTTTTTTAATGGACAAAATATTTAAATAGATATTTTACAAAATAAGATATATAGATGGTAAAAAAAAGCACATGAAAAGATGCCTAATATCATTAGTCTTTAAGGAAATGCAAATAAAACCCACAAATGAGATACTACTAGACACCTCCTAGAATGACCAAAAAAAATTTTTAACTGAAAATACCAGGTACTGACAAGTATATGGAGCAACCAGAGCTGTCATACTGGGTGGGCCAAAAGGTTCGTTCGTTTTTTTTCCTGTAAGATGGCTCTAGTAGCACTTAGTTGTCCTTAACTTCATTCAAAACAATTTTGTTAGATTGTATGTGACAGCCATGATTGTATGTGACAGCATTTACAAAAAGACATCAAAATTGGTGAATTTTTTATTTTATGCACATAATGTAACTTATGCCTCATTTGCTACTGAGAATCTTTCTTTTAGTTAAGCACCAATCTGGCAGTACCATATGCAGCTTTGGTAGGAAGTGGACAGAGAGGGAGGGCGGCATACAGTGAAAAGAGTGAATGAAAAAGGAAAAGGAAAGAGTTAGAGGAAAAGTTGTAGTCATTATTGGCATTTAGAGACTTACTGCAGGCCCCTCAAAAAACAAATTGGTGAATTTTTGTGTAGCCATTTTAATATTGAAGATGGGGGGAAAAAAGCAACATTTTCGGCATATTATGCTTCATTATTTCAAGAAAGGTAAAAACGCAACTGAAACACGTGAAAAGATTTGTACAGTGTATGGAGAAGGTGCTGTGACTGATCGAACGTGTCAAAAATGGTTTGTGAAGTTGCCTGCTGGAGATTTCTCGCTGGACTTTGCTCCACGGTCGGGTAGACCTGTTGAAGTTGATAGCGATCAAATCGAAACAATAATTGAGAACAATTAACGTTATACCATGCAGGAGATAGCTGACATACTCAAAATATCCAAATCAAGCAATGAAAATCATTTGCACCAGCCTGGTTATGTGAATCGCTTTGATGTTTGTGTTCCACATAAGTTAAGCAAAAAAACCTTCTTGATGGTATTTCCACATGCGATTCCCTACTGAAACATAATGAAAACGTTCCGTTTTTAAAACAAATTGTGACAGATGATGAAAAGTGGATACTGTACAACAATGTAGAATGGTAGAGATCATGGGGCAAGCAAAACGAACCACCACCAACCACACCAAAGGCTGGTCTTCATCCAAAGAAGGTGATGTTGTGTATATGGTGGGATTGGAAGGGAGTCCTCTATTATGAGCTCCTTCCGGAAAACGAAACGATTAATTCCACAAGTACTGCTCCCAATTAGACCAACTGAAAGCAGCACTCGATGAAAAGCGTCCAGAATTAGTCAACAGAAAATGCATAATCTTCCATCAGGATAACGCAAGACTGCATGTTTCTTTGATGACCAGGTGAAAACGGTTAAAGCTTGGCTGGGACGTTCTGATTCATCCGCCGTATTCACCAGACATTGCACCTTCGGATTTCCATTTATTTCAGTCTTTACAAAATTCTTTTAATGGAAAAAGTTTCAGTTCCCTGGAAGACTGTAAAAGGCACTTGGAACAGTTCTTTGCTCAAAAAGATAAAAAGTTTTGGGAAGATGAAATTATGAAGTTGCCTGAAAAATGGCAGAAGGTAGTGGAACAAAAGTATGAATACGTTGTTCAGTAAAGTTCTTGGTGAAAATGAAAAATGTCTTTTATTTTTACTTAAAAAAACAAAGGCACTTTTTGGCCCACTCAATACATTGCTCGTGGGATTGTCAAATGGTACAAGAACTTTGGGAGTCACTTTATTGAAAAGATTTCTCATAAAGTCACACTTTTTTTTTTTAACATCCCTATTGGAGTATAATTGCTTTACAATGGTTTGTTAGTTTCTGCTTTATAACAAAGTGGATCAGATATACATATACATATGTTCCCATACCTCTTCCCTCTTGCGTCTCCCTCCCTCCCACCCTCCCTATCCCACCCCTCTAGGTGGTCACAAACCACCTAGGTGATCTCCCTGTGCTATGCGGCTGCTTCCCACTAGCTATCTATTTTACGTTTGGTAGTGTATATATGTCCATGCCACTCTCTCACTTTGTCACAGCTTACCCTTCCCCCTCCCCATATCCTCAAGTCCATGCTCTAGTAGGTCTGTGTCTTTATTCTCGTCTTACCCCTACGTTCTTCATGACCTTTTTTTTTCCTTAGATTCCATATATATATGTGTGTTAACATACGGTATTTGTTTCTCTCTTTCTGACTTACTTCACTCTGTATGACAGACTCTAGGTCCATCCACCTCACTACAAATAACTCAATTTCATTTCTTTTTATGGCTGAGTAATATTCCATGAATGGATAAAGAAGATGTGGCACATATAAGTCACACTTTTTATATGACCAGAGGAAGGAGCCAGGTTGAGGAGTGGGCTGCAGACCCCAATCTGTGAGGAGTGGCTGGAGGGCCTGGGATGGTTCATCCTGAACCCAAAGCCTCAAGGAAGCTCATCACTGTCTCCATCTCAGCAGGGCTGTCCCAGGGCCTGAGACCGTAAAAGAGAAGTCAGACAGTTTTCAGCACCTTTCCATTGAAATAAGGTGGTGTTTCTTAGGCTGAAACCCAAAAACATAGTGAGAAATCTGCCTCTTTGTCCAAAGACCAATGGGAGCAGAGGTAGAGCCAGCAAGGTGTCCACTCCTCAAGATATAAACATCCACTGAGAGCAATTCTGGTTCTTGTCAACATGGCAAACTGGCATGGACTGCTGGCTGCTTCCCTGCAAATCAACCCCAGAGAAACTGTGGAAGCAAAAGAAAAGCATGGATACCAAGACCTAAATCCTTTGAGAAAACCCCAGAAGGCTAAACATGTTTTGCAGTGGTTTATGTGGGTAATGTGGGTGGCTGCAGCCTGAGGAGGACAGGAGGTGGAGGTGGCAATGGAAGATAGTGTGGAATCCTTTCAGCTCTGTCCTGCGTCTCCTCAACATAGCTTTGGGACAGTCTTCACCTGCTTCTTCACTGTAGCAACAACAGCAATAGGCCAGGCCACTAGTACAGGTGCAGGTGGTGATATTGAAGGAGTGTAAAGGCCTTGTCCGTTAGGATGTTGATGAAAGCTGGTGCTAACTGGCCAGGTGTCAGATGCTGACTGACCAGGTACCTTTGGTCATTCATGCCTTCTCCCGTTCCCCTCTAGACTTCAGGGGCTTCTGGTTACAAGGCAAGGAAAAGCCCCCTTAGATGGTGCTGCTTCCCCCAGGGGTTTTTAAGGTCATAACTTATCCAGAGGATTTGCCTGGTGGGGCAACAGCAAATCTGAGTATTGAAGTTCTGTGGCATGTGTGGCTCATCCCTCTACAACTCTGACGTAATGGGACCTGTCCTTTTATACTTCCCAAAACACATAATCAGAGTAGCTGACATGATCGAGGAAATTTGAGCTCAAAGGCCAAGATAACTAAATACATAAAAAGAATCATTTACTGCAAAAGAAGATGAGAAACTGGACAAGAAATACCATTTGAAGCAGGACTGTTGGTAAGACCAGAAAAAAGTAAGCACAGTCAGTATACCTAAGTACATAGGGAAATGTATTAGCAATATGAAATAAGTAAAAGAAATCACACAAAAAAAGTGTAAATTCTAAGTTTAAAAAGTATGATAGTTTGGGCTTCCCTGGTGGCACAGTGGTTGAGAGTCTGCCTGCCAGTGCAGGGGACATGGATTCATGCCCCGGTCCAGGAAGATCCCACATGCCGTGGAGCGGCTGGGCCCGTGAGCCATGGCCGCTGAGCCTGCGCGTCTGGAGCCTGTGCTCCGCAACGGGAGAGGCCACAACAGTGAGAGGCTCGCGTACCGCAAAAAAAAAAAAAAAAAAAAAAAGTATGATAGTTAAAATAAAGAACATGTATAAGATAAATGGTGAAGAACCAATTAACAGGTTGGAAGATCAAACTGAGGAACTCTCCAAGAAAGCATCAGGAAAGGCTGATGATATATATATATATATAAAACCCTTCGAAAAGATGTGGAGGATAAAAGTGCCAAAACCCAGATTATAAGAGAAAGTAACATGAGAAAACCATAATTCAAAAAGAGTCACGTACCACAATGAAATGTTCATTGCAGCTCTATTTACAATAGCCAGGACATGGAAGCAACCTAAGTGTCCATCAACAGATGAATGGATAAAGAAGATGTGGCACATATATACAATGGAATATTACTCAGCCATAAAAAGGAACAAAACTGAGTGAGGTGGATGGACCTAGAGACCGTCATACAGAGTGAAGTGAGTCAGAAAGAGAAAAACAAATACCATATGCTAACACATATATATGGTATCTAAAAAAAAAAAAGTCATGAAGAACCTAGGGGCAAGATGGGAATAAAGATGCAGACCTACTAGAGAATGGACTTGAGGATACAGGGAGCGGGAAGGGTAAGCTGTGACAAAATGAGAGAGTGGCATGGACATATATACACTACCAAACATAAAATAGAGAGCTAGTGGGAAGCAGCTACATAGCACAGGGAGATCAGCTCAGTGCTTTGTGACCACCTAGAGGGGTGGGATAGGGAGGGTGGGAGGGAGGGAGATGCAAGAGGGAAGAGATATGGGAACATATGTATATGAATAACTGATTCACTTTGTTAGAAAGCAGAAACTAGCACACCATTGTAAAGCAATTATACTCCAATAAAGATGTTAAAAAATAAGAGAAAATAACAGAAAATAAAAGTTGAGAGGAGGGACTGTTTGAAGAAATAATGAAGATTAATATACCATCTTTAAGAAAAATGAAAGACTTTAGAATGAAAGGAATAAGAGTACCAAATGGAAGAGATGAGGAAAATCCCAGACAGAAACATATCAGAGTGAAATTTGAGAAAATAAAATTCTAAAAGAAACCAGGTAGAGAAGGAAGACCACCTACAAAGGAGTAAGGATCAGACTGACATCAGATTTTTCACAGCAACACGAGATGCAAGAAGAATGAAGTGATATTTTTTAAAGACTTGAAGGTAAAGTACTTAAGGGTAAGAGTAGATGAACTAAAGGGACATGCTCATGTGACAAAATATTTAGCTGTTTAGGAGGTAGAGTAGGTAAGTATACTGATAAGGTAAGAATTAATAGGAGACACAAATGGAAGGAGGCCGAGTAGGAAGAACCATGAATCTGTCTCCCCACCTGGACCACAATTGCCCTGGACCTGATGGCTTCAGTGGTGAATTCTGTCACACATTTAAAGAATCAATAGTTCTCAAACTTTCCCCAAAATCTGAAAAGGGAACACTTTCTGACTCATTCTATAAGGCCAGCATTACCCTAATACCAAAGCCAGACAAAGAAATGACAAGAAAAAAAATCCTTATGAACATCAATGCAAATCCTCAACAAAACACTAGCAACAAAAAGTTTAGCAGCATAGCAAAAGGATTATACACCATGACACCAAATGGGATTTATTCCTGGAATGCAAGGATGGTTTGACATATAAAACTCAATCAATGTAATACACCACATTAACAGAATGAAGGAGAGGGAAACCCACATGATCATCTCAATTGATGCAGAGAAAACATTTGTCAAAATTCAACACCCTTTCATGATAAAAACACTCAGCAAGGGCTTCCCTGGTGGCGCAGTGGTTGAGAGTCCGCCTGCTGATGCAGGGGACACGGGTTTGTGCCCCAGTCCGGGAAGATCCCACATGCCGCGGAGCGGCTGGGCCTGTGAGCCATGGCCGCTGAGCCTGCGCATCCGGAGCCTGTGCTCCGCAACGGGAGAGGCCACAACAGTGAGAGGCCCGCGTACTGCAAAAAAAAAAAACAAAAAAAAACACTCAGCAAACTAAGAATAGAAGGAGACTACCTCCACATAATGAAAGTCATATGTACAGAAAACATATTCAATAGTGAAAGATTGATAGCTTTTCCTCTAAGGTCAGGAACAAGGCAAGGATGTCTGCTCTCACCACTTGTATTCAACATAGTACTAGAAGTTCTAACCAGAGCAATTTGGCAAGAAAAATAAATAAAGAGCATCTAAATTGGAAAAGAAGAGATAAAATGATCTCTGTTCACAAATGATATGATCTTGTATGTAGAAAATCCTAAAGCTTCTACCAGAAAAAAAAACCTTTCAGAACTAATTAATGAATTTATCAAAGGAATGGGATACAGTCAAAATGCAAAAGTGTTGCATTTCTATACACTAACAATGAACAATCTGAAAAGGAAATTATAAAATCAATTCCATTTACAATAGCATTAAAAAGAATAACATGCAGCACTTAGGAATTAACTTAACCAAAGAGGCGAAAGACCTATACAATGAAAACTATAAAGCCTTGCTGAAAGAAACTAAAGACATAAATACATGAAAACACATTCCATGTTCATGGATTGGAAGACTTAATATGTCAGTGCTACCCAAAGTAATGTAAGATTTAGTGCAATTCCTATTACCCCAATGACATTTTTCCAGAAATAGAACAACCCATCCTAAAATTCATATGGAATCTCAAAGGACCCCTGAATATCCAAAACAATCTTGAAAAAGAACAAAACTGGAGGACTCACACTTCATGATTTCAAAACTTACTATAAAACTACAGTCATCAGAACAGTGTGGTACTGGCATAATGATAGACATATAGACCAATGGAATAGAGTAGAAATCCCAGAAGTAAACCCTCACATATATGGTCAAATGATTTTTAATGAGGGTGCGAAGACCATTCAATGGGGAAAGAACAGTCTTTTCAGCAAATGGTGCTGGGAAAACTGGGTATCCACATGCAAAAGAATGAAGTTGGACCATTCCATAACACCATACTAAAAAATTAACTCAAAATGGATCAAGGACCTAAATGTAAGGCCTAAAAAAATAAAACTCTTAGAAGAAAACACAGGACAAAAGCATCATGATATTGGACTTGGCACTGATTTCATAGATACGGCACCAAAGGCACACGTAACAAAAGCAAAAATAGACAAATCGGACTTCATGAAAATTTTTAAAACTTTGTGCATCAAAAGACAGTATTCACAGAGTAAAAAGTCAGTACACAGAATGGGAGAAAATATTTGAAAATCATCTATCCGATAAGGGATTAATATCCAGAATATATAGAGAATATCTAAGAGAACCTCATTCAAAATTGAACCAAGGACCTGAATAGTCATTTTTCCAAAGAAGGCATACAAATGTCCAATAAGCACATGAAAAGATGCTCAACTTACTAATCACTAGGGAAATGCAAATCAAAACTACAACAAGATACCACCTCACACCCAGTAGGAGAGGTCCTATCAAAAAGCCAGAAAACAGCAAGTGTTGGTGAGGATGTGGAAGCATTGAAATCCTTGTTTACTCTTGTTGAGAATGTCAAAGGGTACAGCTGCTATGGGATAGTATAGTGGTGCCTCAAAAAATTAAAAATAGAATTATATATTCCAGCAATTCCACTTCTAGGTACATACCCAACAGAATTGAAAGCAGGGTCTCCAAAAAACACCTGTACACCCATGTTCATAGTAGCATTATTCACAATAGCTGAAATGTGGCAGCAACCCCAGGGCCCATTGACAGGTGATGGATAATCAAAGTTGTGGTCTGTACACATGATGGAATATCATTCAGCCTTAAAAAGGAAGGAAATTTTGCAATATGCTACAGCATGGATGAACCTTGAGGACATTAAGCTGAGTGAAATGAACCAGTCACAAAAACACAAATATTGCATGATTCCGCTTATATGAGGTACTCAGAGAAATCAAAATGGTAGAGACAGAAAGTAGAGTGGTGGTTGCCAGGGGCTGTGGGGAGGGCAATGGAGAGTTAGTGTTTAACGGGGACAGTTTCAGTTTTACAAGGTGAAGAGAGTTATGAGCATGGATGGTGAAAATGGCTGCACAACAATGTGAAAGTATTCAATACCACTGAGCTGTACACTTAAAAATGCCTAGGATGGCAACTTTTATGTGTATTTTACCTCAAAAAATTATTTTTAATCCTGCAGCAAACATTTTTCTTAGTGGAGACACTGTAATGCATTCTCCATAAAGTTAGGAACAAGATAAGGATACTACAGTCAACAGCACTGTATTAGAAATCCTGAACGCTATGTGGAAAGAAAGAGAAATAAGAGTGTCATAGTCAGTTCAGGCTGCTCTTACAAAATACCGCAGAGAGTATGGCTTAAACAACAGACATTTATTTCTCATCCTCTGGAGCCTGGAAGTCCAAGGTCAGGGTGCCAACATGGTTGGGTTCTTAGTGAGGGCCCTCTTCCTGGGCTTGGCCTTACTTGGTGTGTGCGCACAGAGAGAGATCGCTGGTCTCTTCCTCTCACAGGGGCCCCAATCTCCTTAGGGGACTCCACCCTCATGACCCCATCTAAACCTGCTTACCTCTAAAAGGCCCACCTCCAAATACCATTGCATTGTGGGTTAGGGCTCCAGGGTATAAACTTTGGGGAGAAACACAAATGTCCATAGCAAAGAGATACAAGAATGTGAAAGGAAATTATAAAAACATCCATTATTTGCAGGTGATTCAGTCATCTGCATGGAACAACCAACCAAGAATCAATAGACAAATAACAACTAATATGGATTCACCAAGATGCTGGACACAGGAACAACACATAAAGTCAACTTCTCACAGTGAGAAGCAGTGGGCCAGGTTGCACGCACAGCGACGTGGGGGTCATAAACACACAGCTCGAGTGGATGAGAACCAGCATGAGATGCACAGCACAGCGGCATTAATGCCAGGAATAAACTGAGGCAGGAGAAAGACAGAGCAGGGGGTTTACATGAGAGAGGATGGGGCGTCTCTGCTGAGAGCCCAGGAGTTCTCTGGAAGATGCAGGATAAATCCAAGGCTCCCAGTTGCTGAGGCCCCTGACATCCTTCCCCCAGAACCTGAAAGTGTCTCCCCCTTCAAAAAACAAAACCCTGTGCTCCTCCCGTGCAAGCCTTTGGACAGTGGGCAAGCAACTTTGGTCCCTGGGCCTCCACTTCCCCCTCTGTAAAGTGGGGATAATTACAGTAACAACCTTCCAGGTCTGTGGATGGATTCTGTATGATAATGCAGAGGAAAGACTCAGCTCATGCTCAGCAAACGTGAATGAGAATAACTATTTATTAATAACTAGGTGATTGAAGAGCCCCCACCCCATGCCAAGCTCCAGTGCAAGGCCCACTGCTGGCTGTCTCCCAGTCTCCAGCTCCATCAAGGGTTAAGGAGCTTGGCTGGCTGCTGGGGAGCACGAATAAAGCACCAGCCCAGCAGCAGCTCCCTATCTCTGAGCCATCTCCTCCCGCCCCACAGCTCGAGACTGCGGAAATGAAAGCCCCTCTAGGCAGAAGCTCCTTCGCCAGCTGCATCACAATGACATTCCCCACCAGGGAGATGGGGATAGGCGCCCTCCCTGGCTTCCCCAGTTCTGGGGCTACAGGGACGGTGAGCTGCCCTGGAGCTGTCAGCTCACATGTGGGAGAGAAGTTGGGTCGTTCTGTTCCTGGCCCTGTGGGGTTGGAGGAAAGCGAAGTGGGGAGGCGGGAGCTGGGAGGGGTGCTGACAGGTTGGGGAGGACCCAGTGGGTGCACCCCAGGCACTTGGGGTCTCAGAGAACCAACACATGCTGCCAAGGACCTGCAGGTGAACACCCACTAGTGAGCTGTGAAAGCCATTTAATGAGTTGTGTTCTGCATTTTTAAAAAGAGAACTGGAATAGAAAATAGGGTGCATTGCAGATAATAAAGCCACAAGCTTTATTTCAGTCACCTTGAGTGCAGTGGCCAAAAACTGCACTCAAGGTGGGCCTTGGGCCAGAGCCCACTTGCCCGGGCCCGTGACCTCGGATGCATTGTGCCACCTTCCAGGCCTCTGTTTCCTTATCTGTTCGTGGAGAAGAGTAGCACCCACACCTCGGTCATTGTGAGAGACGAAGGAGGGGTTCGGGAGAGCTCAGGGAATGTGGAGCCGCCATGGCTGTTGGCTCTTTTAATCCTCATGTAAAATGTCTTTCTTCCCTGGGAGATGGGTCACAAAAAGCTGAAAGCCACTGGATTTGAAGACTGGGACAGGACCTGTCTACAGCAAGAATTCGGGGTGCAGGGGGGCTGCTCTTAGTAAATCAGAAAAGAGGATCCTGAGGGGAAAAGGAAAAGCCAGAGTCCCCAGAGGCAGGTCCGTGTGTGCACAGCCCTCCACAGCCTACACCTCCCGCCATATGTTGAGGATGACTTTGCCCAATCAGAAGCCCTCACCCTGTGTTTCCTTTGGTCTCCAAATTAATGAACTTCTTGCAGACTCTGCACTGGGAGCCGTCCTCATATGCCCCCGTTAAGACCTGACATTAGGCCCAGGAGGAAGGGGCTCTCATTCTCTCCAATTTTTAAAAAAATAGACTCTGTCTTTTAGAGCAGTTTTAGGTTGACAGCAAAACTGAGCCCAAAGTACAGAGAGTTCCCATTTACTCCCTATTCCCACCCGGTCCCCACCACACACACAAGCACAGCCTTCTTCACCATCAACATCGGCCCCCAGAGTGGTGTATTTGTTACAATTGGTGAACCTACACTTACGCATCTTTATCACCCAAAGCCAGTAGTTTACATTAGGGTTCACTCTCAATGATGCACATTCTGTCGGTTTGGACAAAGATGTAATGATGTGTATCCACCATTATAGTGTCACACAGTGTAGTTTCATTGCCCTAAAAATCCTCTGTGCTCCACCTGTTCATCCCTCCCTCCCCTCAAGCCCTGCTGTCCGGGGGTTTTCCTTTTCCAAAATGTCATATAGTTGGAATCATACAGTTTGTAACATTTTCAGATTGGCTTCTTTCACTTAATAATATGCATTTAAGGTTCCTCCATGGCTTGGTAGCTCATTTCTTTTCTTTTTACTCTTTGTTATGTCAGTGACCCTGCTGTTCAGAGTTTAACTATGGTATTAATGCTATAATGTACTAATGCTTTTTATTTTTTAAATTTATTTTTAAAAAATATTTATTTGGCTGCGTCAGGTCTTAGTTGTGGCATGTGGGATCTTTGTTGCTGTGTGTGGGAGCTTTGCTGTGACATGCAGGATCTTTTACTTGTGGCGTGCAGGATCTTTAGTTGTGTCATGCAAGATTTTTCTTTTTTTTCTTTTTAGTTGCAGTATGCGGGATCTTTAGTTGCGGCATGTGTTCCCTAACCAGGGATCAAACCTTAGCCCTCTGAGTTGGGTGTGTGGAGTCGTAGCCATTGGACCACCAGGTAAGTCCTGTAGCTCATTTCTTTTTAGCACTGAATAATATTCCATTGTCTGGATGGACCACAGTTTATTCATTCACCCAAGAAGGACTTAGTTGCTTCCAAGTTTTGGCAGTTATGAATAAAGCTGCTATAAATATCCATGTGAAGGTTTTCATTTATGTTTTGAAAATATAAGTTTTCAACTCATTTGTGAAAATACCAAGGAGTGTGATTGCTAATTCATATGGTAAAAGTATGTTTAGTTTTGTAAGAAACCACCAAACTATCTTACAAACTGGCTGTACCGTTTTGCATTCCTACCAGCAATGAATGAGCGTTCCTGTTGCTCCATATTCAGTGGAGCATTTGGTCTTGTCAGTGTTCTGCATTTTGGCCATTCTAACAGGCGTGAAGTGTTATCTCATTATTGTTGCTGTTTTTTAATAATTTCCTTCATATAATCATAATCTAGTATTTATTTATTTATTTATTTTGGGCTGTGTTGGGTCTTCGTTGCTGCGTGCAGGCTTTCTCTAGTTGCTGCGAGTGGGGGCTACTCTTCGTTGCGGTGTGCGGGCTTCTCATTGTGGTGGCTTCTCTTGTTGCAGAGCACAGGCTTTAGGCTCTTGGGCTTCAGTAGTTGTGCCACACGGGCTCAGTAGTTCTGGCTCATGGGCTCTAGAGCGCAGGCTCAGTAGTTGTGGCACACAGGCTTAGTTGCCCCGCGGCATGTGGGATCTTCTTGGACCAGAACTCAAACCCGTGTCCCCTGCATTGGCAGGAGGATTCTTAACTACTGCGCCACCAGGGAAGTCCCTGTTGTTTTAGTTTACGCTTTCATAATTTCATATAATTTGCATATAATTTTGAGCGTCTTTTCATATGCTTATTTGCCATCTGTATATCATTTTTGGTGAGGTGTCTGTTCAGGTCTTTTGCCTATTTTTTAATCAGGTTGTTCATTTTGTTGTTACATTTTAAGAGTTATTCGTGTATTTTGGATAACAGTCCTTTATGTGTCTTTTGCAAATATTTTCTCCAGTGTGACTTGTCTTTTCATTTCTCTTGACATTGTCTTTTGCAGAGCAGAAGTTTTTAATTTTAATGAAGTCTAGCCTATCAGTTATTTCTTTCATGAATAGTGCCTTTAGTGTTGTATCTAGAAAGGTATCACCATACCCAAGGTCATCTAGATTTTCTCCTGTGTTATCTTCTAGGAGTTGTATAGTTTGCAGTTTACATTAGGTCAGTGATCCATTTTGAGTCAATTTTTATAGAAGGGTGTAAGATCTGTGTATAGATTTTTTTTTTTTTTTGCACATAGATGCCCAGTTGTCCCAGCACCATTTGTTGAAAAGACGGTCTTTTCCCCATTGTGCTGCCTTTGCTCTTTTGTCAAAGATCAGTTTATTATATCTTTGTGGGTCTGTTCCTGGGCTCTCTTTTCTGTTCCACCGATCTGTCTGTTCTTTTGCCAGTACCATCCTGTCTTGATTACTGTAGCTTTAGAATAAGTATTGACCTTGGGTAGTATCTCTGACTTTGCTTTTCTATTCTCTTCATTTTTTAGAAGTGGAAATTGAGACACCAAAAAGTCAAGTAACTTGCCCCAAAATGCACAGTAAATGGCAGAGCCAGGATTTGAACTCAAGCCTTTTGACTATAAAGCTTGTGCTTAGGACAGAGATTAAAACACTGGAAATGGGAAAAGAGAGACAGAGGGGAAAAGAAAAAAACAGGGAAGGAGAGGAGAATGTCAGAAAAAATAAAAAACAACAATTTTCCCCACAAATACTAACCTGGGTCTCTCCTCCTCCAAAGCTGGGAAGAACAGTCTGGGGGCAAGGTGGGTGCAGGGAGAGTGTGGATGTGTTTTGAAGATCTGGAAGCCAACAGGATTTCCTAACAGATTGGATTTGGGCTGAGGAGAGAAGAGGGACAGTGGACATGACTCCAGTGTTCCGGAAGGATGGAGATGCTATTGCAGTTGGGGAGGCTGCAAGAGGAGCCTGCCTGGGGGTGGGGATTAGGAACTGGTTAGGTTTGTGTTCATTAGAGACGCCCTGTAGTCACCCAGGTGGAGAGGACTGATGCCACCTCCCCCAGGTTCCCGTGTGGCATGTCACCTGTGCAGGTGAAAGAAGGAGGAAGGAGACCTCTTTGCTCAGGGAGGAGCTTTCGGAGACGTGAGACACTGGAGGTGCAAGCTGTAAAGGAGGTTCCAGAAAGGATCACATACCTTGACAGTTGGGGTATGATCAGATCCTGGGGTTTCCCAGCCTGAGACCCGGGACCCTTCTGCAAGCTGGCCTGGGGGTTGTGTGGGGAGGGAGGTCAGGAGGGGACTCCCCGAGGATGGCTGGGATTCTCACCTCGCTAGTACTTTCAAGGACACTTGTCAGCTGTGTCACCAGTTGTAAGCAATTCATTTTAGGTGGAAGCAGACAGGGCACAGGGTGAGAAAGGTACTCCTTCCATCCTCTTCCTGCCCTCCCGTTACATCAAGGAGAGTCTTGGGTGGGTGCTACGCCATCTTTAAAACCTCTCTGACACTTGCTAATCTCCCTTCTTAACCAAGGGACGGGGTCTGAAGCTCAGGGCCTTTGCAGGCAACAGTGTTTGGCTAGAATTTAGCAATGTCGCTTTACGTTCTGTCTCTCCAGTCTACTGTGACCTTGTACGTATGGCAAATTAAACAGTGATCGAAGTTTCTTTTAAATACATCTAAGTTGAAAATGTGAATGGGTCTAGTAATGGACATTCAATAAATAAACGTGGCAAACATCATTGAGGTGATGTGTAAATACCCAGCAATTGGGAAACGTCTCTTAATTAGTGTGTTTGTAGGGTTGCTGTGAGGTTTGTCATTTTGTTTGGGGCACGTGCTGTGTCTGCCTCTGTCTGTGATATTTGCTCCCTTCTTCCTTCTCATCACCTGGCCGTTTCCTCTAGGAAGTAGGAACAGGTGGGATCCAACCTTTGCTCCCCCCACCGCCAACTTCGCTGGGCTCTGGACCTTCTGAGAGCCTCAGGTCCGTGTCCTGTGGTCCCCAGTCCACTGGGGGGCGTCTCCACATGGCGCGACCTGCCCACACTCACACTGACCTCACTCCTTCCACCCTGGTGCTTAGGGGTCCGGAGCAGCGCTGCGTAGTTGCCCGTCTGCCAGGGCTTCCCGCGTCGAGGCCCCCCTCTGCGGGCCATCTGTCTGCCCTCTGCCGCTCAGCAGCCCTGGGATATGGGGACCGACACTGAGAGGTGACAGGGCTGGTGAGGTCCCCTGGCAGACGGGCAGCTGATCCAGGGTGACACTGATAGTGGTGCCGGGCTGGGCCCCCAGGCCTCAAGAAAGAACCACGTGGGAAGGGCGGGGGAGATGAACGGAGGTGGGGGCCTCAGAACTGTGCCTTTCCCAACCCCGTGGCTACGGGGGTGCCATGCCCCTTCTGCTTGCAACCCCCAGTGGTAAGGGGCTCACTCCTCCTGGCCGCCTGTGCCCTCCCTGCTCCACTCTGCCTGAGACAAAGCTCCTCTTCCTCACCCTGTGAATCCAACGCCTGGCGAGGTCTGACGCTGCCCTGTGGACCCCCAGACCTGCCTGCTGCCCTGCTCTGGGATAGCACCTGGGGCCTCTCTGACCTCTACAGAACCAGGAGGCTTTTCTGAACTCCAAGGTCTGTGACTGTAGCTGGAGAAGCTCTAAGGTGGTTTGCAGAATAAAATGAGGACAGGGCTGCGGCCACTTGTCGATGTGTATATTTCAGGCTGGTGGGCTCTGCGTCTACTTAGCCTCCCCCCACTCTGCCCCTACAGCGAGGCCAGCCCGGGGCACTGTTTCCAAGGTCTGGCTCTTTTAAATTTAGCTGCAGGAAAAAGCAGTTTGTGCGGGCCTGGACCACGGAGACAATCAGCAACAGGAAAAAGTCATCCGAGGGGAGTTTTCAGTGAATTATGGAGGCATTGTTCCTGCGCCCAAGGAGCCGGGGCTGCTGGTCCAGCCTCGCTGACCCAGCCCAGGCCTCTGGGGCCAAACACTGCCTGAGCTGCGTCAGGACAACACAATGTAAGAGTCTGAAGGCCAAAAAAAAAAAAAAGAGCAGAGGAAGAAAAATACTGGAAATTCCCTGTGTCCCAGCGATGGAAGAGCCTTTCTTGAAAATCAACAGCGAGGGAAAGGTTGCTGCCCGCCCAGGCGGGGGGCCTCAGGAACAGGAGGAAGTCACAAGCGATATTTTGAGATATTTTCAGTCTGGTGTGATGCCGGTCGATTTTCCAAAACATGAGGGCCTCATGCTGGGGGGGAGAGTTGAGGTTGGACAGGGGTTGACCGGGGGTGGGGCCAGGCTCAGGATGGGCCAGGACGAGGACATAAACAGAAGCTGACCCAGTTGGAGAGCTCTGGTGTCCCAGCTGGCTGACATGCAGGCCCCTCGAAGCCCTGGGAGACCCAGGGGGTCTCCCATTGATCTAGAGGCCCTTTTGGCTCTCACCTTGATGAGAGGATCACAGATGAATACTGGGATCCCCTACACAGAAAGCCTGATAGGTGGCCAGGCAGATTCCACTTGCTCACCTCTTCCGATGGGGCGCTCACTACCTAATATCAGCCTAACCCACTTCTGCATGGCTCAGCCTGGGAGAAACAATAGCAATGCTTCTGGAGGAGACACAGTGGTGAACAAAATAGACAAAAATGTGTGTGCTCATGGAGCTGACATTCTAGTGAGGAGACATAGACAATATACAAAATTAATAATGTTTATAGCATGTTAGAAATCATAAGCACCATGAGAAGATAAAGCAGGGAAAGGAGCAGGAGGTGCTTGAGATACAATTTGAAAAAATAGGGGGTTAAAGAGAAAATTCCTCTTCACTCTCAGCTGGGACCAGCCCCCACCCTGCCCCTGGGCCCATAGCCCATCTGCTCCTTGAGTCCTGGGATAGCCTTGCTCTGCTCCAGGCTGAGCAGGGCCAGCTACTCATGGGAAGGGAGCTCCAGCCCCCTCCTCCCCCCTCTGCAGCGGGTCAGAGCTGAATGCCTTCCCCAGAAGTGGGAACAGCACTTTAAATCCCTTCCCTCTATGAATGCACCTCTGTCCCAATTTAGCTGTTTTAGAAGCTGTCCCCCGTTACCTCCCTCTGAGCCCCCCGACTTCTGACGCCGTGAGCGGCCAAGAAGCCGTGCCTCCTCTGTCCAAGGTGCTGTGCGTGTGCCCACCCAAGATGAAGGATTTGCATTTATTCCTCTTGCTTCCTCTTGTGGAATTCTTTTTGGCACAGAGGTGGACCACTTATGAGGCAAAGAGTTAATAGTAACATACAAAGAGTGCCTAAAAATACACAACAAAAATAGAGGAAGGAATACAGGCAAAGACTCTGACCAGGCAATTCGCTCCAGAAATGCAAATGGCCAATAAATAAATGAATGCAGAGCCGCTCCGCGCTCAGGCAGTGGTGGAGACACAAACAAAAAGAACAGTGAGATGCCATTTCTCTCCCATCAGACTGGAAAACAATATTAAATATTGATAACATCCAGTGCCAGCAAGGCGGGGGGCAGTCAAGCAGTTTTGACACTGCTGGTGGGAGTGTGAGTTGCCACAGTCTTTTGGGACAGTAATCTGCAGTTTCTATTAAACTTTAAAATGTGTGTGCCCTTTGATCCAGCAAAACCATACAGACACATAGGTGTTAGGTACAAGGGTATTTGTTCGAAAAAAGGCACGTACTAAGTGTTGATCAATAGGGCAATGCTTGAATGAATCCTGGGACATTCATTCTATAAAATATTTGGCAGCCATATGTATGGACCTGGAACCGTGTTTGTGTATATTACTGGACAAAAAACAAGTTGCAAAGTCAGGTACATGGTGTGATCTATTTTTGTAAACATGTTTTGAAAGAGCAAAGAGTAAAATGGAAAGAACTATTCACCAAACTGCTAACATTGTTTACCCCAGGGCAAGAGGATCGTTAAGGGCAAGATTGTTATATTTTTATGTCACTTCTGTATTGTTTGACTTTCACAGTCAGTTTTTATAGCTCCAATAATTTAAGTAGTAAATACTTTTTCTTAAAAGCCATTTTGAGAGGTTCTTATGAAGGTCTGCCCATAAGAGGAGGTCATCGTCTCTCTGCCGAGCTGGGAGTCTGGCAGACCCTCCAAGGAGTATTCCGGTGTCCACGCCTCACCTCACATGAGCAGGCATCCCGCTGCTCACTGAGCCTTGTGGGTTCTCCCTGCCTCAGTTTCCCATATCTGCCTCTTCCGTGCCTCATGCTACCTTCCCTATTCTGTGAATAGTGCTGGTTCCAGAAACTGTGTCGAAGGGACTGGGCTGGGTTTCCTGATCCTGGTTAAAGATTTGGGAGACCAGGACAACAACTAGTTTCCACCTTGCATGCCAGCTCTGAGCAGTGGCAGAGGCTGCTATGCAGAAAGGGATTCTGAGGCCGTTTCTAGGCTCCACTGGCAAGGGTGCTGTGATTGATTAGCAATGTCTGCTCTTGTCAGGGGACTGGTCAATGGAAGCACCAAAGTCACTGATGGTCCATGCTTGGTCTAGGCCAGTGATTCCCAGCCTGAAACATGAACAGGAATCACAAGGGATCTCGTTAACACGCAGATTCAGGTCCAACAGGTCTGGGGCAGGATCCAAGAGTCTGCATTTCTAGCAAGCCCCCAGGAGATTCGGGGCTGCTGGTCCGAGGACCGCCCTTTGGGGAGTGTAGGTCAAGGATCTTTGCAATCTCCATTCACAGCTACCTGATCTTCTCCCCCAAGTTTTCACACATTTGCAAACAGAAGTGATCAAACCCACCCCCACTGTCCAGCACTTTATTTATTATTTATTTATTTATTTATTTATTTATTTATTTATTTATTTATTTTTGGCTGTGTTGGGTCTTCGTTTCTGTGCGAGGGCTTTCTCTAGTTGCGGCAAGCGGGGGCCACTCTTCATCGCGGTGTGCGGGCCTCTCTTTGTCGTGGCCTCTCTTGTTGCAGTGCACAGGCTCCAGACGCGTAGGCTCAGTAATTGCGGCTCACGGGCCTAGTTGCTCCGCGGCATGTGGGATCTTCCCAGACCAGATCTCGAAGCCGTGTCCCCTGTATTAGCAGGCAGATTCCCAACCACTGCGCCACCAGGGAAGCCCTGTCCAGCACTTTTTATATCCATCACATCTCTGATTCTTGGAACAGCCCAGGTTATTATTATCTTCCTTGACGGACGAGGAACAGGAGGCCCGGGAGGGGAAAGAAGTCACCCATGGTCCCCCAGCCACTGGTGGCAGATTGATCGCCCACCTCCCTCACCCCCAGCCATCTCCTTTCTGGAGCCAGAAACCACCCAGAAAGACCCTGCTGCTCCCTGAAAGCCCTGTGTTCCGTGCCATAAATAAGTCCCCGGCTGCACCCAGGTCCCTCCCCTTCCCTGGGCAATGTTTCACAGCAGGCTGGGGCTGGATGGGAGGCTTGCCGACAGCATGAGTTATGGGCTCCGGGAAGCCCATTCGTCACTGAAGGGAGAGAAGTTAACTCGAGCTTATTAAGTCTACAAGTTTATTATTCACATTGATCACCCAGCAGACAGCACCTGCCACCCCACCCTGGAACCGCAGTGCATTCTGATCACAGGATGGTGTTGTGGCTAGGGAGACTCCCGAGTCCCCAGGAAATGCAGGTGGAGCACAGCCACCTCCGCTGCCCCTTCAAGAGGCAAGGAGGGTTTCTCATCAGTGGCTTGTCACTCGTCTGCTCCCCACACATCTGCCAGCCCGTGTTTTGGGCCAGGCTCTGAGCCGGGAGCTGGGACGCCAGGGATGCACAATCTGACCCCGTCTCCACCATCACGGCAAAGGAGGCAAAGGAGGTGGGACAACCTGGTGGTTGGGAGCCCAGCCTTGTGGTCTGCCCGGTTTGATCTCCAGTTCTGCCACTCAGCAGCAGGTGACCTTTCATTTAAGTCCTGTGACTTTTCAGAGACTCCATTTGTCATCTGTAAAGTGAGGACATGCTCATTCATTAGACTAATATTTATTGAGTCCCTACAGAAGCGAAAGACTTGCTGCCCTCAGAGAATTTGTGTTTGGAGATGGAGACAGGCATAAAGCAATTGAGGAACATAAATAGAGTCATTTCAGATAGTGGTGAGTGCCAGGAAGAAAATAACCTGGGTCGCCCGGTGGAGAGTCACTAGCAGCGTTGAGGGGATATGGGTGGGGTGCCCTGGCCTCTCCAAGAAGGTGGCGTTTGAGCTGAGACCTGAATGACGGGCAGGAGGCAGCCAGGGAGAGAGCTGGGCCAAGGGAGAGGGAGAAAACTGCAAAGACACTAGCCGTGCTCGGGCAAAGATGTGCACGGGGACAAGAGAAGAGGCCGGGGTACCTGGGAGTTCAGTGAGACGGTGGGGAGGAGAGAGACGGGGGCCAGCAGCTGATGTAAGGACTTCAGATTTCATTCCACTGGCTGGTTTTAGGTTAAAAGAGTTGTTAGGGATATACCCATACTTGACCTCCCTCCATGGCTGTTATGAAGTCCAGTGGACACTGGGTGCCACGGTCTGATCCCTGTTTCAGGACAGTGCCCCCTGTCCCTCAGCTGCAGTGATAATGGCTCCTAATGGCTGACAGCTGCTGCCCCTCTCCTGGGCATTGCCCTTGGCTGCCACCCTTCTCCAGGGCCCCCTCCCCTCAAGGTGGGGCTAACTCTGTGGTGCTCTTGGCACTCCAGAGCTGCGCCGAGGCCAGTCTCCAGCCAGGGCCACAGCCTCGCTTGGCGTTTTGCCTTTGCCCTCCCTGTATCCCTCACTCCTGCTGAGAGCACTTCTTCAATAATTCACATACACCTGGATCCCTGACTTGGGCTCTGCTTCTAGGGGCCCCAACCTAAGACACGAGGATAGATCCAGCAGTGACTGTAAAGGCTGGACCCAAGGCCTGCCATGCGGTGGTAACTCAGGGTGAGCACCTTGTCTGGTTTCACCAAGTCATCCATGGTTTTAGCACTGAAAGTCCTGCCTTCCAGGAAACTCCTTGGTCCTGGGCAAACCAGGATGGTTGGTGGCTGGTAACTGCTTGATAAGGTTCATTCATCCATTCAGCAAATACCACTTGCTGTGAGCGTGTGCCTGGTTCTGTCAGTGGAGCCATGGCAAGGTCCAGCCTCACGGAGCTCACGGTCCAGCTGCAGGAGGCTGGCAACATCATCAGAGGCTTACTCAGGCCTGCAGGTCAGGAGATCAGTCCTTAAAGGGGGAGGAGTTGCCACCCAATGAATGGGGAGGGGTGTTCAGGAGAGCACCCACCTCGGGGAGCTGATGGTCAGGAAAGCCCAGAGCTTCAGATCTCCAAATGCAGAGAGAGGCCACGAGAAGCAGGTTCTGGGGTGCCACCAGCCATGCCCTCAGCTGCTCCAGGAAACAGGAAAGCCCAGAATGCCTGCAAATCAAAAACTTCTTTGGGGAGAGCCCTCTGGGGCCACTGAGGCTCCTGGGCCATCAGTCAAGGCAGTTAAGACAGGACTGGGAACCTCCCGTGAGCCCCACGATAGCCCAGACAAGTGGACCTAGTATCTCCATTTTACGGACAGGGAAACCGAGGCTTAAAGAGGAGTCATCACTTGCCCAAAGTCACCCAGCCAGTGAGTGGTGCAGCCTGGGAGGGGTCCCAGGGCTCTCAGGCTCCACAGCCACTAGGCCACCTCATTAATTCCAGAAGACGAGGAAGGCATTACAGCCTACATTTGATTCATCCCTTTCAACACTCCCCTTTCATCCACTCTCTGATTCTAGGGGGAAGTGGATGAAAGTGCAGGTCCCAGAGCCAGCCTTTCTGGGTCCAGACTCCAGCCCCATCATCCCTCTCTGCGCCACAAGGGCCTTGTCTCTCAAAGACGGGATCACAAGAGCACCTCCCTCCAAGGCTTGTTGTGAAGATTAAACGAGTTAATATATGGACAGCACTTAGAGCAGAGACTGGCACACTGTCTCAGCTATTATTGCTATTTTTATTACCATGATTTAGTACAAGCAAGTCATAAAAATAAAACATTGGAAACAACCTAAATGTTCAGTAGTAGAGGAGTTATTAAGCAAACCATGATTATCTATTTCAGTGGACACAACATTGATTAAGACAGGTGGCCTTGGCACAGAAATAGACAACTAGACTAAGAGAACAGAATAGAAAGTCCAGAACTAGACCAACATGGGTGGCATCACCAGATTTATGACAACGGAGACACTGCAGTGGAGTGGAATAAGGATGATGAATTTTAAATAAATGCTGCTGGATTGGTTGAATATGCACATGAGGGAGAAAAGATCCTTGACCCCTACCTCACACCATACACCCATATCTGCTTCAGTGAACTCCAGGCAGCCATCATCTTGACCAGAACATTGGATCTGTGTAAGTTTCCCTAGTCCTGCACTTTGAAGAAGGTAACCTTATGAGAAAATGTGAGAACTTGGAATAATAAAGCCACTTCAAGAGCATGCACAGACACTGATGAGGAAGGCAAGGTGAATTTCGGTGGCATCAGTGGCTTCATGTGAATGAAAATTTTGGTTGTGATGGTTGTCCTTTCAGTAAAGTGACAGACAGTCCTTTATTTTGAAGTTTTCTCACAAAATTCACCCAGTCCAAGGTAATCACAGGAGTAGGAAGATGAAATTTAGGCAACAAGTAGTCAATAAGAAAGTTCCGATTTCCTTTGGAGAAAAAGGAAAACATGTTTTGTTGTCCCCCGACAGCGAGATGGAAAAAAAATAAAATAACCAAGGGAAAAGTCACCCCACGCTTTCCTTGTGGCCGTGGGCCCCCACCACCGTTGGCGCCGCGAGGAAGTCGAAGGTTGAGTGAGCAAAACATGTTTTCCTTCGGCAGGACGTCTGTAGGAACTGTTGGAATCAATTATTGGGAAACACAAAAATAAAATAAACTTCAGCCTGTGGTAAACATTACCCCTTCTTTCAGGGATCAGGAAAACAAAGGTCAGGATTGGGGTCAACATGGAACAGTGGGCCAGCACGCCAAGCAGGAAGCCACGACCTGGGCTTTGGTGAGGCCTGGCAAGGCGGGAGCCTTCCTGAGCCTCAGTTTACCCAGCTGCAAATTCATGATCAGGTGTCCATCTCACAGAGCTGGGAGAACTCACTGCTCAATGAATGTGTACTTGGCTCCTACTCTGTGCCAGGCTGTGGGCTGGGCACTCGGAGGTGCTGTTTTTGCAGTGCTGGTGTGCACAGGGCCAGCTTCACGAGTGTGTGGCCATCACAGCCACATGGGGACCCACACTCAGGAGGGCCCCGTGCTTGGTTTAAACCCCCATGTTCTACTGTCACCATTTGGAATTCTTAATTTTTAGACGAGAGGCACTGCATTTTCGCTTTGCACTTGGCCCCACAATTGCACGGCCGGTCCTAGCTGTGATGCTTTTCGCTTGCTCCCTGAGTGTGTCTGACCCCCCAGGTTCCCTCCAAGGCTTGGCACAAAAAGGGTGCCCATAAATGGGGTTGAAATGAATGTCAGAGGAAAGGCCGGGGGTTATAAATACTGCTCTACCACCCGCCCCACATGTGCCCTGGTCACAGGGAACCCCTCAAACCCTCATCAGTGCTGCGACTGCCACTGTTTGGGGGGAAATCATCTCCATTTTGGTTGGGGAGATCCTGAGTTAAGTGCAATGGGAAAAGCACCAGCCGTGTGGTTACGACAGACCTGGGATCACAACCGTCTGCTGCTCGATGCCTATGTATTCCCAGGCAAATTTCTGGGCCTCAGTTTCCTCATCTGTAAAATGAGTATAATCATACCTGCCACACAGAGTGCCTGTGGTGATTAAACATAACATGTCAAGCACCACAGCTCCACCAGTTTGAGGAGGCACCGAGCCCACATCTATGTAGGCAGGAGTGTCTGCAACCTGAGGGAGGCAAATCATCCTCGGACTTTAAGAGTTTGAGTGGACCCCAGAGCAAAGTCTGGATGCTGCTGCCTGTTCATTAGTAAAGTGTGAACAAATTTTATTTATAGTTAAACATTAAACTGTCAAGTCAGTGAGGTTAGACCTTCACAAACAATAAAAGACATCAAATTCTAACTGATGGCCTGCTTTGTGCCAGATACTTCTTCACTAGTAATACTTAGGAATAATATCTAACATTCTGAGCGCATGTTACATAACAGACACCGGGCTAAGCACTGCAGGGTCATCATCTTACTTCATCTCCCCTAGTGGGCACGTGCAGTAGCTGCTAGAAATGCCCCATCTTATAAATGAGGGGGATACCCAGCGGGACAAGGACTTGCCAGGAGCTCAGGGCTGAGAGACGGGGCGGGGGTTGGGGCTCAAACCCCAGTGTGTAGTCCACACCTTCGTCCCAAGCTCTGAGCTGTCAGGCTCTGTCCCCAGTTCACACTGTGAGATCATCAGAATTTGTCAGACCATGTGCTGAAGGTCCCCTCCCTCACACGCTGTCCCCTCCCTAGGGGCTCCCCTGAGCTGGAGAGGATCAGGCTCCAGCCTGTAGCCCCCCTGCCAGAAGGCAGCTAGGAGGCAGCTCCCGCGGGGTACCATGCGTGCTGACTGCAGCCTCTTCTAGAAGGATGGAGACCCCCAGTTGTGGGGCAGTGCACTGGTGCCCAGGGTGCTGAGTGTTTTCATGGTGTCGGATTCATTTCTCTAAGTGTCTGGATTTCAGGTAGAGGAAGCTCACCCCAGAAGTTGATGGTGTCCATGACAGGCGGTCACATTGCCTCTGGGTCCCTCCGCACGGGTGCACACGCGCTTATTGAGCTAATTAACATGGTCCTTGCAGAGCCACTCCCCCCACCTCTGCCACCAGCCGGCAGAGGGGCAGAGCTCCATTCCGGAAAATAAATCAGGAGTCAGGCCTGGTGGCTCATCCAAATGCCTGTTTTAAAATCGCCAGCCTTGCTGGTGCATCCTGGAAGGTGACATTGCCACCCGCATTCCGCAAAGATGTCTCACAAGGGGAGGAGAGCCCTGTGAGGACATGAGCTCCCTGTCCCTGGGGTAAGTCAAGAGCAGGTAGGAGGTCAGAGGTCAGAGAATGGAATCGACTGCCTGGCAGGCCTTCCCAGGGCTGCCCCAGCTTGGCAGGGCAGGGTGTGGACATGCTCATGCCCCCTCAGACACTCCTCCACACCCTGAGATTATCAATGGACAGGCTCTCAGCTGATGACCCAGTTGGAACTTCAGGCTTTTTGGCTGGAAAGGATCCCTGTGCTCCTCCCAGCCCAGTCTCCACTCACAGTGCGGCCTCCACAGCCTCAATCCCGTGTTTTCCAAAATGAAGACTCTCCACCTCGACCTCAGGGAGGCTTAACTCACTGGGCCTGGAATGGGGTTTTGAAGTTCGCGCTTTAACCAGTGCAGAGGGTGCTTCAGTCCAGGAAGTTTGTGTTCACCTACGTTAACCCAATGATGTGGCCGATGGCAGTGGCCTTGACAAAGCCTTGGAGATTTTTCAGAAAGTCAATCACCTTTTCTCATCTGTGTGCGAGGCCCCTTTCAGCTCTTCGGAAGACTAAGGAGAAAGGCACAGGCCCCTGGGTTTCCCCTCAACTCCGCCCCCTCCCAGCCGTGTGGTCTTGGGCTCAAGACTTTGCTTCTCTGCGCCTCAGTTACCTCATCTGAAAAATGCGGATAATGATACATCCCTCCCCGTGCACGAGTCCCCTACACAGTTCTTGGTGATTGTTAACATTCGTGAACAAAACTAGTTCCTTACAGGGCAGGCATTTAACCCTTGCTCCCCTCACCTCCAACCAACTCCTCTTGAGAGCTGCCTTCCTGGCCGAGAGACCACATCTCTTCAGACTGTGGAAGTGAGCAGGGGTTTGGTGATAAGGCCCAGGAAGGGGGGCCTCTGTCAGTATCGTCCCTTCGGTACGCAGCAGATATTAGAGTGGCTCTCACTGTGTGCCAGGCTCTGCTCCGGGCGCCCTGCCCTCCCTGAGCTGTCGTACTAGGTGGGGAGACGGACATCACATAGGGAAACAGATAAATCCTGAGACGATCTCAGATATAGGTAAGTGCAGGTGAAGAAGAGACACTGGGTGAGGGGATGCTGAGGGACTGGAGGGGTGGGGTTGCCTCTGAGAATAGGTGACATTGGAGACCTGGCGGATGAGGGGGTCAGCCCAGCCACGTGAGCATTTGGGAAGGCATTTTAGAGAGCAGGACAAGTCCCAGGGGCCGGAGGGAGCCGGGCAGGGTCTGGGATGGAGAGGAAGGCCGGTGTGGCCGGAGCCCAGGGTGGTGGGAGATGGGGTGGGGAGGGGGCGTGGTGAGGCAGGGAGTGTGGGATCTTGGAGGCCACAGCGAGGAGAGCAGCCTCTGCCACAGTGCGGGAGCTGCGTCCACCGCATCCTCCTCGCAGCAGCCCTTGGGCGTCGGAGGGAGGGAGGCTGGGTGTGTCCTGGTGCGCCGTCAAGGAAAAGGCTGGGCCCCTGAACAGTGGCAGCACTGGGGGCAGGTCATGGAGTCCCCGCCCTGCCCTGCTCCCCAGCACCAGCACAGATGGTGTCTCCCCATGACTTAGGTCTCTCCAGGGTCCTGGGCAAGGTCCCCCCAGGAAACACACCATTCAGAGTCCCTGTCACTCTGCATGTCCGCACAGCCAGAGGCAGGTCTTTAAACATGCGAATCAGAACATGTCCGGCCTGCCTCACCCTCCTTGGCTCCGCCTTGCTCTGAGGATAGACCCAAAGGCTCTCTGCTCCCCCCCTCGCCCGCCCCTGTGCCTCGCTGATCCCCAGATAGCACACCTGCCGCCCCGCTGCCCGAATGCTCCCCTCCCCCACCCGCAGCCCTTGCAGGTCATTCCCTGCAAGTCTCTAGTCTGCACGGACATGTGGGCCTATTGACCTCCTGACCCCCATCTACACACTCAGCCCATGAGGCAGGAGGTTGTCGTTCGTGTCGTTGTCGCTGCCATCAGGGCATAGAACAGCTCATAGCACAAGCGAGTACGCGCTGGACGAGCGGTGAACTCAGCGGACGCTCACAACAGCCCCGCGCTGTTTCCTGTTTCACAGGTAGAGAAACTGAGGCTGGAAGGTTCAGTCACCTGCCCCAGGTACACAGCCAGCACAGCCAAGATTTCAACGGAGACAGCTGACCTCAGACCCCACCGTGTGCTCGCGGTGTGGCCACGCCTTTGCCCTCGGAGTTGAACTCCACGTTGACATCCATCCGATGGGTATGAAGTCCCCAACCTGCCCTGCCCTCAGAATGGTGGTGAGACTTGGAGGATGTCACCTGTACAGTGCCACACCCACGAGGGGCTGGTAAGAAAGGGCCTCAGCCAGGCCTGACCTCAGAAGGGTTAACATGGCCTCTTTGTCCCATGGTTGCCATGGGGACAGTTCCTGTCCTTCAGGAAGCAGGGAGAGCAGTTTCCTGTTTTGAAGAAGGCTCGAGGGCTGTTTTCCTCCAATCAGCCTGCCCAAAGAGGGACAGGAAGCCTAGCGCCGGGCCACCCCTAATGCTGGGTGTGTGGTGGAGCCATGCCCACGCCCAGCCAGCCAGGAGGGGCCGTTGTGGAAATGCGGCCTCAGGAAAAAGCCAAACGGGCAGCAGAAGGAAAAAAAATGGCTGGCCGGAAGAGGGCGGTCACTTCCTCCACAGACCCTGGATCCCACCCAGTGGTGATAAAAACTCCGAGTGGCCCTGCCCAGCCTCAGACTCCCCTCCCCCAGAGCTCAGCCCTTCCTTGGGGAGTCAAAGGCCTGCTGCACAAAGGCTTTTGAGGCCCCTGCCTGTCCCTCTCACCCATCCCTGCACACTGGACACATCAGCCTACTGGGCCACTGACCCCCAGTTCCCACTCCCACCCGCTGTGTGGCAGGCCCTTTCCTGCTCCCCTCTGCTTGTGTGATTTTTTTCCAGGGTGCAGAGCAAAGCTTGCCTCCTCCTGGAAGCCTTCCTAGCATGCGTTTGAGCCCTGCGATCGTGGGTCAGGAACATTCATAAATTTAGACCTAATCTCTCTTGGGGTCCCTGCCCCAGCCTCCTTGGGCCATCCTACCTCTGGACTTGTCCCTCTGGCTCCCCTCCCACTCCGGCTACAACACGGGTCTGGCCATGTCACTCCCTCCCCCAGAAACACTCTAAGGCTCCCCATCACCAGCAGGGTAAAGTCCAAACTCTTTGGCCAGCCATTGGAGAGCTTGTCCAGAGCACACTTCTCACCTTGCCCCAATCCTGCCCTCCTCTTCCATCCCCACGGGCTGTACCCTCACCTGGAACGGCAACCCTACCCCTCCACCTGTAAATGACACTGTAAAGCCCAGCCCAATGAGCCCATTCAATCTTCTGCCTTCACCCCTAGCTCTACTGTGTCACTGTTAGCTGACCCAGACCCGTTTCTCAGACCAAGCCATGAGCTCTTCAAGGACAGGAAAGGGAAGAGAGAGGGGAAATAACATCCTTTCATCCTCACCATGACCCCGAGAGAAAGGTCTCATTGTTCCCATTTTACAGAGGACAAAATTGAGGTGCACAGTGGCAAAGTGTCCCTGCCCCCAAGGCCACAGAGCCAGTGACTGGTGAAACCCCCCCCCTCAAGGCCACAGAACCAGTGACTGGTGAAACCAGGGGCCTTCAGGACCCCCGCTTCTCCCTCTGCTCGTGCCTGGCCCGGTGTGTGCAGTGGGGTGGGGGTGAGGGCCCGGTCTTTGGGGCACAGGAAGGGAGGGGCGGCCTTGCTAAGCCGAGTCCACCCCGGCAGGTGTCTGGCTCAGATCTGCCCACCCCTGGAGCCAGGAAGGCAACTCAATTACTTTCCAGGGGGAGATAAGCCCTGAAGCTGATGATGTCGCAGCCGTGGCGTTGTGGGGTGAGCAGTCCAAAAGCACAAAGAGGCTGCAGAGCCGGGGTCATTTCCGTTTTCGTAACATGCATTTTATCCCCGGAGACAAAAGGCATAGAGCTGCTCCTCGTGGAAACCGGGAAACCAGGGGGACTCTGCTATAGAGAGGGATGCGAAGGTAGCTGGTCTTGGGCCCCAGCTTTATGGAAGCGCCCCCATCTCAGCGGTAAACAAAACCCCGATCGTTCCCCCACCCCGGGGCCAGGAAGCAGGGTCCAGGCTGCCTCCCCGTGCTCCTGAGGGGTTCCCCTGTTGCCCCCTCTCACCCATCCCAGTATACAGAGGCTGCTCAGTAAATGCTCTCTCCCATCCCTCTCCTGCTCTGATCGTGGGGTGTGCGTGGCCCAGTTCCCGGTGTACTTTGTTTGTAAGCATTTATTGAACACCAACTCTGTACTAGATGTTTAAATGATAATGATCATTTCTTGAGCACCTCCTGTCTTCCCCTCTCCCTTCCTGGATGCTTTAGATAATTCATCTCATTTAATGAGCAGACACTATTATCATATCCTTGACAGGGCAGCAGCGTGTTGAAGTGGGTAAGAAAGCCAGCCCCAGAGCCAGGGTGGAATCCCCACTGTTCACTAGCTATGTATCCCTGGGCGAATGCCTCAGCCTCTCTGTGCCTTGGTAGCCTTGTCTGTAACACAGGGGTAATAACATTGCCTACTTCAGGGGCAGGAGGAGTTTGTTTGTTGGGAGGAGTAAATGAGCTAATATATGCAAAAGACTTACTGAATGCACCAAATAAGCGCTCAGCAAATACTAGCTACCAATGGGGAAGCTGAGGCTGGGACCTGCCCTCCCGCCCAGGTCACACCCAGGTCAGTGTGGCTCCTGACCACTGCACTCTACCGCTTGTCTGGGAGGCTTGGCCGGGGAGCTCACAGAGCCTGGGCGCTCTCTGTTTCTGGAGATCACATCCAGCTTTGGTGCTGGCTCTGCACTTTGCCGAGGCTTCAGGCAGGCGGGAACAGGGAGCTGAATTTCAGTGGTTTTGATCTGAGGTGACTTAAGTTGTATGCAGAGCTCCACATCATTCCGACTTGGGCCTGGATGTCAGGGGGTGTGGATCCCAGCACTGGAATCCCCTGACTTACCGTAGGATCCCAGGCCAGTTATTTTTCCCTCTGGACTCAGTTTCCGTGTCTGTCAAGTGGGCATAACACCTACCCTGGGTGGCTCATGTCTGCTGAGAGGAGCAAGTAAGATGGTGAGTGATTTGGAAAGCATGAAATCTAGGCAGACTTTGTGCCCATCACAGAGAAATCAGTGTAGCCTGGTAGTTAAGAACATGTTCTCAGAGTGAAGGGGGGGTGAGTCCTGGCTGGGCTGGAAGGGCAAGTCACTTCCCCAGTCTGGGCCTCAGTTTTCCCAAGTGTGAAATGGGGAGATAAGAAACACTTTATAGGGTTCTTGGGAAGAGTATGTGTGTGAAAGGCTCAAACCCAGAGAGATGATGGGTCATCACCCCCCACATGGTTATTGACCGCATCCCTGAGCTCAGTGAGTGGTTATAGCTCAGTTCCATAAGGACTAAGCAAGTCCAACCACCAGTATCAGATCCTAATGTTTGGAAAGCCCTCTGGTCTTTCCCATCCATTTTCTCGTATTGGGAAAAGCAAACAAAGGAATAAGCGTTTCAGCTTCATGGCCCATCACTCCACACCACCGTGTGGTTTCAGCTAAACAAGTTCAGACCTGGGTTTTTTTTTCCCAACTGCCCTTGGTGCTATGATCTTTTAAAGTAGACTTTGCTTAGCCTCAAATCCCAAATTCAACAGTCATGGCAAGGTCTTAGCCAAGCACTGAGGTCCCTTCCTGCCCTCCCTGCTTCTTTCCACAGGCCCTACAGCAAAGGGTAAGCTGGCCGTTGATTGAATTATCTGAGCCTCCCTCTCCTGCTCCTGCCTTGGGGGTCCTAGGTTCTTTGGGTTTTATTGCTAATTCCCGGAAATGATCTCAACTCTTAAAACATATTTTCTTTTTGCATCAAATATTGAAATGATTGACCCACTCACTCATTTGTACCCATATTCAAACGGACACCTCCCACCCTCTGTACCTCCACCTCTGTCACCTCCTCCAAGGCCACCATCTCCACCACATCCATCAAATCCATAACCTCCATGCACCTCGTCCTCCACCACCTCCGACTACATCACGCCTTCCACCCTAACCATGATGTTCACAGCTACTTCTATCCTGTCACCACCTCCCCCTCCCCCTCGTCCTTCGCCTCCAACACGACCTTTCCTACCTCCGCCATCACCTCCATCATCTTCTCCACCGCTTCCACGCAGGGATCCATAAAGTTTATGAAGGGCCTAAGTAACACAAATTCTGCCATTGATTTCCTATTTCAGAGGCAAAAGGTTTTCCCCGCAAAAGGCTGGACGCTTAAGGACTCTGTAGCGGTTCAGAGACGCATAAGTCCTTTGAAAGGATCAAATTCATTTCTGAATTTGGAGAAACTGAGGTACACCCTAGGCCCTTGCCTGAAATGCACATAATCTGATTCTATACTGTGGGCATTAAAAGATAAAAACAAGACAAAACCTACAAACTTGGTTAGGTATATGGAAGTGCTTGGTGAGTGTGAAAACATAAGATTTTTCATAATGACGGGGAACAAGAGTTTCACCTCCCCAGAGCCTTTCCACATTATCTAACTGAAATGTATTGATTCCTGTCTTCAGTATGTGTGCATTGAACATCCTCTGTGTCAGGCACCAACTGGCTCATGAAACAATTCAAATCAGACCTTCATACAAGTTTTATAGTTTTAGTGAGTACCTAATATGCACCAGGAGTTCTGCTGGGTGCAGGCCCCCAGATATCCAGAAACCTACCCACCTTCCAATAATGTATTAATAAGGAGACAGAGGTCAGAGGATTAAGTTCTCACCCCAGTGAGAACCTGGGGAAGTCTCTTCTCTACTTCTTTGGACTTTGGCAGCACATCTGGCCAAAAAGTAATGGGGTGAGTTATCCAGGGCAGTGTTTCTCCAGATGTATAAACAGATCACCTGGAGGTCTTGTTAAAATGCAGGTTCTAGTTCAGTAGGACTGGGGTGGGGCCTGGGATTCTGCATTCTTAAGAAGCCTCTGAGTGCTGCTGTTGCTGGGCTCCACAGACGATGCTCAGAGAAGTGTTTCATCTGTGCAATGAAAACATATGGTTGTCTGGGACTGCCTGGACCAAATGCTGGACCGAAGGCATCTAGGTTCAGGGAGGACAGCCAAGGCTGCGAAATGTCTCGTGGCCATTTGGAATTCTGCCTCCTCACAAGCTCCCAGCACAACTGGTCAAAGTCACAAAAATTCTAGCCTCTGCCACCTTCAGTCCCAGAAAACCAAAGTGATCCCAAACAATAGTCTGAACCTCTGTCCCAGGCCTTTATTTTTGTGGACAACACATATTTTTTGAAGACCTACTAAGTGCTGGGTTCTTTATTAGATGCCAGGGCTGCAGCGGTAAGCAGAGCAGACACAGCCCCTGCCCTGGAGTCATCACCCTGGCATGGGGCCATTTCTGGGCCTCTTGTCCCCAAATGAGGGACAGGAAGGGATGGTGGTGGTGCAGGGGGATATGTTCCATGTCCCCCCCACACCTACTCCCACATAGTAGATACATTGGCTGAATCGCCTGAATGAATTGAGATGCCCCAGCCCCACACCCTCCCACAGAGTGCTGGCGTTGCTGCGAGCCTACACCCTGGCACGTAGTGGGCTCACAACCAAACTACTAAATGACCAAGCCACACCTTGAGCTGGGTCCTGGAGATGCAGACATGGGACAGCCAGGGCAAGAACAGTCAGGAAAGCTCATGTGAACTCTTAGTTTACTCGGTTTCCTCAAATGTAAAATGGGAAGAATTTTGATACCAGCTTCATAAAGTTGTGGTGAGGCTTAAATGAGTAAATATGCAGGTACAGAGCTTAACACCTTGCCAGGCACACAGTAGGTGCTCTATAAGTATTGGCTGCCAGTTATAGATGAGAGACATGACCCTTGCCCTCAGCCTTCAATAGCTGATGGAAGGAAGCCCTTGGTATGGCTTTCAAAGCACGCCTCACCCCAACCTTCTGTGCCTCTTATCAGATGTTGCCACCCTCTATTTCCCTGCCTTGCCAAACCCCTCACGGCTCTTCCATCAGGCCATGCCTTTTCACACATCTAAGTCTCTGCCCAAGCTACTCCCTCCATCTGAAAGGCCTTTTTTTTTTTTTTTTTGCTGGAACCCTCTCCACTCAGGGGCCACCTCTTGAGTTCCCACAAGCTCCTGTCCCCATCCCAGCACTTGTCCAGGGAAGCAGAACTGCCTATGTTTGCGTGGCCAATCCAACGGGTGCTCAAGGGTGAAGGCTTGAGTCATCCATGTCACCCAGCACCAGGCCTGGTCCCAGCGAGGTGCTGGCTGGTGAGCGCTGAGTGGACAAAGGCTCCTCATCTACCAGGTCTCCCTTTCAATGTCACCTCCTCAGGGAGACCTTCCTTGATCACCTGTTCTCTACTCCAGAGGTTCTCAAACTAGCTTGCATCGGAAGGACCTGAAGGATTTGTTAAACATGGGATTTCTGATTCAGTTAAGTCTGGGGCGGGCCCTGAGAATTTGCATTTTTAAAAATTACTCTGCCCCACGACCCTGTTTTATCTCCCTCAAGGCACCCATCGCTCTCTGAAACGATGTTTATTGCTTATTTGTCTTGTGTCTCCACTGACATCCCATTTAAGCTCCACTAGGGCAAGAATTTGGGGCTGTCTTGTTCTGCGCTCAGCACGGTGCTGGGCCCAGGACTGAATGAACGCCCGAGGTTGAAAATAAAGTGATAGACGGTCCGCTGGGCGAAGGGACCAGGAAGTCCCCAGAAGCCCAACTCGCCAGCTTCACCCCGCCCCTCCCACCCTCGTGCCTTGAACCTCGTGCAGCTCCCTGAGTCCCCGCGGCCATGGCCCCTTTAAATGTGCGCGGGGACGCCTCGCCCCTCGGCTCCCTCGATCCCTGACAGAGCAGAAAGGGGAGAGAAAAAAAAAAAAGTCTTCCTCTCCGGGAGCAGGAGGAAACGTCTAGGAGGGGGCGGAGGGGCAGCGGCGGCAACGGCGGCACGGGCAGCGGCGCGGCGACCAGAGCGCAGCGCGCGCGGAGCTGGGAGCCAGGAGCGGACGCAACACCGCGCGCTGTCCCGGCCGCTGCCCCCGGCCCCGCCCCCGGAGGCTCGCGCCCTGCGTTCGCGCCCCTTCCCCTCCCTGCCCCCGCCCAGCCCCGCCCAGCCCCGGAGGCTCGCACCCCCCAAGCCCCCACTTGCCCTGCGCGCTGCGCGAAGTCCGGCGCGCGCCGGGGGCGGGGCAGGCGCCACGGGGTGCGGGCCCCGCGGGGCGGCCATGGAGTGAGGCGGCGCGCGGACTCGTGCTCGGAAGGACGGACGCACCGACGGGCGGTCCCTGGCTCCGCGCGCTGGAAGATGAACAGAGCAGGTAGGAGGCTCCGCGCGACCTCAGGCGCCGAGGGACGCGCGCGAGGGGCCCCCGCCAGGCGCTCCAAGTTGTAGCCCGCGGGGCGCCGGGAGCGAGCTGCCGAGAAACCCCCGACCTTCCCACTCTGCTCTGCCTCGGCCGAGGTATGGGCGGGTCACGAGTGCCCTCGCCGAGGAGGACGAGAACATCGGGGGCCGCTGCCCCTGTCCGAGACGCCCAGCCTCGGGGACGCACCCTCGGTCTCGGCGAGGCCGCACCCTGGCCACGTACGGCCGTATCCCGCTCCCACCGCGGTCCCGGTATTGAGGGTCCCCTCGCAGCGGGGAATGACGCTCCGTTCGCAAAGGCGACTTGGTCGCGACCCTAAATTCTCACTCCTGCTCCTCGGGGTCCCCGCCAGGCCCTCGCTGGCCCCTCAGAGGCCCCTCCTGGCCCACGGGAACCGTCTGAGGTCTTCCCCACTGCGGGGTCTATTCCTGGTCCCTCGCTACTCCGAGGCGCGCCCTTAGCGGATTCTTGCTCCCTTCTCTCTTCTAGACGCCCAGACTTGGAGCTCGCTCTCCGAAGGAACTAAAAAGCCCTAGGTTATCACACACACACACACACACACCCGCAGCGCACCCCAACCTCCTGCAGTGCTGTGGCCCGGGGCCGCCTTTGTGCCTCCCCCAGGGGACCGAACGCCTAGGGGACGCCAAGGCTGAGCCGCACTCCAGGCGTTCCCTCCCAAGCCCTTGCTTCTCTGCTCTCCATATCTGCCTTTGCTAGGCCAGGGATTCCGTGAAGTCCAGAACGCGTTTGACAGTAGATAATGATCCCTCCAGAGGAGTGCCATTTAACAGGTTTATTAACGGAGAGTCAGAGATGGGCGGTGCCTGGAACCCAGTTCTCGGGTTCCTGACTCCTCCGCGGGGAGGGCAGAAAGTTTCCTCCTAGAGGTGAGTTTGCAAGGCAGCAGCCCCAGCTAACTTCATTTGCCTGACAGGGAGCGATTACTGCTCTTTTAATATTTTTCTCTTAGAATTTAGCAGAAGGCAGCTCTCTCTCCGACCAACACCCTTGTCCGAATCCGTACTCCAAAACACACATCCCTGAAGAAACAGGAAGCCACCATTTTGGCTGTCTTAGAACCATATCCTGCTGCCCTGAGTATGTGTAAAAAGTGTGTGTTTGTGTGTGTGTTGTGGGCTTTTTCTTTGTATAATCTTTTTGATGAAAAAAGTCATTGTCTTAGGAGTGAGGTGCAGATGGGAGACGTTTGGCTGGATTGAGCTGACAAAGGAGAGACTTGGGGGCCTGGGAGTGTGGTAGCCACCTCCCTGTGTCCAGGCCCTGTTTTGCTGGGCGTGTACGCACCTGGACAGTGAGTGAGTGTTGGTCGCAGGGTAGGAGGTGGGAGTGGGAGCAGGGATTCCCCTTTTGAGTAGTGGAAAAGGCTGGGGCAGGGTCTCAGCGCCCAGCAAGCCACTCCTTGTAGGAAGGAGGTGGACTGCTGCCTGATCTGGCACAGCCTGGACAGAGCCAGGCTAGCTCTTTCCTACACTCCTAATAAAACTCGCTTAAAACAATGGTGAGAGCCGATCCGGTATTCCCACGTTTCCCTGCATGAGGCTTGGGCAAGCCCTCCCTTCTCTGAGAATCTGGGGGATGGAGTGAGCCGGAATACACGTAAAGGCAGGTTTGGTCCCAGGAAATCTGCCATCCAGTCATTTGCCTCCAGCATAAACCTGGTTACTTTTGCAGTGTGACGGCAGTCCTAGACCTCATATAATGATTTCTGTGTGCCAGGCTCTGAAGTTCCCGATCATGCAGCATAGTGGTTCATAGACTCCATGGGACTGAATCTCGTAACCACCATCCTCTTAGTTATTGTGACACAGCTAGTGTGTGGCAGAGCTGGGGTTGGAGTCCAGGTCTGTCTGAGCTGGGGACCCATGCTCTTCCCGCGCTGTCGTGCATCACTGGACTAGCCTAACAGCAGCCTAATTAGAAATCATCAGGCTTCGCTGGGACATTCCAGCAGGCACCCAGCAATGAAAGTTAAATTAAGATGCAATTGGAAGGTGAAATTGGAAGATAATTACTCTTGGAACATACGGTTATGAGAGTTCCAGGGGGAGTATGGTGAACTGCAGTTGAAACAGACACAGGGGCTGAAGATGGGAATGTCAGGGGACGTCATCAGAAAAGCCATGAGTTTAAAAGGCTGTTGTCGGCCAGAGCAAGCAGAAGGCACTTACTGACTGGTTGGTGCAGTCCCCTCACTCTGCACATGTGGAAACTGAGGCTCAAAGAGGGGAGGGGACTTGCCCAAGGTCTCCCCTTCAGTTAAAGGCAGAGCCAGGAGTGGAGATCAGAGCTCTGACTCCCAGTCCAGTGCCCCTCTCGGTACCTCTTCTGATTTAAACTCTGCAGAGCCGGCAAGGGAACAGCAACATGGATGTGTGAGTGGCAGATATTTAATTAAAATGGAGAGAGAAAATATAAACTGGTACCAGGGGCCTGGCTGGGGATGATTTCTATCACCAGAAGCTCTTAAAAATCTCTTCCTCCTGTCACTGTGACTCCCCACCCCCAGTTAACTCTTGGCCTCTTGGCTCAAAGGGTATTCTGCATTCGAGTCATCCTCAGGTGTAGCAAATTGCCAGGAGGTTTTGGGAGTTGGTACCTCAGGGTGGGGAGGCTGTGCCCCCCCAGGCTCTGTGTTACAGAGAGAGAGAAGGTTCATGCAGCAGCCAGAGGGTCCAGCAGTTCCGTCCATGCTGGGTTCTGGACAGTCAGAAAGTTAAGCTCAGCCCAGAGGAGGAAAGCCCTGCTCTGATTTATCCTGTAATTGCCCCATCCCTGCCATTCTCTAAAGCTCAGCCAAACTGGACTCTTTACTCCCAAAGGGCTTGCATCTAACTGTCTCTGGGCCTCTGCACATTCTGTTCCTTCTGCCTGGAACACCCAACCTCTTGTTTTAAAATGTTTTTAATTTAATTTTTATTTTATATTGGAGTATAGTTGATTTACAGCGTTGTGTTAGTTTCAGGTGTACAGCAAGGCAGTTCAGTTATACAATATATATGTATCTATTCTTTTTCAGATTCTTTTCCCATATAGGTTATTGCAGAATATTGAGTAGAGTTTCCTGTGCTATACAGTAGGTCCTTGTTGGTTATATATTTTATATATAGTAGTGTGTATATGCTAATCCCAAACTCCTAATTTATTTTTTCCCACACTTTTCCCCTTTAGTAACCTTAAATTTGTTTTCTGTGAGTCTGTTTCTGTTTTGTAAATAAGTTCATTTGTATCATTTTTTTTGGATTCCACATATAAATGATACCATACAATATTTGTCTTTCCCTGTCCTACTTACTTCACTTGGTATGATCATGTCTAGGTCCATCCATGTTGCTGCAAATGGCATTATTTCATTCTTTTTCGTGGCTGAGTAATAGTCCATTGTATACATGTACCACATCTCCTTTATCCACTCCTCTGTCGATGGACATTTTGGTTGCTTCCATGTCTTGGCTATTGTAAATAGTGCTGCAGTGAACGTTGGGGTGCATGTATCTTTTCAAATTAGGTTTTCTCTGGATATATGCTGAGGAAGTGGGATTGCTGGATCATATCCAACCTCTTTTTTGATTATTAAAATCCTCCCTGTCCTTCAGCATGCACCCTGGTGCTATCTGTCCCCTGGGTCTTCTCTGGGCAGAACTGGTCTGAGACCCTTGTACTGAGGGCAGGGGCTCTATGTGGTTCCTCTTTGTGAGGGAAGCAGGGAGGGAGCAGACCTGGAAGCTCTCACACTTTTCATTTTCTCTCCTCCCTCTTCTGTCTCTCTTGCTGGCTCCTTCTCATAACCTTTGGGCCACTGGGGCTCCCTCCTGGGCCCTGCTCTTGTCTCTGCCCCCGCTCAGTCACTTGGTGGGCTCACCCAGCTCATGCCTTAATCCTGTCTCTGTGATGGCTGCCTCCAGGCCTCTCCCGGGAACCCAGGCTGGTCCATCCGAGAGCCCACTGACAGTTCCTCCCGGGGCTGTGATAGGCAACTCAGATGTTACACGTGCCAATCGAAATTCTGGTTTCCTCCCCTGGCACCTGCAGCCTTCCCCAGTTCAGTTGGTAACAAATTCACTTTTCTGGTTGCTGTGACTCAAAACCTTCGTGTTGTCCTTTATTATTCTTTCTCTTACACCCCAAATCCAAACTGTCTGTAAATCCTTTTCTTTCTTTCTTTCTTTTTTTTTTTTTTTTTTTTTACCACTTCCACTGCTACAGCCTGGTCCAGGCCTCCATCTTCTCTGGCCTGGATTATCTCAGGCGCCTCCTCCCTGCTCTCCCTCCTTCCATCCTCACCACTTCTAGTTTGTTCATCACACTAGCTGGAGTGTGCATGGCCTTCTGCTCAAGGCTAAGCAGCATCTACACAGTGTTTTGTTTATTGATGTATCTAAAGAGTCTAGATGAGTGTCTGGCAAATAGTAGGTGCTCGATAAATACCTATTTAATGGAGTTGGATTAAAGAAAAGTGGATAGGAGCAAAGGAAAGCCAGTCATTCACTTTATGGTCACAGTTAGTCCTTCTAACTCAGCCTTATGTGAATTTCTCACCTGGTTAGCGGTCCCTGGTCTCCCTGGCCTCAGTTTTCCTGCGTTTTGCCCTTCTCTGCTGGGAGCCCTGAGTCTGCATTGTAGAAGAAATGCTCAGTGGCAGAAAGGTGAAGGCAGAGGTTCAAGGGAGTGGACCAGGAAGCAAGAAACCCCCAATTCTGGGACTTCCCTCGTGGTCCAGTGGTTAGGACTCCACGCTCCCAGTGTAGGGGGCCTGGCTTCGACCCCGGGTCGGGAACTAGATCCCACATGCCGCAACTAAAGATCCTGCATGCCACAAGGAAGATCTTGCATGCTGCAACTAAGACCCGGCGCAGCCAAATAAATAAGTATATATAAAAAATCCTATTATTAAAAAAAAAAAAACCCATTCTCCTGGGGCCCTGCTCTGGACTCGCTGAGTATTCCAGGCCAGTCACCCACCCTTTCTGTGCCTCAGTTTCCTCATCTTTCAATGAGTTGTCAGACGAGGCCTTTCTGACTCTGGCATCCTTTGATCTCAGAGGGGATGTGGATGAAACGCCCTGAGCTCTAGAGCTGGGAGCAGGGCATGGACACTGTGTACCTGTCACTCCTTAGGGGCTCCTGTGGGGAAGGCATTTTCTTTCAGGATCACGCCTCAGACACCCACTGTAATCTTTTCCGAGGAGATGGCGCCCACAGATCAATAGCTTGATTGGATGAAGGATGGGGGGCGGTGGGAGCGATGCAGCCTAGGTGACGGTCATTTTCCATGACCTCTGTCAGGTCTCGTGGTGCCCATGTGAAATACCACCTGTTAAGGATGAGAAGTGAGAGTCCCCACCCCCAAAGAATAATTTCATGCCAATGCCTGACACCTGATGTTGAGAGCGTGAAGCTCGTATACATCATATATCTGTGTAGAGCAAGACTTATACCAGGGGAAGATGTGGGGTAGGGAAGGACTGACTTTATTAGAACAATAATAGCTACTGCTTATTGAGAACACCTGTCTATGCGAAGTCCTGCTAATATATATCTTTTACTCTTCATAACAACCTCTTCATAATAGGTGTTACTGTTGAACCCATTTTACAGATGAGGAATCTGAGAGTCAGTTTCATAGCTTATATGTGGCAACGGCGGAATTTGAACCCAGACCACCAGGCTCCAAAGGCCCCTGTTACTCCACATTGACAGGTAGCTCTTTAAGCTCCAAATATTCGAGTTTGTTTTAAACTAAATTGGACAGAAATTTTTCTAAATTAGGATATATTTGATTGCGTATGGAAACAAAAAGTTGGGAAGTCATTTCTTTTATCTTGAAGACTCTGGGTTATTATCCGGATGCCAGTGGCTGGCCTGGGCGTTGGTGCGGATGAATGTAGGTGTGGGTTAGGGCGTTGATGCAGTGGTTGCTTTAGCCTTTAAAGTCTTGACAGCTGTGCCTCTTCTCTCCATTTCTTGCTGTTTGCTACCACATCTTACAACTGGCAGTGTTGCTGCTCTCCCTGCACCTCCACCCCCCACTAATTAGCTGTGTCCTGGGAAACCATACAACTAGGTTCATTAGATTTATGAGCAATGTACAGAGGCTCTGGAATCAGGCCCTTCCAGGACCAGAGTGCATGGGCTTTATAACCCTATTTATTGCTGTCCTGGGCCTTTTTTATTTCCTTTGGGGCTCCTCAGCTGAATTTTGCATAGCTGTGCCAGTTTCGGGGGGATGATACTGACTTTGGCCTCAGATATACTGAAACTGAGGGGCCAGTGGGACAATCCCATGGAGATGGGGTAAAATCAGTTAGAGCTGTGCTAGCTGGCCCCATAGCCACCACCCTCGCGTGGCCACTGAGCACTTGCAGTGTGGCTGGTCTGAATCGTGATGTGTTGCAAGTGTGAAATATACCTTAGATTTTGAGGACTTAGGACAAACAAGAGTGTCACATACCTTGTTAATGACTTTTGTGTATTGATTACATGTTGATGCAAACATGGTTCATTGATCACATGATAATGTCCAAAATGATAATATTTGGGATATATTGAGTTGAAAAATGTACTGTTAAAATTAATTTCACCTGTTTCTTTTTGACTCTTTAATGTGGCTGTGAGAAAATTAAAAATTACGTGTGTGATGATAAATGGGGCTCACGTTTATATTTGTCAGACAGCCCTGGATTAGAGATGACCAGGGTTAGATGCTGCAAGGATTGAGCTGGGAGTCAAATGTGTGGGGAGGAGGAGAGTTTGCTGACAGACCTCCAGACCCTGTGCTCAGTCTTCCTTCTGTCACAAGCCGGGCTGGCATGCTGGGGCTGCTTTGTATCACACCCAAGGCTTAGTGGGGATGGAACTGGGAGTTGAGAGTGGACTGAAGGAGGGACCTGTACATCCTAAACCTGGGCAGTGAACAGCCAGGCAGTGCTTTTGAAGTGAAGTTGGCAGGATGGAGTTGCATTTCATGAAAATCTGCATTCCTCACCCTGCCTGCAGTGTGGACAGGGGCTCGGAGGCACGGCAGGAGGTGTGAAGGCATGGGCTGGCTGTGGCAGGAGAGGTGCTGAACTTGGAAGTGGGCGACTCCTCCCTTACTCCTTCCGCTTGTCCAGGTCCCTCCAGTCCTGCAAAAGTGAGCTGAAATTTCACCTTCTCCGAGAGGTCTTCCCTAGCCATGGCAACTCGTGCTTCCCTAACTCCTGTCACACGTGCATGTTGTGCGACATCTTTTATTCTGCCATGGCTGATAGATCCTCAACATCCACAGGGGATAAGGCCTTTTGCAAATATCCCATGTTGGAAAATACCATATAATTTCTCCTGTGAAATTTGGAGGCAGGGCAGTTAGCTGGAAACCAGTCTTGAAGCATGTAGAATTCAGAGGTGACCCTCAGAAGAATCATATGCCACCATCCCAAGCCTGTGGTGTATCATTCTGGAGGGAGGGAAATATTCAGTCATCATATTCCAAGGGTCTGTGGCTCAGTCCTCCACTTGTTCTGTTAGTGTTGTCTCCCTGATTCAATTGTGAGTCTTCAGCAGAGGTGTTCTTCTCTTCTTGGTCCTAGAAGCCTCTGCCATCTGCAGTGCTGCGTATATAGATAGAAGAATGAATGAATGGTGGAATGACTGTGGGCTCCACGAGGGCAGCAGGGATCTGACTGTTGGGACCAGCAGTGTCTCATGGGCCGGTGCACATCGAAAGCATTTACTGCGTCGTTGTTGAGTGGATGAGTGCAACGACCTGGACACCTTTATTTGAGGAGCACAGGGTGTCATTCAGTTGGGCTCTGTTAGCTGGCCTGTGCATAGAAGAAAGATCTCTTCACCTTGTTTACAGAATGAATCTTTATTGGAAGGTCGAGGGATTTTAAAGATGTTGGTGGAGGGTGTAAACCTGACAGAACATGGTAGATTGGGTTCACGTGGGTTGGGAAACCATCTTCGGTGTTCTCTTGTGAATGGTAAGTAGGAGACTCTGAGTGGAAGGAAATAATGGTAACTGTACCTTCTCTCTCTCCTTTTCTTATTCTCATCCTTTAGATTCACCCAAACCACCAGTTGCTCCTAAGCCGAAGGCTGCCAGTTCCCTCACGCCAGTGACGGCACCCAAATTCTCCTCGTCACCCCGGCGCGAGTGTCTTCACAGTCCCAACTCCATGTCCAGGGGGCCGAAACCCCCCATCGCCCCAAAGCCCAGGCTGGCTACCCCCAGTGAGTGGAGGGCCAGCATCTACATGATCAACAGCTTGAACAAATGCAGCAATGGGAAGCTGCCCTGCGTAGACAGGGGGCTCTACGACGAGCACCGGTCCACCCCGGAATGCTCCGAGCCCGAGGCAGACGAGGATTACATCGTGGCCCCCGGGGCTCCGGCAGCAGAGGACGGACCCAGGGATGGGGGCTCCGTGGAGAATGCAGTCACGGTGCCTCCAGAGGCCAGCGGTGGGGAGGAGTGCCAAGAGAGAGGCAAGGAGTGTGAGCAGGAAGGGGCAGCAGCTGCAGAGGACTGGGCAGCCCCGGCTGAAGCGGTGCTGGGTGGAGAGGACGATGGAGGCGTCACCCCCACTCCTGAGAACATGGAGGTGGAGGACTGTGCCTGTGCCCCGGGGGCAGAGGAGCAGAAGTTCACAAGTGACGATGAGGAGAAGCAGGTGGAAGAACACAGCGTGTACAGCCTGGAGGACGGGGGTGCTGGGGATGGAGAGGCGGTCCTTCCAAGCGATATCATTCTAACTCACCTAGATGCAGAGGACCCAGCAGCTCGTGGTGAGGAGCCCAGGCTGCCTGTGACACCCGGGGAGTCAGAGGAGGATGGTGAGGAAGGCCGCACCAACACAGAACTGGGGGCATCAGACGAGTGTGTGGGCTCTGACGGGCCCCCTGAGCGGGACGCTGCCGATGGCAGCGAGGAGCCCCCAGAGAACGAGGGGTTGGCCCCCGGTGTCCCGGAGGCGGAGGTGGCGACAGACAGCCCTGACGTCTCCCAGGAGGCGTGTGAAGATGCCCCAGGAGGTGGTGGCCAGGATGGTCAGGATGAGCCAGCTGATCAGAAAGAGAAACCTGACACAGAAGCAACAGCAGTGGTCACCCAGGAGGCAGGAGGGGACCCTCAAGAAGGTGAGGACCCTGTGCAGGATGAAGGAGCTGAGGAGAGCTGCCAGATCATTCCTTTCGAGAGGGACTGTGTGGACGACTTTGTGGCTCCACTCTTAGGACGTCCCTACGAGTTCTTCCCAAGCGAGAGCACCTCTTTCTGTAGCGAGAGCTGCTCTCCTTATTCCGAGTCAGCACAAAGCTTAGAGTCCGAGCAGGAGCCGCGGTCAGGGGAACGGGCGCAGCAGGACCCCGTGGCTGGGCCTGGATGTGGCTGGCGTGGCTCCCTGCAGGGTGGCGCCGGGGAGGGACCCTCTGTCCCTGACGTGGTGGTCATGCCAGAGGAGGAGGATGCCGTGGACGACGCACTCGCCAACCCCTATGAGATGGGCGTTGGCCTGGCGTGCGGGGTGGACCCTGGGGAGGAGGAGAAGCCTGAGGCACAGGCTGCCTCGGGCACCGCGAATGGCTGTGGATTGAAGGAAGAGGTGAGCTCTGATGCGGAGGGCAGCCTGGTCCCCATCGACAGGAAGAATGTCACCACGAGGGCCAGGCCCCACTCCGGGAAGATGGCTGGCTACGTCCCAGAAACTGTCCCGGAAGAAACGGGACCGGAAGCTGGCTCATCAGCCATTGGCATTGGGGGTGTCACCAAGGAGGCGAGGAAGGCGGTCCTGTCATTGGAGGGGAAGCCGCTGGACGTCGGCAGGGCCTTGCCAGCAAAGCCCAGAGCCTTCACTCTGTACCCGCGATCGTTTTCCGTGGAAGGCCGAGAGATCCCCATGTCCCTGTGCCGGGAGCCCGAGGCGTGTGGCCTAGACGGCCACGGGATCAAGAGGAAGGACGACAACCTCTCTCTGCCCTGCGTGATTGGCTCCTCTGGCAGCTTCTCTCAGAGGGGCCACCTCCCATCCAGCGGCACCTCCACCCCGTCTTCCGTGGTTGACATCCCGCCCCCTTTTGACCTGGCCTGCATCACCAAAAAGCCCATCACAAAGAGCTCCCCCTCGCTCCTGGTGGAGAGTGAGCCCCCGGACAAGCACACCAAGAAGAAGAAGCCGTCCTTTAAGCGGTTCCTGGCACTGACGTTTAAGAAGAAGACAGAGAGCAAGGTGCACGTGGACGTCAACGTGTCTTCATCCAGGTCCTCCTCAGAGTCCAGCTACCATGGGCCGGCCCGGCTCCTGGAGATGGACCGGAGGAGCCTCAGCAACTCCCCGCAGCTCAGAGCGAGGACCGGCAAGCTCCGGGCTTGCGACTCGCCCTCCTCCCTCATCTTCTACAGGGACGGCAAGAGGAAGGGCGTCCCCTTCAGCAGGACGGTGTCCAGGGTGGAGTCCTTCGAGGACCGCTCCCGGCCTCCTTTTCTGCCCCTGCCCCTGACCAAGCCGCGCTCCATCTCGTTCCCCAACGCTGACACTTCGGACTACGAGAACATCCCGGCCATGAACTCGGACTATGAAAATATCCAGATTCCACCTCGGAGGCCCCCAAGGGCCGGGACGTTTACGAAGCTGTTTGAAGATCAGAGCAGAGCCCTGTCCACAGCAAACGAGAATGACGGCTATGTGGACATGAGCAGCTTCAACGCCTTCGAGAGCAAACAGCAGAGTGCAGACCAGGAGGCAGAAAGGTACCGTGAAATGACATTTCCTTTGCTGTTCGCCAGGTGTAACTATCCGAGAGGCAAGCTTAGGCGTAGGGGACAGAACGGACTTGCTTTTTAGCCTCAGGCTCTGTTTCTCTCTAGCTTTGTGGCTTGGGGTGAGTGGCTTCAGTTACTTCATCTGGGAAATGGATTTGTGCTACCTCTAGGCAGAGTGTTTGAAAAGATGAGAGTACCTAATCTGTTTGAAAGTATTTGGCTAAGATGCCAAATATAGTGCCCATGTGAGTGTATGTATTTCTATTATTTGGGGTACATTTCTCATCTCCTAGGTAGATGGCTTTACTAGTCCCTTCTGGGAAAGTCACCAAAAGAGAAGGTTCTGGAATCTTGTCAAACTAAACATCTTTCACCATCAGGAAAATACCCTAAATTGAGATTGAGACCTTTTTATTGTGTCAATATATACTCTGTTCAAAGGAACTAGAAAAGACAATTTATTTAAATTGTTTAAAGAGCTAAGGGTGCCCTGAGCTAAATTTCTGAATAGAGGTCTTTAAGAGGTACGTCCAGGCTGATTTTTTTTTTTTTTTTTTTTTGGACTCAGTCACCTTGGAAGTGAGCGTGAAACACTGCAATTATTGACAACAGTGGCGGTTTTCTGACCCCACCTTCCCGAGACTGACTGAATGTCCTGTTGACCATCCCAGGTGGATAATTGCCAAATCTTGCTGTTTTTTATGCACCATGGATGCAACTTAAAGGCACTGCGATTCAGCCTCAACCATTTACACGCTTGGGGGCACCTGATCTGAATTAATGAAAAGTCAGAATGGTGGTGATTTTAAAGGAAACCCTGATTCTTTCCCCTCGTGTGCAGTAACTCATCGCAGCTGGGTACAGCTGTTGCTGCTCGGAATTCCCAGGGGACCTGCAGTAATGAATAGATAAGAATGATTTGCAATTAGCATTAGCTTTCTCTGGAGTGTAGACACTAGAAGTGTTTGTGTGGTTTATTCTCCTGAATTTTTCACGTGGTTCCCCACACTGGCTCCATCTTCTCCCTGCCCCAAGTCTGGGTAAGGCTATGAATTGGTTCTTCCTAGGTTTGTTTGCCAGAGCAAAGGTAGACATCAGTGCCACCGGAGGGATCCAATTTAATTTGGAGAATGTGGATGTGTGCGAACTTTAAGAGGGTGGGAGCGGGAGAGCAGACAAATTCATTGCGTTAATAGTTATCAGCGGGGTTTGACAAGACCCAACCCTAGCTGAATGCTTCCAGCACTAATGAAAATAGAACCAGGCTTTGAAACCATGAAATCTCCATGCTGGGAAGGACCTCAAAGAGCGTACGGTCAAACCTCCCATGTCTGATAGGTCCCTCTCTTAACTGGGTCTGTGCTTGAATTCCTCAAGCCACAGGGAACTCACCACCTCCCAGAAGTGCCTCGTCTGTTGCTAGGTACTCTGATTAAGTTTTTCTTTCTGCCTGAGGCAAAAGCTATCTCTCCCTAATGTCCCTATCCCACTGAGACAGAAGCTATTCTCTCTAATATCCCTACACCACTCATGCTGGCTCTTTCCCCTCAAGCCAGGCAGCTGAGCTCATTTCCTCTTTTGTATGACTGTCCTTCGGAAATTGAAACCTGCTTCTGTTGAATCACAGAATTTCATAGCTGGAAGGGAACTTCAGCCAACATTTGGTCCCGTTACAGAGGAGGAAACTGAGGCACAGAGAGGGAAAGAGACTTGCCTAAAATCTCTAAGCAATTTAGTGGAGAAATCAGTGTCAGGACTCAGATTTCCTGACTCTTGGTTCAGGAATTTGTAGTGCATTATGCTGAAGGATGCCAGGTCTGGTTGTTCAGGCTGCCCACTGCACAACCCCAGGGTCCCACTCACCTTTTCGTCTAATATGCTGCCCCTGGGGTTGTGCAGTGCACAGGCTACTTGGCCATATGCAAAGGCCTTGTTGCCTTGATCTGTACTTAGTCCAAAAAACAAAAAAGCTCCCTTCATCCAAACTATAATGACATTAAGGGAATAAAATACCCAAGAAAATGCTAATACTTACCGTATCCTGACTGCTTACTGTGCCAGGCACCGTGCTAGTGCTTTCCCTGTATTATCTCACATTTGGTGCTACAGCCTAGGGCCTTGGCCTAGGGTCTGACTCAACCGTCAGACTCTGAATTTCAAAAGCACTGTTGCCCCACTCTGAATTTATTTCCCTGAAGGTCAGACTGACTGGGATGAATCTCCCGTGCAGGAACCACATCCTCTTGGATATCAATCAGTGAGCAAAGCTTTCTTCCGCTTCCCTGCATGAAACAGATGGAAGCAGAGGGAGAGAGACATCCCCACCCTGGGCGGGAACACGTCTGGGCAAGGGCGGCTTCAGATACACAAAATTGAGAGGCAGGGGGAACTGCCACGGGGTGAGGAGCCATGCTTCTTCGCCTGAATAAGGGCTTTGAGAACCGAGCGGAGGGGTGCCGCTGACCTGAGACACGTGCCCAGGGGTGCTTGGGGTTGGACAGGACAGGACGAGAGGGTGGGAGACAGTTCCTTCCTCCTTCCGCTGCCTGTCCTGCCCCAGACCTTGCTTCAGTGTGAAGATCAGAGGCAGAAGCCAAAATAAATACTGACAGTCCTGAAAGAGCGCAGGACAGTGCTGCAGGACATGCGGGTTCAGAGCCCACCCCGTCACTGACTTGCTGTGGGATCCTGGAGGAGGCTGGGCCCCGGTCGCTTCTCTGTAAAACGGTAGGATTGGAGCCCATCTGTACTTCTCAACCACCTGCGCTATCACTCACTGCTTGTCTTTAAATCAGTCCATGTTTTTTACATTAAAAATATTTAAAAAGGAAATTGTATGCCACTGTTGGGAAATGGAAAAGCAGTATTAGGTGTCATAAATAGAAGAAGGCAATTGTAAAAGTAGGATACAAAGAGAAATTAAAATAGCACGGGTAAAGTCTAGCTTGAGGTTATTAGTTGCCAAGGCTGTGAGCGGGAGGTTGGTCCCTTCGTTAAACAGGGAGAGGTGTTAAAGGCATCCTGGCACCACACGGAGACTTTCTACTTGGCATAATCAGAAGGATTCAGGTGGATTGAGAAGGGAATAACTCTCTCGTGGTGTGATTCAATGTTATTTAAATCCGAGTCCTTTTTCCGCTGACAGTGCCTCCCTTCAAGAAATGTTTTGAGTATGTAATAGAATTCCGAGAGCCCTTAGAGATCCCTAAATCTGAGCAGCAGCTCCGGGTCTGATGGATGATTATAAAGTTTCTTCTACACAGTTACTTCCTTTGAGATTTGTATACACAGATAATAGCATTTTCGAAGCTACAACAATATTCTTATTAACCGTTTTCTATCTCATAAAATAAAAGCGTATACATTGTTACCTATGTACAGTCCTCACTCCCCCACCCCCGTATGTAAAAGAGGTTTCGTTATCCTTTAGTTTAAAGTGCATCCCCAAAGCATTCTTTTTTTTCCTGAATTGACTCTCATACGCACAAAAAATGTTTTCAGTCCAACACTCATCCTTTTCAAATAGGGTGTTTTATGTCCTCAGTCAGGACTCTTGGTTGGGGAACCCAGTCTTTACTTCTGAATATCCCGCAGGACCTCAGTATGTTGGTTATGCACTAGGAGCTTAATAAATGCATGTCGATGAGTCGGTGATTTTGAGCTTCACTGGGGGAAAGAACTATCATTTATTAAGTATACTCTGAAACACAGTTTGGGGTGCTTTGTGTACGCTTATTCAGTATCCATTTGATGCAAAACACCACACACTGCTTTGTCCTGAGTGTCTCATTTAAATCCCCATAATTGTAAGTTTGCTTTTTGCATGATGATGAGTCCCCTTTAATCACTCAGTGTTATACCTCAACACAGATCGCTACCTCAACACAGATCCCCGAGGCCCCTTTTCCCCATTTCATCATGAAAACTTTCAGACTTACGGGAAAGTAGAAAGAGTTTAACAGTGAGTGTCCATACGCCCACCTCCTAGATTTTACATTAAGGTACTGCTGCACTGGCTTTTTCTCATCCCTTTCCAGCGCCCTCTCCAACTCTTGATGCATATTGTTGCTGATGCATTTCTGGTGGCTTATGTTTACAGATGAGGACACGGCAGCCCAGGGAGAGCCTGTGAGGACACGGTGGCTAAGCGTGCAGGCTCCTGCCAGGCTGCGTGGCTTTCAGTCTGCCCTCCACCACTTCCTGTGACTTACCTCTCTGTGCCGCAGTTTCTTTACCTGTAAAAGGCGATGATAGTAGTACTGGCCTCACAATGTCATTAAGACGAAATGAATTAATGCAGCACAGAGTGAAATGTTCACTAGGCACTAGCTGTTATCGAGTGACATGATCAAGGTCACACAGCAGTGGATGCAGGTGGGGAATCGGGTCCCTTTCACTGAGGGAGTATCTCTCTGTCTCTCTCACATACGACTGTTCTGCATGTGTTTGACTCAATGTTCAGGACCTCCCATCCATAAACCAGGACCAGGGGTGAGCTTCGGTGGTGGCGTGTGGTGTCAGCACTGCCTCTGCCTTCTGTGTGAGATGGAGTTGGGGCTGCAGGCAACAGCCTAAGCAGCCTTGAATCGGACCCAGGACCAGGGCTTTTTGATTCCGTAATCTCGCTAGCAGAGGTGCCTACTCTGTGACTCTGACTGTAGCTATTATTTCACTTGTAACTCAGGATTAGTTAGGCACCTTAGGAATTTCCAGTTCCTATTTTTCCAGATGAGAAAACTGAGGCCCAGGGAAGTGGTATAAACCATCCTCTGTCACACAGGTAGTAAGTAGCCAAACCAAGCTTCAAACCCCAGTCTTTCTGCCTCTCGACCGAATGCTCTTTCCACGTCCTATTTTCTTTGGTTGAAAAATGCCACGTTAGCTGGTGGTCTCCATCCAACCGCTGTGAAGTGTCTTTGCTTGCGGGAGTTAGGCTGGGGTAGCCTTGCTTGTTGGTCCAGAGGAGAAGCAGAAGGGCACTCTCTTTTCTCAAGGCTGGTGGGTTTACTTCTCTCTTGGCAACTCATCAAGAAGACTGACAGCCTCTCCTGGGACTTGCTAATGCAGTGCTTAGATGTCTTTCCCTCCCTCAGGGCCTCGGGGGGACCCTGGCCCTCCTGTGGCCCCTTGTGCCCGAGGAGCAGCCAGGAGGAGCTCTGGGTTAGAGCAGCTGTCTGTACCGCTCATAAGGGGAGCTTCAGACGATGCAGCCCCGAGCAGCAGTGCCTTCCAGAGAGAGCTGTGGATGGGCCGAGGCCCAGCATTTCAGGCTCTCCTCCAGAGCTGTTCCCTGTTGGAATGCAGCTCGAATTACATGCTTTGTGGAGTTTGTGGATTGGCCACGTGATACAGCGCGAGATGAGGACCCGCAGTGGGTGCATCCAGGGGATTGAATATTTTGGCTTGCCGATGACGACCATTCGAGAAATGAGCAATTCTGAATAGGAACTGTGCTAAGTGATGTGTGGGAGGAGGTGGAGAGGTGGACCCAGTACCGTCACTGGCCTCAGCGCAGGTACAGTTGGGTGGTTGGAAGAGGACTTAGACCCAAGTCCCTGAAATGCAAGATCGGAGATGCTCAGAACCCAGAGACTAGGAGTCTAGACGAGGGTGGGATAGCTTCGTGGAAAAGGGGACATTTGAACAGGCACTGAAGGAAAAGTAGGGTTTCCACATATGGAGGTAGAAGAAGGTATGAGCACAGACAGACACACGCAGGACTGTGGTTTTTAGCAGGTGAAGCTGCAGTGAAAATAACCTAACCTTAGTTCAGCATGTCCTTCGATATCTTTATTCTGGAAAACAGTTCCCATCATCTGCAGACACGGAGACTGCATCGGGGAGACTGGGTTGAAAGCCTCAAGTGCTAAGCTTGCACCATCTTTTTCTCGTCCCCAGTTGGTGGTAGAAGGTTGCACTGGCTCAGCCAATTCCCTCACTGGCCAACCACTAAACATCGGCTGCTGTTCTTAGCACTGGAGGGTGACGGTTCCTGCCCTCAGGGTGTTTCCGTCTGGCTGGGGAGAAAGGCAGACCGAGGTCCTTAGAACCTAGCGTAATAAAGGTCCTGTTAGAGGTCCATCCAGACAGCTCTGAGGAGGGGCAGCGGGGAGCCCTCACTGTCTGGGCTATCCGCGGGTATTGCCAGAGGCACAGCAAGGTGTTCATGATGGAGACACACAGTCGGGGAGGAGCACAAGCCTGGGCAGGAGTCGGGGGTAAGAAAAGACCATGAAGTGTTGAGGTGGAGTCAGTGTCCACGCCTGCGAGGTGAACTTGGGAAGGCAGCCTGGGGCCCAGCTGGGAAGTGCCTCACATTTCGGCTCCATGAGCCTGTCTGATATCCCAGGGCAGCGGGGAGACCCTGGCTGGTTTTCAGCAGGGCAGGGCCGTGGTGGGGATGCTGCATTGCACTGGACGCCTTGTTGGCAGGATAGAGAGTGGAGGGGATGAAGCAACGGGAAGCAGGGACATTAGCCAGGAGGCCATTGCGCCGGCCCCTGCAGAGGAAACGAAGACCCCGTGGGGCAGGGAGTGGGACGTGTGGTGTTCCGTCTCTAGAATGCGCACAGCAGCCCAGTCCTCCAGTGTCAGTTCACTCCAGGGCTAGCTGTATCTGCCTTTGCCTTTCTCTTCTTAATCTGTTGTTTATCTTTTACAGTCTGTCTGGTCCCAAATAGAAAGGCTGGCGCTGGTTTCCAATCGAAGACATAGCAAGAAATAATAAGAATTTAGTCCCTAAAATAAAAGTTAAAGGATACAAGCCGAGTAACAAAGGTGGGGGAGGTAATTGTACGGACAATCCAGACCAAGGACAGCGGCTGCAATTAAAATTCTGAAATCCAGCACAGACTCTAGCATGAGGGCCCCTCCTTCTTACCTCCCTGGCCCCCAGCATCTTTAGAATGCAGTAGATGTTTCGGTGAAGTGACTCCCTGAGACAGCAAAAGCTGACTTATTTTTTTACAACCGTGGACAGTGCTGCAGCAACAAAAATATGCATCCTTGTAAAACAAAGGTGATTTACGGCCTCAGCTACACATCCTTGAGTGGGTATATGGCAGAGTTGCAACCAGGCCTCCTGCTGGCTGATTGCATTGGTGCTGAGAGCTGCGTCGCTGGGCTTTGGGCACAGCCCAGCAGTGGTGTTCCTTGGTATCTTTCTATTGGTCTGCAAGCCGGGAGCTTTCCTATTATTATTACGTTTTTGACAAATGAACTCATGCAGAGCTTTCATTAAGTTTCATTGAAAGGACCTGGAAATGCCATAAAAATTATTATAATCTCAAAACCATCACATTCCTGTTGCGTGCGGCTGTGCTTCTTGTTGAAATTGACTGATGAGAATATTCAGTTTTTAATTTTCTGACTTAAAATAAGACCATCTGCAGCTGTTTCTTTTAGCAATAATTTTTAATTAAACGCAATAAAATTTACATGGAAGGACCCTAATAAGAAAATTGTGTCAGGAACACACTGATTGGAACATTTATTAGCATGAGATTAAAGCCCCAGCTATTTTTTTTTTCCTCACAGAGCTATAATGCAGATGAAATCCTGATTAAGTGTTAATCACAATGTGGTTTTACCTTCATAAAGTCAGGGTTTCCCTCTGTGGGAGGTGTGAGAATAATTCTCACTAATAGCAGACAGACTTATTGCATGGGTTCTTTGGTGAAATGTCAGCAGCTGGTCTCCTTGACCAGCTGAGCCCCAGAGGAGGCGTGGAGTCTTTGTTCCAGCCTGAGTGTAGATGGTGCTGACATCCGGGGCCTCAGTCTTCCGGCCTGTGGACTGGGGATAAGCGTACCATGCAGAGGATGCAGCCAGAGAGCAAAAGTCATCTCTGTAGTTTGTGCATTTCTTCACTGAATTCATATCAAGTGAGGTTATTCTTTTGTGAAAAAGAAGAAAAAAGAGCAGAGTGATAGAAAGTGACTGGTGGAAGGTACGGTTTAGACAGGGTGGTCAGGGAGGGCTTCTCTGAGGAGGTGACATGGAGTGAAACCTGAATGGTGATCAGGCCTCATCAGGGGGATGGGCGTTCCAGGCAGAGGAACGGCAGGGACAAAGGCCCTCAGGCTGGAGGCCCTTGGGGGTTTGTGGAGAGGCCAGGAGTCCAGCGTGGCTGGAGAGCAGAATGCAGTGGGGAGAGTGACCAGGGATGGGTGGGTAGGGGCCTTTGTAAAAGATTTGGATTTTACTTTAATAAGACGCCATTGGAAGGAAGTGTTAGGATCCAAAATGTTGGAGTTATCTGAACTCTTTAAGACTTGTATGTTTACAGTCATCAGCAAATAATTTGAAAATGCAGCAAAGAATATTTGCTATTGAGAATGGTTCTGGGAGTATAAGGAGGTTTGAATTTGGGCCCCAGCTCTGCCCCTGGCTATGTGATTTTTGAGCATCTGGGTCTTGTCTCTCTCCCACCTGTGATTGCTCTGGACCGGCTTGGAGCCAGCGGTTCTGAGTCCACACCTGCGTGCTCTTTACAGAAAATGGTGGTGGTCCAGGGAGCCGAGAGGACACGCGCCCAGCGGAGGGAGGCCGAGAGGTGATAAGGCTGGGAAAATTCCTGAAAACGAATGTGCTACATTTGGACCTGTGCTCCCTGCATAAACTGATTTGATCTGTGAGCCATAGGGAGCTATTGAAGGTTTTAGCGTAAGGGAGTGTCATCAGCTAGTTCTCTAGCACAATTATTGTCAGCCATGAGGGGTCGAATGGGGGAAGAGAAGCCCCACCAGTAAGGTGTCTGAATATCAAGGGATCGAGGCATGATGACAGGCCTCGCTCTGCAGCCTCTGTAATGTGATGGCCCCCAGTCACGGCGGCTGCACAGTCACTCAGAGTAGAGTGACCCAGGGCTCTGGCTGCCTGCATCTCCCCAGCGTGGGGGTCTCAGGGTGCCTGACGGCGTGTAGGCAACACAGCTGACAGGACCAGAGAGGCAGCAGTAGGGCCGGAAGAGAATGAGGTCGAGTCCGGCTCTGCCCCTGTCCCATCTGAGCCTCAGTCTTCTCACCGGTTCCAGGGGTATGATGGTCGCTTCATCACTGAGCTGTCCTGAGGAGTCAGAGATAATACTCACACAAGGGCTTTCTCAGGTATTAAAAAATAATACCATCAGCCTTGGCCTTTGCTGCTGGGAGCTGTGTGCACCACAGCTGATGAGGCTTTGCTGCGTGTTCACTAGATGCCAGATACTGTCTCAGACCCTTTACATGTGTTAACTCAGTTAATCCGAAACACCCACTTGCCACATAGATACTTTTTTTAAAAAAATTTCCACTCAGCAGATGAGGAAACTAAGGTACAAAGAAGTTCAATAAGGGGCCCAAGGTCATACAGCTGGTCAGCAGCAGAGCCAGCATTTTAACCCAGGCAGTTTCCAGCAACTGTGCTTTCAACTATGCTGTGAGGTTCCCTCTCACTTCGTGTGCATCACTACATTTAATTTGTTAGATGTCCCTTTGGGAGTAGTTATCCAATTTCACTTTTTTTAATAGAAGAGGAAACGGGGGTTCAGAGTGGTAACATGACTTGTAAGCCAGTAAGTGATGGAACCAGGACGGGAAGGAAGGTACCTTTAGGTATAAATTCTTCCCTTTTTCTGATTCACCCCCTTTGAGAACTTCCCAACTGGAATCGACCCCCCTCCGGATGTCAAAGGTGAGGACACACAATGGGGTATGAATCTTTAGAACGGAAATGTCCTTAGTGTAGGCATTCAGAATGGACAGTATAATGACTATCCGTTGCTTAGATCCACATGTCCAGGGGATGATGTAAAAACTATATATAAAGAGAGTAGTGCACACTGTTGCGTTAGTAGTCAAAGGGATGATATTGTGCAGAAGGTTAACGCTTCCTTAGATTGCCTAGCTGGGCTCAGGAAGGGCCATTGGGGAATTTATCATCCATGCTCACAGTACTCCAGGTGAACAGGACAAAAAACTGATAATAATTTCTGAGTGATGAACTGATGTTTCATCCGGCTCCTTGACAATGTCCCAAGACTGTCCGGCCTCCCAGATATGAAGGCAGCCACTCAGCTGCGTGCAGGGACTTCTGAGCTTGCAGCTGAGAATTGCAGTGTTTCCCTCTCTTGGAGAGGCCTCTGTCTTTGGCTGTTTTCCTGTAAAACGAATGTCTTAGGGTTGAGATTGTTTTGGGGGATGATGTGGCTGGTCTCTATGTAAACAGACCCATTCTCTACATGCGTGGGGTTGATCTGGAGCCCTGAATAGGGCCCAAGAGAAGTTTCTCTAGGTCAGGGCACGATCCGAGAACTTGACATTTCAGGCTTGCTTGCATGATTTTAATAAAGAAGACAAGATACACACATATACGCACCCCCCGCCCAAAAAAAAAAACCCAACCAAACAAAAGCAGAATCTGCTCAGAGACCTTAAGGCCTGCTGTACTGTTAGGATGAGAGTTCCCTACACTTAAAGAGGTGTCCAGCAGGGTTGTCCTGTGGGGTCGTGAGCCTTCGTCATGGTCAGTAATTAAGCATCAGTGGAAAGGATACAGGAATTGATCATGACTTACACAGGCCAGGAAATCTGAACTCTGGGGGTCATTTTTGGCTGGGCAGGTCGAGTCCCAAGGAAGCAGCTGCTAAAAGGTGTCCAGGCCCCGGGACTGGAGAGGCCCCAGAAGACTATAGGAAGACTCAATAGCAGCTCTGAGCCTGGTTCCAGAAGGCACCTCCTGTTACGGAGAAACATGTTTTTCATACCCCCTGCCCACTGCATCCGAACCCTCTGAAATGCTGAAGAGGCAGTACCTGGGGGGTGGTAGCCCTTGGGGTATGGCCTGCCTCAGGGGAAGGCAAAAGGCCCCCTCTTGGAGCCAAGGGCCCAGCTGCATTGAAGCAGATGGGAAGGTTGGTTATTTGGTGCCCCTTGGGGGGGCTCCCTCACACACTTCATCTCAGTGGTTTTCAAACTTTCTGTTGCAGCAGGATCCTTTTTTAAATGAAATCTTACTCGGAACCCCAGCATAGAAGGCAAAGCTTTATTATTATAACTCTCCTTCACAAGTTCAAAATTTTTAATACTTCATAGGAAGTTAATTTAACAAGATTGTCATAATGAATAGAAATCTTGGAAATTGGGAATTATGGATTACAGTGCTGCTCTTATGGCCTAATGAGGGGTGTTGTTTGTGCAAAGTGGTGGGTGTATCATGGGTGTAGTATGTGTTTTCTAGGGCAGATGGCTGGGTTCAAATCCCTAATCGACGAGCTACTAGCTGTGTATCCTTGGGCAAATTACTTAACCTCTCTGTGCTTTAGCAGCCTCATCTGTAAAAGCAGGGAGGGTGGTGCTGCCAACCTCAAGTGATTGTCTCAAGGTTTGAGTAAGTTAACACTTGCAAAGACTTTAGCTGGAGTCTGGTCCTTGGAAGTCCTCAGTGCACTCCAGCTGTTGATACTCTAGCAGTGTCTGTACCCATGAAATTCCAAGCAGATATTTGTGAATCCTTGCCAAAAAGGGCTTAGGGTTTCTGAGCAATGCAGTTTGAAAACCCCACCTCATCCCAGGTACTCTGGGCAGGCTTCTTTGAGTAAGTGCTATCTGTTGAATATACATAGTTATAAGTCATATTCACTGAGAATGTGATCAGTGGTTTACAGACCCCTGTGCAGGGGAGGTGGAGAAATGGTGGTTTCTGCCCACCTTTCAGAAGCAGGGCTTTTGTTTTGTTGAAGGGAAGGTGTAGCAGTTTGAGAAGCAGTTTAGGGGTAAATAACTATTGGATCATAAACTCCTGGATTATAATAACCCCCTCACCATCTGGTTTACAAGAATGGCAATGAAATTAATGATATGAGTGGGGAAAGGAGGCAACCCCCAGTGGGTTCCACTGTCTGCCAATACTTCACATACCTCTGTGCACCCCACTGCTTTATACACATTATCTCATCGATTATTGGCCCCATTTTACAGGTAAGAAAACTGAGGTGCCCAGACATCATGTGGCAGAGGAGGCAAACAGACAGGGTCTGAGAATGCAGAGCACAGAGCTAGGACCCACAGGGTGGGCACACGGAGGGGTCCCAGCTCCACTGAGCAGTGCTTGCTCCTGGCAAGAGTTGCGCCCACGTTAGGAGACTGATTCGCCCTCACTGTGGGTGTGTGCAGAGGGGCTGGCTGAGCCCCTGCCAGAGAGGCTGTCCTGCGGATTCCTTTTGTAGGTCAGAAAGCTGGACGTTCAGAAAGTCATGAAACCTCGATGTGGCAGCCACATACGTGTGCACTGCGCTTTACAGTTTACAAAGCTTTTCCAGGCCTGTTAGCTCCATCGATTCTTCCAACAACCTCTGTCTAGAGTAGGCAAGACACCAATTAAAAGCAAAATTTAAGCAAAGACCTGAAAGAGGACAGAAGGTAGTCAGGCAGAGTTGTTTTCTTTGTGGGGCTTGCGGTTAGCCATTTTCCTGGAATGTTTTCCCAGTGTCCTCGACTGAAAAATGGGGACAGTGGAGTGACAGGTATCTGATGGTAACCCACACCAAGTGCTTGTTGCAGGGCCTGGCATGAAGTTGGTTCTCAGTGAATGCAATTATGGTTATTATTATGATTGTACTGAATATGAAGAAGGGATCTGAGGAAAGGCAGGAGGAGAAGGTCCCTGTAAGACCGAGGGTCTGGAAAATGCCAGGGAAGAGCAGAAAAGGAGCTGGAGGCTGGAAGAGTATTGTACAAGGTCACGTAGCTGGCAAGTGGCAGAGCCCAGCCATAGGGCTCAGGGGTACCTGCTGCGAAGCCGCTGGCCACATGTTCCGTGATGAATTGAGCTGAGCAAGGCTGGTCCCGGCACGGACCCAGGACAGGCAGTGTCACGTCCTGGGCACACTTGGAGCTGCTCTGGGTGATGACAGGAGGAAGGAGGTGGTGTCACAGGCTAGGGATTGTTCTGGGCCTGCACTCCCCTCCTGGGAAGCTCCTTGCAGACGCTACATCTGGTTTCCAGGGAGGTCCCTAGTCCAAACCCAAGTTTCCTTGCCGGCCTGAGGCCAGAGGTCAAGGCTGGGTTTAGAGCCATGGAGTGAGTCAGTGGCTTAGCAGAGACCAGAATTTAGACAGCTGCTCAGCCTCTGTGATAAGGAGCCCCTTCCTCTCCAAACCCAGTCTCAGACCCCAGGAGGTCCTGAGGTCTCATCCAAGGCCGACCAGCAGCACTGTGCTGAAGAGACATTTGTGTGTTGCAGCCTTTGCCCCAATTTCTGGTCTTTCGTTTACCCTCCCCTGTTCCCAGTGTTGGGGAGGGAGGTCCGGGATACCACCTGGCTTTACAGAGGGGGAAGCCGAGGCCCAGAGAGGGGGCTCGGGTCCTCCATTCCTCCTTCCACTGGATCAGTTGCCACCCGCGTAAATGCATAAGGTAATGATGGAAAGGAGGACGGTGAGGGCGTGCAGGAGGGGCATGACACTCTGATGAGGGAATTTCAGACACTGTATTACGTGCTTGGATAAGATTCTGGAACAGAAAGCCTTCTTGGTGTTCCCCAAACCCCAGCAGGTAAGCACTGCCCTCCGTCCCTCCCCTCCCCAGGGCTGGTCACTTTCTCTGCTGTGCCTCTTTGTAGAGTCTGCCCACCTGTGTTGACTATGGAACTGTCTCCTTTACTAGACTGTGGGCCCCTCCAGGGCATCACCACCGCAGCTCATCCCTGTGTCCCTGGCACTTGGCATAGAGCTTGGTACCCAGATGATGCCTCAATAAGTATGTTAAATAAAGGGATGTCTTCTGGAGGCTGAAGGACACTGTTATCTCCGAGGGACACCACCAGATCCGGCTTCCCACAGATTCTTCCTGAGCCCATCAGTGCCCTGGGTGCTGGGACAACAGGAGAGACAAGGCTGGCTAACAGTCAGCTTGGGGACTCAGACAGGAAATGCCTGACTGCGCAGTTAATTACTTAAATTCACCTGTTCTGAGTGCTCCAAAGAAGTGCGGGCAATTCTGAGAGCTTCTGACAGGTGCCCTGATCTATTTGTGGCTGGAGAAGACCTCTGAGAAAATGAGACTGGGGCTTTTGAGTCCTGAACTCTGATGAGGAATTAACTTGATAGAGGAAGTTGATAGAGGGAGAGGGGCGGGGAGGATCCTGTGAGGAAGGTCATCTTGCCCATTTTACAGATGAGAAAACTGTGACTCAGAGCAGGAACCTTATTTGCCTAAGGCCACAGGGGTATCAAGAGGAGAAGCTGGGGTTTGCATGCAGGTCCGTCTAACTCCAGAGCCCTTACCCTCTCTCCTGCTGGCTCTGCTCTGAATGAGGATGCTCCAGCTGGCCGTGGTGACATCACAGTGTGCTGGGCCAAAGCCCTCACTTCCCACGGGAAGGCTGGCCTGTGCACACTCACTGCTCTCCTCCCTTCCCGCACCTGGGAACTCACCACCCCGCGGCCTCACCGCTGGCTCCTTCCTTTTCTCATTTGTTCTGCATCTCATCTGTCTTGGCATCACCTGTGTGATCCGGGTCTCTATTCCCTCCATTGTACAACGAGAGGATCAGGTAACCAACTTTCTCAGGCTCCTCCTGAGTCTGGGATTTTACTACATATAATTTTTAAAATTAATTAATTTATTTATTTATTTATTTTTGGCTGCATTGGGTCTTCGTTGCTGTGCGTGGGCTTTCTCTAGTTGCGGCGAGCGGGGGCTACTCTTCGTTGCGGTGCGTGGGCTTCTCATTTCGGTGGCTTCTTTTGTTGCGGAGCACGGGCTCTAGACGCGCGGTCTTAAGTAGTTGTGGCACGCAGGCTCAGTAGTTGTGGCTGACGGGCTCTAGAGCACAGGCTCAGTAGTTGTGGCGCATGGGCTTAGTTGCTCCGCGGCATGTGGGATCTTTCCCGACCAGGGCATGACCCTGTGTCCCCTGCATTGGCAGGCGGATTCTTAACCACCGCGCCACCAGGGAAGCCCCTAGTACATGTAATTCTGACCTTAGGAACCATTTGTGAGCCTCACGTCTGGAGAGAAATATTCATCAATTTAAGGAGCATCCACTGGTCATCTACTACGTGCAGCCCCTGCAGGATTGAGAGCTGGGGGTCACAGGTGCAGCTTTGATTGTGGTCTCAGGGTGAGGGGGGGAGCGGGATGCAGATGCATAAACAGCTGACTGAATGCGATTATAAGTGCAGTGGGAAAATGAACAATGTTCTGGCAGCACAGAAGGGGCAGCCAAGTGCATTGAAGAAAAGGCTTCCCTGAGGAGTTTGCAGGGTTCAAATTGGGCATTTGAGCTGGGCTTGAAGAGTAAGCGTTTGCAAGGTGAGGAAGTGTGGGAAGGGCTTTCCAAAGAAGGCACGGCATGTGCAAAGGCACACAGTCAGAAAGAGCCTGGAGTGTCCAAAGACAGGACACGGGCACGGTGGCCAGACTGTCTGCTCAGGGAGTGACTGAAAGCTTGAGGTTCTGAAGGGCAGCGGGTCTTGTATAAATGACATCCAGCCTGGGTGGACTCAGCTTCCCACAGAGATGGAGACAGGCTGGGACTACTTGTGGGCTGTCTGTGAATCATCACGTCAGAAGTGGTTGATCATGGTTATTCACAAAGCTGTTCACATGGTCCACAGTTTGGTTTGGGGCATAGAGTCCTGCATCTCTCCTTCTGAGAACCAGAGCCAGCCCAGGATATCTGGGCTCTTGGGCTCTCTGCCTCTTGCTGTGTAACCGTTTGTTGCTTTCTGCTCTCTAGACCTCAGTTTCCCTATTTGCAAAAATGAAGGTAATGGTGAAGTGGCTTCTGAGATGACATATATAGTTTTCTATTTCTAACTGCCATCACAATTTACCACACATCTGTTGGCTTAAAACAATGCCCATTTTTTAAATCTCACAGTTCTGTAGGTCAGAAGTCTAGTAGACTGGGCTGGGTACTCCCCTTAGGGTCTCACAAGGCCAAAACCAAGGTGTCAGCTGCCCTGGGCTTTTATTTGGAGGGTGTGGGAGAGAATTTACTTCCAAGGGCACTCAGGTTGTTGGCTGACCTCAGATCCACATAGGACCGAGGTCCCTACTCCCTGCTGGCTGTCGGCCGGGGCTTGTTTTTGCTCCTGGAGGTGGCCTGCATTCTTTCTCATGCTTTCCATGGAGCCCCCTCCAGCAACAGTGGGTTGACCCTTTCTCATACTTTGGATCTCTGACTCCAGCACAGAAAGTTTTCTGCTTTAAGGACTGCTGTGATTAGATTGGGCCAGCCAGATAACCCAGGATAATTTCCCTGTTAAAATGTCTGTACTCTTAAATGCATCTGCAAAGTCTCTTTGCCATGTAATGCAAAATATCCGTAGGTCCCAGGATTAGGAGTTGCACATTTTTTTGAGGGCCATTATTCTGCCTGTGACAGTCCACCCTCTGACCCCCAAAGATTTGTGTCCATCCCAAATGCAAAGTTCACTCCATCCCAAGGCCCCCAAAGATCTCACCCCATGACAGCATCAGCTCAGCAAATCTCATCTGAATCTCATCAGCTCAGAAATCCCAGACCTCATCATCTAAATCCTCTCATTGGGTGTGGGTGAGGCTCTGGGTATCATCCATCCTGGGGAATAATTCCTCTCCATTTGTGAACTTAGGAACCTAAAGAAGTTATCTGCTCCCCTAAAACAATGATGGGAGCAGTTATAGGTATTCCCGTTCAAACAGGGAGAGAATGGAAAATGGAATCATATGACATTCCAGGGAACCTCATATCCGTCTCCGAAAACTATGGGGAAAAACGCAACAGCACCAGCCCCCCAGACCCACACCCTCACCTCTGCAGTGGCTGACTATATTTTGGCCCTGTCTTCGGGATGTTGGGAGAATACATTTGCACAGCTTTGTGTCAGTTGGTTAGGAGCAATAGGGAATTTAGTTGAAATACAGCAAAAAGGATTTAGGTAGGACTTGAGTGATGTTTGATGTGAGAAGCGTTTGTTAACATGTGTTTCCAGCACTCCCCCTTCCCTTCCCTCAACACCAGGAAGTGGGAAACGTACAGATTCTCACATTAGATCTGTCACCTTCTAGCTGAGTAGAATGAGGACATTCATTTCACCTCTGTGCGCCTTAGTTTCCTCCGCTGTGAAGTGGCGCTATTACCATGTACCCCATAGACTTGTTGTGAAGGTCCAGTGGGAATAATATGTGAAAAGTGTTTTGTTGACTTGGAACTGTTTGCAAATAGTAGCCGTATTTGTGGTCTGGGCCCTGCTGTGCCCTGGGACCCCTGCCCCAGGGAGGTTAGACTGCCACGGACCTTCTCCTCATTTGGAATACCCCTTCCCCACCACATGCCAGTCTGATTAATTGACCGGTGGTTAGAGGACAAGAGGTGCAGGATCCCACCTTGGGTGGCTCAGCACAGGGTCACAGAGGTCACTACAATGGCCAGAATTCTGGCCACAAGGAGGAAATTGTGCTCTTGGGGTAGTCCAGTGGGAGAGAAATTTGACCAGTTCATTTTGGTTCAAAAACCATTTTTAAAATGCTTTGTAGAAGGTGACATGCACTTAAAAAAATCAGATCTGCAGCAGAAAATCAAATCTCACACCACTGAACCTGTTCTCCAGCCCCTCCCTAGATGCTTTATGGTGTGCATTCAGGGGCACGCACACACGCTCCCCCGATCCTTGACTACTTCTAGGCATAAGTGGAAGTGTATTGAACACACTCTTCCTGACCCTGGTTTGTTACTTTAGACGTTGTTCCCTATCAAGGCACATACATCTGCCCCCGTTGTTTTTAATGACTGCAGGGAGCTCCAGTATCTGGTCACCTATTGATGGATAGCTAGGTTGTTTCCAGTCTTATACGCCTCTGAAAACACTACAGTTAATAACTTTACATACACATGTGCACACTTTTACAAACATACGTGAAGGTTTAAAAAAAAATTAAACAAAGACAATCCCACAGTACTGACATAATCACTCCTAGCACTGGGTTGTACTTTGTCCTTGTCTTATGTGAATATATCTAGCGTTCAACGAGGATGTACTCATGTTGTGCGTAAACTCTCTTATCTTGCTTATTTTATTTAACTGCATATTGTGAGTATTTGCCTACATTATTAAATAACTTACTGAATTACTAAAACTGGCGAGGAGACAGTCTGTTGGGCTTTGCGGATACAGTAGTACCAAGTGATTGCACAAATGCCCCATTTGGAGCTCCATTTAGGGCCTTGGTGATATCTTGCTGCGTTGTACCGCACACTCAGGTGAATGTATTTGTAATGAAAGCTTTTTTGGCGTTTGGGGTCATTTCCATAGGAGAGACGGTCGGGGAACGGGTGTGCTGTGTTGCCTAGGTGCTGTCCAGAGGGCTGTGCCAGCGGTCGCCTGGGCCTGCCCCGTTGGTCCCATGTAAGACGGGAACTGAGGGATGGTTGTGATGATTGTTAATAAAAGCGAGACAGTGCGAGCTGGGTGGGAGGTGCCGCGTGTGCAGGAGGGGTGGCGGCCTCTGGTACCGAGTGCCCAGGCGGCTGGGTTAAACGCTGCTCTGCCCTGACTGGGATCAAATTACGGTCGGTGTGAATCATTCAAGATTCTGAGACTCAGAAGGGGCTGCTGGAGGGAGGAAGGAAATGAACAGGCTTAGTTAAGGAGAAGACATATTTTTTTAAGATAAGATTTCAGAAAAGATAGAGGAAAAGTCAGGCACCAAAGAGCATGGTTATAACCCACAACTGTCCTTTCTCCCTTATCCAGAGGACAAGGGGCGGGGGGATGGGGGCCCCCAAGTCATCTCCCATGGATCTGGTTGTGAAAGGAAACACTGTCACCAGGCACCAGACAGTGTTGACCTCATGGGTAAGATTAAGGGGTACCTGCCCCCCAAACAGCGGTCTCCTGCTGCCTTCCCACAGTTCTCAGTCACCTGAGTGTGCTTTTCCTGGGGCTTTAGAACCCCTCCCTCACCTACCCCTGCAGTGTGCCAGGGTCCCAGACATCCCCCCCACCTACCCCCACAGTCTGTTAGGGTCCCAGACCCTGGCTTTCCAGTCCTTTTCCCCAAAGAGGACTCTCAGGCGGTTGCTAAACTCTGGGCGTTTGGCTTCCATCTCTGCTTGGCGCAGCTCAGCCTGACAGTTAAGTCGGGTGAGCTTTTTTCCTGGAGAGGCATCTGGCTCGGGCAGCTGCAGCTTTCTGGGATCCAGAGAAATATCTCCACATTGTAAACCCACGTTGTCCTCAACCATGGAGCAGTGTTCGCAGCAGCCCCGCTGCCAGTTTCCCCACAGGGAGCCCCAGGGAGCTTCTCCTTTGACCTCCAGCCTCAGCATGGCAGGCAGCCCTCACCTGTCAGCTGGAGACCTGCTGCTCCCTGGGGCTGGGAAGTGCTTTCCTGGAGGGCCAGGCGTTTCTAGGAGTGGCGTCCTCCCTATCGCCAGAGCGTGGGTATGGCGGTCACAGAGGCTGGCCATGTGCACTGACCTGAGGCTTGGGAGTCCCGCGTCTCTTTCTTCGACCCGGCTCTTCCCAGCGGCCCCAGAGCCCCCTCAAGGCCCTGCACACTTGTCGGGACCCATTTCTCCCAACATCTCTCTGCTCCATCCCTCAATCGGAATTCCGTCTTGTCCCATTACATATCCTGAGCCCTTGCCCACGCTGTTGCTTTTTGCCCAGCTGTTCTGTCACTCTTTCTGCAGGTTCACATCCTTCCCAAGGGCACGGTTCAACCTGTTTTAAGTACCACCCTCTGCTTGAAGCCTTCGTTGTATCTTTTGGCAATTAGTGGTGTCTCTGATGTCATCTGAATTTTCCCAGTAGCTTCTCCCTCCTTCTCTTATGGCTCCTAGAACTTTCTGCCGCCTTCCCTGTTTTGGAGCTGTGTGCCTGTTACTGGCTGTAGCTCCCCTACAGCACGAACTCCTGGTGAGCAGGCGCTTCTCCTCCTCGTCCCGTGTCTGTCAGGAATCTGGCGTGTGCAGTACCATGTGTGGACGTGAAGATGGGTGGCTGCTGGGTGGGCAAACAGATGGGTGGGTACTTGGTAGGAGGCTGGGTGTCAAACACTGGTCCCATTGTCCATGGTGTCACCTTGTCCAAGACGGATTGCCCCCAAGACCTCTGTGCTGTTCTTTCTCCCCACCGTCTTCCTCCCCACTATTAAAATTTTTAAGAAAGAATTCTCTTTTTAAGAGTTAGTTATATTTATCAAATGCAGTCTTATGTTTCTTATTCTTAATTTAAAAATCCTGAGAATTGAATACTTGATATTTCTTCAAGAAAACAAGAATCTAAATCAAGTTGCCTTTTTCTCATGTTTGACGTTTTGCTTGATTTATTTATTTTCTTTTTAGACTCTGCCTCTCTATGAAAGGGAGGGGCCCTGTCCAGAGCTTAGCACAGCACCTGGCACACAGCAGGGTCTCTGTAAATGTGAACTGCACAAAAATGAACTGAGTTGTACTATGCTCAACAACCAAGGAACTCTTGGGGTCTCTGCAGCTTAGAGACCGTCCCCTGCATGTGCTACAAGGGAGTTTGAGCTGGGAGGAGAGTGAGGCTGATGTGCTGTGCCAGAATTCCTCCCTGCTGTGGTCTTTTCCTCTTGGCCTTGAAAGCTGGGACTGGGCTCCCCCTTCCCTTTGTAGACGCTCTCTTGAGGGCTGAGTCAGACCTGGCTGCAGACAGCCCTCCACCCCAGGGCTCTGCAGCAGGCATTGCCTGCAGAGCGCCATGTGGATGCCAAGCAGCTTGCCCGCCCTGACTGGGGATGTGCCTGGTCCACCCTGCCACCCCCAACCTCCCCGTTGATGAGGTCACAGCCAGCCCCTCTCCATCAGGACAAAGTACCAGTCGGGTGGCTGGAAGGAGCACAGGTCTCTTGGGGTCCACAGCTGTGCGTACCCAGAAAACTCTTCTAACGTCCTTTGATCCTCACAGCAACCCTGTGGGTTGGAAGGAAGGGATTCCCACCTGACAGATGGAGAAACTGAGGCTCAGGAAACAGAAGTGGCTTGTCCAGGGTCGCACAGCTAAGGGAGCTGGGATTTGAACCAGAGTCTCCTGACCCTTTTAGCTATAGCATGTCTCAACTCTTACTGTGACTTTAAAAAAAAAAATTAAAAATGCAGGTTTCCAGGACCTGCACCCTGAGATTCTGATCCACAAGGTATGGGGTGTGGCCAAGGGATCTGCATTTATAAGAGACCTTCCCCCAGGTACCCCAGTGCACCTTAGAGAAACACTCCCCTAACCGTCTGACTTCTCCTTAACTAGCTGCATGAGGAAGTCTCCTCTCCCTCCGTTAGGTCCACTCCTGAGGGCAGGCAGGCTTGGGACCTGGCTGACACTCCTGTATTTATGTAAAGGAAAGGACAAGGGAAGGGTCCCTTCGGGAGGGCCGGCCTGGACAGGTAGATACAGGTCGCAGTGCGTGAGCATCTTGCCTTTCCATGAGACAGACTTGGTTTAAAACTCTGGCTACACAGTTTCATAGCCGTGTGGTCTGAGGTTAGTGGTTTCATGTCTCTGTGCCCTAGAGCTGAGAGCCCTGCTGCATTGACTTGCTGAGGGAACTAAATGACTGTCTCTGAAGGGCTAGCACAGTGTTGTGCTTGAATACAAAATCTCCTAAATAGGCCACATGCCTGTCTCCGTGCCTTTGTTTGTGCTGTTTTTCCTTCCTGGAAAGTCCTTCCCTCATCTGTCCTCTTAACTGGATAGTGCTGGTCTGGTCAGATGCAATAGCCCGTGACTGGTGTTTCATTACCTCCTAAGGTGTGCAAGGAAGTCCCTACGCCTGAGTTTTGGAGTAGCTAGGAAAAGACAGGTGTCTGCCTCAGCCCAGGTTCCAACAGAAATTCTGCCTTAGATCAGAAGATGCCTAGAACTTTTTGTGTGTGTGTGTGTGGCGGGGGGGGTTCCTTTTCTGTCACTTGTACATGTCAACAAACCCCTCCTGATTCCCCTCATCCCACCCCAGGTCCTTTCCATGGTAAGTGTTCTGAAGGCAGACATCAACTCTCCTCCTCCACCCTGTGGATTGGGGTGGACTGCAGGAAAGGTTTCATCCAGCTGCATTCTGAAGTCATCCTCAACTTGCCAGCCACATCAACCCATAACTTATTTTACTCTGGGAAGTTTGAATTAAAACTAATGATGTTAGTCAGTTTGGGGCTGGAAAGGACTTTCAAGATGCGGACGCCCTGCTGCTCACTGGACGCTTCTGTTCTCAACAAGCTGGTGTTTGAGTACCTCCAGGAACAGGGTTCTCGTCCCCCACACAAGGCTGTGGCAACATTGCACTTTTATCTGTTAGTTCTCTTCCTGCTCTCAGAGGTTCAGGAAGTTTCTCGGAACCAGGGAGTCTGGGAACAAGCGATGCAGGTGGGATGAAGGTAGCAGGACTCCTGAGGCTGGGATGTGAGAGGGTTTATCACAATGGGTTCCCAGACCCTGGAGTGGGGTTACAAGGTGGGCTTCATATCAGAAACAGCATGGTTGAGGAAGACCATGGAGCGGCGATCACCCAGCCTGCTCTTACAGACTCTACAGTAGGAACACTGCCTTGATGCGCTTTATGTTCAGATGCTGTGGAGCTGAATGAAGTTCCCCAGCGCCTCCCTGACTAGTGGCGGAATGAATCCAGAATCTGGAGAGGCTAAGACTGAAGTTGGCAGCCAGGTGGTCCAGCAGGTAGAGAGGAAGGGTGAGGGGATGAGGAGTTGGGCTGCTCGGAGGTTGGTTTGGGGCTGGGATAGATACCGAGGACTGTCTATCGAGAACTCAGCCCGCAGGCCCTGTGGTTTCTTTAGATAAAGGCGACCGACTCTCTTTGGAAAACTCTTCCCTGGTCGATGGTACTTCTAGCTTATTTCACATAAGACTTTTCACCTGAATCACTAACTAGGGGCAAACTTATCATTGAACCTGGGTGTGCAGTTTGACCTTCATGTGGAAGAATATGTTTCAACTGGCCTGGGAGCTCAGGGCCCCTCACAGAGGACTGAAAGACCGATTCGTGAGGATGGGGCTGAGGGAGGAGGGCGCCATGCCATGCCATCCTCAAGGGTTCTGTTTTCCAGTTCATTGCCTCTTTTCCGGCCCTTTCTTTCATCCCGAGCCAGAATGGCCTGTGTGATGGTGGTTTTCCCAGCGTTCCACTGTTGTAGTGTCTGTCCTTGGCGTGTGAGGGCGAGGCTGTGCCAGCTGGCGTCGTAGCACAAATCTCAGAACCCATATTTCAGAGCAGTTACACACACACATATACACACACACACACACACACACAGAGCAAGCTTAGCTGCATGGTTCATAAATACTTCCAGACACCAGGCCACAGGCCTCTAAAACTGCTCACACGGTACCAAGGGTCTATGGGGCTGGTTCAATGTCAGGAACCACCACTGCCATCCGGGGAACAGGCGTTGTCATGCATGGGGGAGACCTTTCTCAGCCTGGGCCAGGCACACATTCTAGTCTCCATTTCTCCTCTCTACTGTGGGACCCTGGGCAGGTCACTGGGCCTCTCTGGTCCTCATTTTCTCCTCTCTTAGTTGGAGGTGATGATGCCTACCTTACAGGTTTGTGGGGAGAGTCCACTGAGATGAAAGATGCGGAGGTGTTTGTAGACTGTAAAGTGCTATGTGGATCTTAGCTGGGCCGTGAGCAAGTCCTGTGCAGCCCATTTTTAGGCATAGGGTGTTAGGTTGAAGCCTCAGTCTTGTCATCCGTGACGTGGCATGGTAACACCCACTCAGCGGCCCGTCTTTGGGAGTCAGTGGGAGGTCACGCAGGGTAGGTGCTCAGCCGGGTCCTGGTGCGCAGGAAGCTCTCGCTGTAGCCGTAACGTTAACTCTGCCCGGAAGGAGTTTTCAGAGTTTATCATCAAAGATGAGATTTGGGAACGATTTGCTTGGGAATGCCGGCTTCTGTCTTATACACCGAACATATGTCAGTTTGGTTTCCTGCCCACTGTCTTATTTGATCTCCCAGCAATCCAGGAGGTGGGCAGAGCAGGGATTTTTAATTTTTAGAGGTGAGAAAACGAAAGCACAGTGGAGGGAAGTGGCTTTCCCTAGGGTCACAGAGTGAGTTTCTGACAGAACAAGAGTCTCCTGACTCCCAGAATCGCCCTTCTAACTTTGAACTGTGTTGAAGTTGGAAATCCAACCCCAAAATGCGTCCGTGGTGGGCTGTAGCCTGGAGACGTGGGTCTGCCCTGGATGGAATGTTCAGTAAACACTTAAAAACAGCAACAGTAACATAGCTACTACGTCCCAGGCACTGTCTTGGGTGCTTTATATATATATGTCAACTCACTAAATCCTCTTAAAAACTCAATGACATCGGTACTGTTATTCTCCCCCATTTCACAGATGAGAAAACTGAGGCACAGAAAACTTGCTTGAGGTTGCAAGGCTGGTAAGTGGCAGAGAACCAGGTTTTGGAAACCCAGATGGGCTGGCTCCAGAGTCTGTGCTCCTAACCAGCTTCCTCAGTTCTAGGACTGAACACGTGGCAGTGAGGGTAGAAGGTGCTGCTATAGAGATGAGCGAGGTGCCCCTGCATTGCCCTGCAGACTTGCTGTGCGGCCAGGGGCAACCACCACCCCTAGCTTTCCTCTGCCCGCCAGTGGCAGGGGAGCGTTGGACTGTCCAGCTCTAGCCATGGATGGCATTTCTCCAGGTCCCAGGGAAGGCCTGGGGTGTGGAGTGGCCAGCCAGAGCCCCGGGCCAGCCATTGTGTGAGGGGCTGGCAGGCCACCGGGCGTGGCCCCAGCACTGCCAGCACCCCCACCCACCCACCCACCCACACCCACCCCCCGCCAGCCAGAGGAAGTGCCCGTGTTTACAGGAAATGCAGGACAAGGCCTGGGAGGTGGGTGGAGGAGGAGTGGAAGATGTGTCTTGGCCTGGCAGTGGGGCTGAGGGCGGGTGCCCCTCTTCCCGCCCCAAGGATGAGGCCTTTCATTGCTGTTGAAGGGAAAAGTCCCACTTCCCAGGCAGTCCTGCACCTCCCCTGCCTTTTTCCTCCAGGACGCCACACCCTGCAAGCCTCCAGATCCCTGGCCAGCCCACCCCTCCTCCCAAGGGAGGCTCCTGGGAGCCTGAAAAGAGCACTGAGCTGGGCGACAGGAGATCTGCCCCTAGTCCTTCTGCTCTGGACTCAGTCTCCCCACCTGTTAAATGGGTGACTTGCTGCAGCGCTAACAAAGGCACAGCAACACTCACTGCCCTGGTGTAGCCCGCAGCCCAGCTGTGAAAGGAAGGAAGGGCAGGCCAGCCCCACTCAGCCCTGTGACCCAAGAAGTGCAGGGTGGCCTCACTTTTGCCACAGAAATGTGCCTGAGAAGTGTGTGTGAATTGAAATTTTGTGAAAATGGGCCCTGGGTTGATTATACTGGAAGCACGGATTATTATTATTATTATTATTATTATTATTTTGTGGCTGTGTTGGGTCTTTGTTGCTGTGCACAGGCTTTCTTTGGTTTCGGCGAGCGGGGGCTACTCTTCATTGCGGTGCGTGGGCTTCTCATTGCGGTGGCTTCTCTTGCTGCGGAGCATGGGCTTTAGGCGCGTGGGCTTCAGTAGTTGTGGCTCGCGGGCTCAGCAGTTGTGGCTCGCAGGCTTAGTTGCTCTGTGGCATCTTCCTGGACCAGGAATGGAACCTGTGTCCCCTGCGTTGGCAGACGGATTCTTTTTTTGTTTTTTTTTTTGCGGTACGTGGGCCTCTCACTGTTGTGGCCTCCCCCGTTGTGGAGCACAGGCTCTGGACGCACAGGCTCAGCGGCCATGGCTCACGGGCCCAGCCGCCCCGCGGCACGTGGGATCTTCCTGGACCAGGGCACGAACCTGTGTCCCCTGCATCAGCAGGCGGACTCTCAACCACTGCGCCACCAGGGAATCCCCATACGGATTCTTAACCACTGTGCCACCAGAGAAGTCCCACACGGGTTATGTTTAAAAGCCTGAATAAGAACTGGAAGGGAGACTAGCATTCACTGAGTACGTGCCAGGTTTCAGGCACTGTTTTTGTTGCTTTTACATCCCCGATTTCACCCTTTGAGAGACAGGGGTTGTATTTGGGGCAGGAAGACCTGAATTGAAGTCTTGGGACTGCCTCTCACTCGCTGCGTCACCCTGAGCAAATCCCCCAGCGTCTCAGAGCCTCAGTTTTCTCATCTGTGAAATGAGGATAAGAGTTTATTGTTTCCCACACCTCCCTGTCGGGCCCATGGACTTGCCTGAGCCCACGCCTCGCCCTTCCCCCGCTCCCACTGTGTCTCCTCCCGCCGCTTCTGCCAGGTGGCCAGGGTGAACTCTCCAGGGAGCACAACTGCTCGGGTCCTTCCCCTGGCTAGAACCTTTGCTGGCCCCCATCCCGCCCAGGATACACAGTCCAGGGGCATTTGAGAGCCCGCTGCCTGGCCAGCCCCTTGTCCCAGCCCTCCTCACCCAACAGCACGCAGACCCCAACGTCTCTCCCTTCTGTGCCTTTGCGCATTTCCCGAGATCTCTCCGCTAACGTTCTTTTTCCTGTCTGTCTCGTGTTCAACCTTCAGACTGTCTCAGGTCTCCCCTGGCCTAGAACCGCCCCCCTACCCCCACACACACACCCACACGCACAAGTTTAGGGCCCCTTTCCTGTGCTCGTAGCCCTCACCACCCTTCTTGTCCGCTGCTTGTCCGTCTGTGTTCCCGCTGGGCTGTGGGTGCCTCAGGGGCAGAGAAAGGGGTATCTCCTCCCTCTCTGTGTCCCCCGCTCAGGCGTGGGGTGGACGGTCAGCACGTGTGAGGTGTGTCGGGCAAGAGAGTGCAGGCAGCAGGCGCTCCATCTGCAGGAAATTGCTGTGTCTGTGCTTGGGGGCAGCTCTGACCGGGGGATGCCCCATATCCGTGTCTACTCACAGAAGCACACACGGATGCACGCACGGATCTGGCTGGAGGTGCTTCCCCTGGAGTCCGTTGAAACCAGCAGGTTAGTTGAGCACCTGCTGTGTGCAGAGTTCAGCCCTTGGGGCTGGTGAGGTAGAGGAAACTGTGCAGAGCTAAGACCACAACCAGGTGAGGGGAGCCCCTGGGTACAGGGCCGTGTAGAGGGGAGCAGGCCCTCTGCAGGGAGGCATGTCCAAGCAGGGGCAGATTCTGAAGCTTATTAATCTGGGGAGTCTCTTTAAGATGAAGAATGTACAACGAAGGATAGAAAATAATCTGCAGAGCCTATGCAGGTGTGGGGCCTGAAGCCTAAGCCTCACTAGTTCATGGTAGACCTGCCTCAGTGGTCAGGGAAGGCTTCCTGGAGTAGGAGGTGAGGTCGGAGCTGGGTCTGGGGCGAATCCATCGGCCTGGAGACACTGGGCGTCTCCCAGGCATCTGTTCTCGGCCAGCAGCCCTGCCCTCAAGAAGCCGGGTGAATTCATAGGCTCTTACAGGCCTTTGGCAAAGGATGGCATTTCTCTGGAAATGTTTCTTCCCTGTTTGGGGGAAAGGAGGCTGGTGGAGTGGGCACAACCACAGATGAGCCATGTGACAAGAGTATGTGCGATGTTGGATGTCTGGGTCCAGGCCTGTTGCCCTTGCCTGTGTCACCTTCCCTTCTGGGTCTCAGCCTTGGGGTGTCCGTCTCTGTCTGGACTCCGTGTCCCCCATCCAGGCGTCCCACTTTGTTCCCACGTGACTCGCTTGTTCACGTGTCAGGAAGGCCCCGCCTCCTACCCGCCTTGTGCCGACTGCACTGAGGACCCCCAGTGTGTCTGGGCACGTCTTGCACGTTTTCACGTCTGTCTCCCCAGCACAGAGGGGGCAACAGTGAACCAGATGAGTGAACATGTCTCATGAGTGGGCCCAGGTGCGGATCAGCTATTTGTGGTTCTGTGTGGGAGAAGCTGAGCGAGGGGCAGAGCAGAGTGGGCTTGGGCGAGTCCTTCAGCCTCGCAGAGCCTCCGTTTCCCCAGATGCAGGATGGGGATGGTAGTGGGGCTTGTCCCACTAAGTGGCTGAGAGGGTCACAAGGGATGATCCCTGAGGCATGTGCAGCTCCTTGCCTGACACACGTTAGCTGCTCCTGCTGGTGGAAGCAGTGGTTACAAGGACAGGCTCTGAAGCCGAGGTCCCTGTGTTCAGATCAGATCCCAGCTCTGCACATATCGTGTCCCTGCTTATTTCTTCATCTATAAAATGGGCACCTTAATACCTACAGGATACAGTGATTGAGAAGCACTTCTCAAGTGCCCGTCACGTCCTGCACTCAAGATCACTGGCTTCTGCCTCTCCTACTGTTGCTGCTGCTGCTGTTGTTATTGGCTGGCTGTGTCCATGTGGCAGGGAAGGGTGGGAAAAGGGGCTTGTTTGTTTCTCAGACCACCACGCACACAAGCCGCAAACACCCTCTCTCATAGCTCCTGGCAGCTTCAGATGTGGTGTGCCATTCTAGAATTATAGCGCTCCTCATGAATCTGCAGCTGCTGGGGGTGCAGCCGTGGTTCCCCTGCCCTTCTCATCTCCCCTGTGCTCTGGCTTCTGAATCTGGAGCAGAGATGACAGGACAAAGATGTGTCCGAGTTCGCTCTTGCTTTGGGCTGTTGCTCAGGAGTGAGGGCTGTGGAGCCCATCTTACAGATGAGGAAACTGAACGCATAGAATCCGTTGAACCTGTGGGTGAACCACATCCAGCTCGTGGGGGTGCCTCTCCCAACCCCCCTCCTTCAGCTGTATTTGAAGCAATATAAAGTTACGGCCTAACTAGCAAAAAAGCTCATCTATCCATTAAGACTCCACGCCACAGCATCCTCGGTGGTCGCAGTGCCTGCCAGTGCCATTTCCACCAGAGGTGTGAGCACCTGCTGTGTGCCAGGCTCCTGCCGGATGTGCAGAAGTGGAGGGGGCCTCACTGACAGGCTGATGGAAGTCAGAAGAATAGCTGCATAGGACGGTCACTCAACACGTGCTCGTCATGTACCTACTATATGCCATTCATGGAATGCACAGAAACGCATAACGAGCCCATGATTCCTGCCCTCAGAACTGGTGGCTGACAGGGGAGCCGATACAGGGACACAGATTTCTGCAGCCTCAACATGTAAGTGGTGAGGGGAGCCCCATCCGGCTGGAGCCTTGGAAGAGGCACAGAGATGGGGAGGTACAAAGGTGTGTGAGGGTCAGGCAGGTGGTGGTTTGGCCACATGTGACGGCTGACGGCAGCAGATATGTGGCGGGAATCACCGGGACAGAACTCCTCAGGTTTGCAGGGGACCCCTTTGGACACAGACTCACAGAACATCATGGTGGAAGGGGCCTTCAGAAGTCCTCCAACTCTCTGATTTTACAGATGAGGAAACTGAGGCCCAGAGAGAGGAGAGGGCCCACACAGGGTCAACAGCAAGCTGGTGGCAGAGGTGGGATTAGAACCCAGCTCTGTGAGACCTCGAGGAGCTCTGGCTGATTAATTCGTCTCTGACCTGTAGCTCACACTGATTGTAGTCAATCTACCTGCCAGACACTGTGCTAAGCAGTCCACCCGCCTCATTCATACACACCGTCTTATAAACCCTGGGCGGGTAAGTGCTGTATCATCTCCATTTGACAGATGGGGAAACTGAGGCAGGTAAGCAGCTGACCTTGGGTCGTTGGGCTGATGAGTGGAAGAGCTGGGTCCTGACCTTAGGAGGTGGAATTCTGACACTGTGCCCTTTAACATTATCCTCTCCTGTGGCCCCAGAGAGGGCCACAGTGCTGGGGGCAGTGGTCAGAGCAGGGCCAGGGCCATGTGCCAACAGCGTGGCTGCTGCTAAGGGCCAGAAGCTCAGGACTCTTCCTCTGCTGTCCTCGCTGGTGGCCCGAGTTGCATGAGGCAGATACTGTTACTGAAGCCGGGGTCAGAGAGACCATTACACTGGGGAGACTGGGACTGTGGCTTATGGTTTTTCTCTCGTATGTTACCTCTTTATATTAGTCTGTCATTTCATGAGGCTTCTGCAGACCTCCCAAAAGTATTAATTTTTTCTCCCTGGACCTCTGAACCTCAACTGATTTTCTGAAAAGAAAGCCTTCATAGTCACAGTTATGTGACATAGTCACACTCTGAATAGGAAACAGGCAGTGTTTGTTTGGGGCGGGAGGAGGCTGAATTGTAATCAAGGAGAACAAAATTCCTCGATAATCCCTATAGAACCACTTCAAACCCACTAGGAAGGCTAAAATAACAAAGACAGACAATAGCAAGTGTTGATGAGGATATGGAGAAATCAGAACCCTCAACGCTGCCAGTGGGAATGCAAAATGGTGCGGCTGAAAATGGTCTGGCAGTTCTTCAAAATGTTAAACGTAGAGTTACCACGTGGCGCAGCCATTCCACGCCTGGGTATACCAAGAGAAATGAAGATGTATGTCCCCCCAAACACTTCTACATGAATACCCCTAGGAGCACTGTTCATACAAGCCAAAAAGTGGAAACAGTCCAACTGTCCGTCAGGAGACGGACGGATAAACAAAATGTGGCACGGCCATGCAGTGCAATATTATTTGGCCATTAAATGGAATGAAGTACTGATACATGCTAGAACACGAATGGACCTTGCAAACATTGTTCTGAGTGAAAGAAACCAGACACAAAAGGACAAATGGTGTATGATTCCATTAATATGAAATGTCTAGAATAGGCAAATCCATAGAGATAGAAAGTAATTTAGTGGTTGCCAGGGATTGGGGAGAGGGAGGAATGTGATGGATGGGTAAATGGTACATGGTTTCATTTGGGGGTGACGAAAATGTTCTAAATTAGATAGTGGTGATGGTTGCACAGCTCTGTGACTATACTAAAAAGCTCTGGATTGTACTCTTTGAAAGGGTAAATTTTATGGTATATGAATTGTATATCAGTAAAGCTATTATAACAAAAAAACAAATCCCTGTAAAAAACCATTGAGGCTGTGCTTTAAGCAGAGGGGTGTGGATGTGACAGGACAGAGAGCAGGGATGCACTTCTGTTTTTACTTAGTGAAAAATGGAAATTGAATTTTTTAAAAAGCCTCTCCTTCAGTCATGTTTCTGGGAAGCATTACAAGCACTATCCCTTGGCTGACCCTGGGTGTAAGATGCATTCTCTCCAAGAAGGAATGAAACAGAGAGGAGAAGGCTCCAGGCAGCAGCTGCTCTCAGAGCCTGGCCCCCAGGCCATCAGATGCATGTGGTCCGGTCTCAACGCGCAGTTTCACGTCTGTGGGTGTCTTGTTCTCCATCTCCACTTTACAGGTGTGGAGGCCCACCAGGAGGACCATGCAGTGGGTTAGCAGTGAATGCAGGACTCCCCCGTCTCTGACCCCCATCTTCTTGGGCAGTTTCCACTGTCTGAGATTGAAAGTTTCCAGTTACAGTGCGGGTGGTATCCAAGAAAATCTCATGTGCCTTTGAAGGAGGGGGATCTGTGGGGGGTCAGTTTTGAGTGACGAGGAAATATCAGGGCAGAAGATGCAACCTGGGGAAGGTCTGGAGGGACGTTTGAGTGACCTCTGCAGGTGCTGAGGGATGGGGGAGGAGACACAGGACAAGATGAAATGTCTGAGGATTTGGAAATCCCTGATTTCGCGCCCAGCCCTCTCCTCCATCCACTTCCGTGCTCTTCCAGCTGCCCTGCTAATTAATTAGGATAGTCATATTGACCAAGTCCGTCCTCCTGTCTCCTCCATCTCAAACTTTCCAGCTCCCAGAGATCACAGCCCCGAGGCCCCCCTGCCCCTCCCGCCGAGCTGGCGAGCTCCGGGAAGGCCCCAGCCTATCTCAGAGGAGCCAGAGGACGTTACATCTGCAATCTGGCCTCCTCCATGCATATGTCACTGCACCGGCAAGGGTGGAGCGAGGGGCCAGAGCACCCACTGAAGGGCTCCCAGTGAGGAAAGCGTTCCCTTTTTATGAGTTATGAGGCCATTTTGGCTGTGCTCAGGGTTATGGCTCCCAGTGAGTGTCACATGGGACGGCATTTAATGGGCAGAGCCGGACAGCCCTGGACCAGGTTACAAAGTTCTCTTCCCCGCATGTGGGTGCACATGTCCTTTTATGACTCTAGGCTGCTGGAAAGGACTGTGCTCATTTGGAGGGTCATTTAAGGTCACGAGCTCTGGGCAGCTGTAATTTATGTTCCCTTTAAAGCACAAGTCAACCCAGAGGGAGGGAGACCAGCTCTGTGAAGACTAGTCTGGGGGTTTAGAACTTGGCCCCTCTGCAGGCTGGCCAAAAAGGACCTACTGTGTTCTAGGCAATGGCTACTTTTACTATCATGTTCTTATTAAAGCCCACAATGAACCTATACAGTCATCCCCACTTGACAGATAAGAAACAGAGATGGTGGGTGGCTTGCCTAAGGTCACCCAGTGACTCTCCTTGATCTGATGCCAAAGTTTTATACCACTTGGTCTCTAAACCTACAGTGCTGACCACGTGGCATTTTGTCTGTTTTCCCAGCATGTGTCATTACCCTTGATTTACAGATTAAAAAAAAAAAAAACAACTGAGCCATGGAAAGTTGAAGTAACTTGCTTAAAGTGGTAGAGCTGGGATTCAAACCAAGTGTTCTGACTTCTGAGCTCATCCTCTTAACTAATACTTTGCACTGTGCTTTCTGTGAGGCCAGGAGAGTGCTTTAATCATCTTTGAGGCCTCCATGTGTTTGCACTTTGAAGTAGGTGCTAATTTGTGTTTGTTGAATGAGTGAGGGAGTGGATGGATGGGAGGAAGGATGATTGCGTAGCTGGATAGCTGAGTGGGTGGATAGAAGGCTGGCCAGATAGGTGTGTGAATGAATGGATGCAGCAATGGATGGCTAAGTAGATGGGTAATTGGATAGATGAATGGGTAGAGGAGTGGATGGAGAGGAGGGCGGTAGGGAAGAGTGGCTAAATGGGCGAGTGGATGGAAAAGTGTATAGATGGGTGAGTGAGTAGACGGGTAGGTTTTGGATCAGAGGGCTTTCTCATATGTAATCTATTGGTATATTCAAAGAAGGTGTCTAGACACACAGACGTAGAGAATGGACTTGAGGACACGGGGAGGGGGGAAGGTAAGCTGGGATGAAGTGAGAGAGTAGCATGGACATATATACACTACCAAATGTAAAATAGATAGCTAGTGGGAAGCAGCCGCATAGCACAGGGAGATCAGCTCGGTGCTTTGTAACCATAGGGAGGGTGGGAGGGAGACCTAAGAGGGAGGGGATATGGGGATATGTGTATACATATAGCTGATTCACTTTGTTGTAGAGCAGAAACTAACACACCATTGTAAAGCAATTATACTCCAATAAAGATGTTAAAAAAGAAAAAAAAAAGGTGTCTAGAGACAGCACCTCACCTAGTTATGATTATAATGGGCATTTTGACTGGAGAGGCCATAGAACAGACAATGTGTTTGTTCACCACTGTATTACCAGTACCTACAGTACAGAGTCTGGATGACCAAAAAGCAAGCAGATAGGAACCAGATAGATGAAAATACAGACCTTGCAGCCTTCCTTAGAGCATACTGTGTAGAGGACCCACCTCACAGGTCTATGTTGACAGACTAGGGCAATGGATGGGCTATGTGAGGGTTCCCAGTCTGTCCTCCGAGGGAGGAAGTGGTTACTCACCCAGGACACGAGTTCTCCAGGGCCTGGCAGAGCATTTGGGCAGAAGTTATTAAGAAAACATTTGGAGGTGTTTATCTTCCCCTGTATTTGAAGATCAGCCTGGTAGCAAATATCATCAGGGGTCTATAGAGGCAGTTCTGTCTTGATTTGCTTATTTAACAAATGACTTTGGTCCAATATAAGGTCTGTCACTACAGCTTCCACTGAATCCGTTAAGGCCTCGGATTATACTTGCTCTTTTATGTTGTGAAAGCATGTTTTTTGTTTGTTTGTTTGTCTTGCGGCACGTGGGCCTCTCACTGTTGTGGCCTCTCCCGTTGCGGAGCACAGGCTCTGGACGCGCAGGCTCAGCGGCCATGGCTCACGGGCCCAGCCGCTCCGCGGCATGTGGGATCTTCCCAGGCCGGGGCACGAACCCGTGTCCCCTGCGTCGGCAGGCGGACTCCCAACCACGGCGCCACCAGGGAAGCCCTGAAAGCATGTTTTTAATAGCAGTTTGTCCCCGTCTGCTGTGCTCACAATCCCTCAATAGGACAGTGAAATAAATGAGCCAGAATATCATCAGAGAACCCAAACCCTTGTCTCCTGACTTCCCTTTTAGATCTTTCTAGAAAACAAGTGAGAGGAAGAAGGAGAATAAAAAGAGCCTGAGCCACATTTCTAGCCAGAAGCTAAGGTTGGATTGAGGGTCAGCAGTAACCACGTTTGTCTCTAAGGTCTGTGCATCTTCAGTGGAGGGCAAGATCATTTTAGTCAAACGTGTTATAGGTTAATTATTGTATGGTTTATCTTAAAGTGTTAGAAGAATACATACTGTGACTTCATGGGTATTATCACTCAGGATGAGGTCAGAATAGTTCAGATGTTAAAAACGAGCTGACATTAGACGACAGTCGGTCAATAATGGAACAGCCGTGCACAGCCAGGCCAAGTTGGTAAGGAGGAGAGCTCACATTTATTGAGTTATTAAGTGTGGGGAACTGTTCTGAGTGTCTTGCATTATTTAATTCATTGAATCCTCCCAGCAGCTCAGTGAATTGGGCACTGCTGAGGCTTAGGGAGGTTAAACATGGCCATTAAGTGGCCGAGCCAGGGTTTGAACCCAGGCAGTCCCACCCAAGAGTGAGCTCTAACCGCTGCACTCTGCTGCTTCTCAGAAGGGAAATAAAAGAAGAGCACAGACAACAAAAGCAAAGCTCCTTTTGCCCTTGCAACCTGAGACCCAACCCTGCACGTCAGTGCACCGAGGGAACCCGACTGGGCCTCTGTTTTCATGTCTCTAAAGTGGGATCAGGCATAGGCAGGGGCATCTTCCGAAGCGATGGGTGTTGGTCCAGATTTGCCCCGTGACCTTGAGCCAGCCTCTCCGCCTCTCCGGAGGTTTGGTGTCCATGAGCTCTCTCCCCAGTGTCACCCATGGCTCTGCTCCGAGGAATCCAGCCCTTGCCTGGTTTGAGGCAGAGCCCCTGGATGCCTGGTGGAGTCTGATGCTGGGCAGACTTCATGGCAGCATCAGGGCCCAAGGATGCCCACTTCCCCAGCCCCAGGTTGAGTGGAGCCTTGCCTGGCAGGCTGGGCTGTTGGGGCCAAATCCCAACAGCACTGGAATATCCCCGAGCAATTTGAGCAAGACGGTGACAAGATCAGATTGGATTTGAGAGGGTCCCTCTGGCCGCTGGGTGAGCAGATCGGAGGGCAGTCGGGGGGAATGGGAGCCAATAGGAAGCAAGTGTTACAGACATCCAGGCAAGAGATGGCTTGGACCACAAGGCTGTCATAGAGATGCCAGCAGAGTCGGGGAAGATTTGAAGGTGAATTTGGGAGCGGTTTAATATTCAAGCAGTGGCTGGCTGTGCGAAGATGCTCGGGTTTCCAGCTTGCTGCCTGGGAGGATGGAGACACCCTTTACCCGGCGGGAGGCTTGGCTGGGAATCCTTTCCGCCTTCACAGCACGTTCTAGGAAAGGCCTGCCGTATACCTGCTTTTCCTTGATAAGGAGGAGGAATGGTCCCGGGGCTTTTCCTTGATAAGGAGGAGGAATGGTCCCGGGGCACAGTTAACTGCTCCCTGCCTCACCATTCCTGGCCATCCTTCACATGCCTAATGGGCTCCTGCTGGGGCCTAATGTGGCCATTCCTCATGGAGGGAGAGCAGGGCTCGGCTCCCTGTCTGAGGACATGCACAGCTCTGGAGGGAGGGGAGCTGTAGCTCAGTGAGACTGTCCACGCCATCACTTTCTTGAGCATGGTTCTGAGCTCCCTCAGCAGCTGCAGCGTTCCTGACCTCTGGGCCAGGGGACAGCTCCTTAGAGGAGGGAACTGGTGGCCCCAGCAGGAGGGGAGGCTCTCGCATGCCTTTGTACACCTCCATGGTATATGGCTTGTTGCAGAGTACTTGTTTGCTCTCGTAGTTTGAAAGAAAAGAACAAAGTAAATCTTGAAAAAGAGCAAGAAAGAGGAGTGGCCAGAAGGGTGTGCAGTTGGATGGCAGAGCGGGTTGTGGCGCAGCTTGGATCAGGGCTGTGCCTCTGCAGACAAGTGCACAGCTCCAAGCCCTCACCACTCTCACACACACACACACACACACACACACTCGCACTGTCACACACACACTCACACTCTCACACACACACTCGCACTGTCACACACACACTCACACTCTCACACACTCGTACTCACACACACACACACACACACACACACACTCACACACACACACATGCAGCAAGAGCCCAGGCAGGAACAGGCTGCTGATCTTTCTAGCCTCTTCGCCAGTGTGTGGACCAGGGGACGCCCATCCTGCTCCAGGCGGACCCTTGTTTCCTGGGCTCCAGGTGTTCTGGAGAGAGGTGTCCATGGTCTGGCTCCTATCATAGTCAGGAAGGAGCTCCAAGAAGGGCCTCTACTTGCACTGCAGCCCAAGACTCAGTTTCTCCTCTCCTGATGTACCCACCCCGGCCATGCTTCCCCCTGCCTGGACCAGACCTGAGGCAAGGGCCCTGCACCTGCCCGCCAAAGGCCTGGGCTAGAGTTGGCAGGGCCACTCCAGAGGATGGAGGCTCCCTCCCTGCCGCCCCTCCTCCGTCTGTCCATCCATCCATCCATCCATCCATCCATCCATCCATCCATCATTCCCAGAGGGCAGGAATCAGTATTTGATAAGAATTTAGTAAGATAAGATGCCTGGATTTTTAGCATGAAGAGAAGTTTTGTGAGAAGTTGTCTGGGACCACATTGCCAAAGGCAGGAGGGAGCCATTGAAGGTTCTTGAGTAAGAAGGGGATGTGGCCCAATTTCTGTTGCAGAACAATCACTGTGCTGTGTGGAGAGGGAGGCTGGGAGCAAGCAGCAGAGCAAGGAGGCTGTTGTGATGGGGCCAGAGCATCCTCTGTGAGGAAGGTTTAGAAGGCAGAGAAAGGAGGGTTCCTGTGCTCTAGGTCGGCTTATGTCCCATGCCAGGCTCTTTGCTGCCTCGGTGCCTTTACACGTGCTGCTTCCTGCCTGGAACACTTCCCCTCCTATCGCAAGGCTCCTTCTCCTCCTTCTGGTCTCAGCCTCAGAGGTGCCTTCCCTGACCTATCTCAACAGCCCCCCTCCTGTTACTCTCTGTGAGAGCACATCCTTCTCCTTCACGTGTCACAGTGTATGATCATATATTAGCTTTTCCCTTTTTGAGGACAGGGACCATATCTGCTTTATTCACCGGTGTTTTACCCACTGCCTAGCTGTGTGCCGGGCATAAAGCGGGCAATCAATGAATACTTATTGAATGAATGTATTATTTAATCAGTTAATGACATTGGCTACACAATAGTCATAGTTATGTAGATATGAGATTATCACACCTGAATAAGCTTTCTACATACTGATCCTCACAGCATCTGCCAAGAAAATGAGAATAGGAATCATTATTCCAGCGTAGCCTAGGTGGAAACGGATACCCTGAGCTGTGTCTTGTCCATGATCTGGCTGGCAGCAGGGCTCGGGCGAGGGGCTCGAATGCACATCCCAGACTCTGTCTGCCACATCATTGCATCCCTTCTTCAGGCCCAGAGGACACGGCCACCTTGAGGACTGACCCTGCCACCCAACCAGGCCAGTCCAGACTGCCAGACTGATCAGAATGAACATCTCTTGCCCTCATAGTAATTATTTGTACCTTCCTTCAGCATCACAGCCTACCTCGTGTCTAAGGGAGACAAGTCTGTCTTGAACAGCATGTGTAAAGGTACTGAGGCAGCAAAGAGCTTGGAATGTTCAAGGAACTAGTAGGAGAACAGACTGGCTGGAGTGAGGGCAGGAAGGAGGTTCTTATTCACTTCTGGGTCCTCATGGAAGCACAGAGCACTCATTAACGGCTCATGACATTAGTAGGGCCCCTGGCCTGTTCGCTTTCCCTTTGTTGGACAGGGAGCTCTAACCCTCTCTCTCCTCTGCTCTGACCCCAGCGCCTACACAGAGCCCTATAAGGTCTGTCCCATCTCGGCAGTGGCCCCCAAGGAGGACCTCACGTCGGATGAAGAGCGGGGAAGCTCGGAGGAGGAGGACAGTGCTCCAAGAGACCCCAGCCTCACCCACAAGGTAGGGCTCCCCACCCCAGGCCGGGGGCCGGTGGGAGGTGGGCGTCAGAGATGTGACAGTGGAGAGAGGGTCCACTCCTTCCCTTCTCCGTGCGGAGGGAGCTGTTTTCAAACAGCTGACGGCAAGGTGGATGCAGAGGCTGAGTCACAGGGCGGCTGGGGCTGCGGCCTGAAGGCACGTGGCAGACACGGGGGCGCTGATGCTGCGGGGGTGACTGCTGACATCCTCCTGGGTCCCAGGAAGCCTGGGGATGAAGCGGAATAGAGCCGCCTGATTTGAATCCAAACAGGGCTGGATTCCAATGACCTTGGTCCCCTGGGCAGCCTCAGTTACCTCGTCTGTGAAGTGGGAATTGTGAGGGTAAGATGAGTTAAAAGGGTTATGAGCAAGTTTCGTGAAGTGAAAACTTCAGAATGAGAGCTGGTGTCCCCGTTCCCTGCAGTGATGCTGAGGGGGCGGGGCTCAGAGAAGGGCTGTTACTTCTCTGGAGGCAGATGGCGAGTTGCGGCCCAAGTCACAGTGGAGGCCCAGACCTTCGCACTGGGTGTCGGGCATTGGGTGTGACGTGGTTACCTCTGCTCGGCCGATCTCGTCCTTCCCTACCCCTTCCAGGAGGCACGGGCTGTCTCCCGTGTTTCCCGTTTGCAGAAACTGTCAGAGCGGAAGAACTTGCCCAGTGCCACATGGCTGTTACTAGTGTCACCCAGGAGACAACACAAGGTGCTGGGGGCCAGGAATTCAGACCAGGAGGACACCCCAGCTGCACGGAAGGTTGAGGCCAGCCTGAAGTTCTCCCCCTCCCCCATCTCGCGGGCCCGCTCCCGTCTGCCATCTGCCAGGGAGGGGCCGGGGTGGCAGAGGAAGTGCCCTTGGGCCCCTGTTCCTGGCTGTCTCCCACTCTGGGCATCTTCCCCTCCCAGCTTAGGTGAGGTGGGCCCCTCTGATTACAGACTCTTCCTGTGGGAGCACTTGGTACAGGTGCCTGGCCCCTACCAAGCATTTTATAAATGGGCGTGTCTTTGATTTCGTTTCGTACACTCGATTTCTTTTAAAAATTCACTCTCCTGTCTGCCCATATACACAGTGCTGTGGGAGCGGTGAAGGGGGCTTTCCCACCGGCTCGTCTGCACCCGCTTCCCCTTCCCTCTCTAGATGGCGAGCTGTCTGCTGGGCACTCCCAGCTTCCTCGTCTGCTCTTTCACTCCTTACAAACACTTTGAAGCCGGTACCGTTGTCTTGTTTTGCAGTCGAGGACACAGAGGTTCAGAGAGGTTAAGTAACTTGCCCAAGGCCACACTGCTAGTGGTTGAAGGGGTTGGACTTGAAAACGGGTCTGACTCCAAACCCAGTCTTGTTTGTTTGTTTTTCCACTGCAGTCCCGGTAGCCTCCTCTTATCTCTCCACTTCCTCCCCTCACCCAAGAAGAAGCTATTGGCTCCTGGAGTGGGGAGAGGGTGACAAGGGAGGCAAGCTTTCAGTGAGTGGTGCCCATTTAGAGATGATTTTGGCTTTTCTGGGCATCCCTGGGGTCATGGAGCCTGGGAGCAGAAAGACATAGCTGTCATCGGGGATTTGGTCCTTTCTCTGAAGCTGGGAGCTGGGGCTGGATCCCAGGCCCAGAAGAGTTGAAGGGCTGAGAGGGCAGTGGGGCCCATGTGCAACTTTCTGTACCTCGTGATGATTTCCGACCAGTCACTGATTTCTCTGTTAAACCTTCCTCTGGGACCACCTGCATCTCCCCCTCCAGCTGTGTTACCACTGGCTGGTCACTTCCCATCCTGAGAAGGACGGTCCTGTCATCCTGAGAGCACAGAGGGAGAAGTGTGGGTCCAGACTCCTCACGGCAGGTCAGTCCAGTCTCGGGAGCCCAGCCTCTTCAGCTGCCGAGCGGACTGACTGCCACCCCTGACCCCCCACCATGCTCTCTTCCTCCTTATGAGGCCTTCATGATGTAGCAGAGGTAAAATGGCCTTTAGCAATCAGGTTCTCTTTGCCCGAGGCATGCTGTGCTAGATGGTCCTCATCATGTATGAAGTCATCACGGGGCAGGGTTCCGTGCCCTGGGACACTCATTCCTGGTCCTTGTGCCCTTATGGACGTAACCGGTATGCAGTTTGGTGTGTATCCTTCTAGAACTTTTTCCCTGTATTCACCTACATATATCATCATTATGCGTGGAAAATGGATGGTATTGTTTGTGGAGTTGTGATTTTTTTTTTTCTGTAAACCACATCAAACTATAAGAAACGGGGGTGGAGGGGTAACTCGGCCGGGTTCATTCACTAGTATCTTAGAGATGTTCCCACATCGGTACAGGGAGCTCTAACTTAATATTTTCCTGCCCTATAGTATTCCAGTGTCTGGATGTGCTGTCATTTACTTTGCCCTCCCCTTGCTGAGGGACATTTACAATGTCTCTTTTTTCTGCTCAGTGGACAGCACTGCAGGGCACCTGTTCATACCCCTCCTTACACACACGTTTTTGCAGAGGGTGGATCCCAGGAGGGGATCCGAGAACACTTGCAGTTTCAATCAGTCTTCATACCTGCTGCTAAATCCCCTGCCCCAGTCTGTTACAGACACTCTCTGGCAGCCCTCAGGGTGGAAGGGCTCCCAGATCGCTGGGAGCTTTCCGGACTGAGCAATCTTTCCTGGCTCCTTTCTGCTGCAGATGGTTTGGTGGGGCAGGGGTGGGGAGGAGGGGCATTTGCTTCTTATTCTTTTGCCTTCCATTCTCTCCGAAAATTCTGTTTCTCAAAAGGCAGACCTCGCCTCCGTCTTGTCCTGGGGGAAGTGGGACCCAGATTACCATCTCCAACCGTCTCAAAGGGGCAGACCTGGACCAAGTGTGCGTGATCATAGAATTGCCTCCCCGGGGCCTTGGGAGGCGTGTTTGGGGGTGTAGTGGTGAGCCCCACCCTTCTTTCAGTGTGATATGGTTTATGTAACAATAAATTAAAAGTGCTGAGCCCCACCCTTCCCAGATGTTTTGGGGTGACCGAGTCAGGAGGGGAGAGGATTTTGGAGCAGGACAGGATGCTGGGCCCAGCTGGTCCACCCACCTGTCTGACCTCTCTCTCTCCCACTCGCAGACGTACAAAGGGTGTGGGTTGAAGGAAAGAGGGGGCAAAAAAGGAGAATCAAGAGGGACCTAAAAATAGATCTAGCAATGAAAGGAGACATTCAAAGGCGGGCTGGCGAGTTGCCCCTCCCTGACAATGCGCCCGGTTTTCAGGCTGATGGCGACTTTTCAGGCGAGATACCAGCTCCCCTGAGACCAGCCCAGGAGTTGGCAGCCCCTCCTGGCTACCTCCTCCCTGGCCGGGCTCCCGCTGTCACCATGGACGTTGTTTCCTGGCCGGGTCCACCCCTGAGCCCAGCCCTGTCCCCTGGAGCAGACCCATCCTGCCTTCACGCCCTCCCTGGTTCCCGCCCACTCAGGACGTCCCCTCCCTGGCTGCACCCAAGGTCCTGGCGGCCTGGCCCGGGCCTCCTTGCTGACCTCGTGACCGTAGCCTTGCACCTGTGGCCTTGCCTGACCATCTGCCTGGGTTAAAGGATCTGCGTGGGGAATTCCCTGGCGGTCCACTCGTTAGGACTCTGTGCTTTCACTGCCGAGGGTGAAAGTTCCCTCCCTGGTCAGGGAACTGAGATTCCACCAGCTGTGTGGCACAGCCAAAAACCAAACCAAACCAAAAACAAGGATCCACTTGAACCCTGGTCATTTCCACTGGGCGAGTCTCCAGCCTGTGTTAAATGTCACACTGTGCCTTCTCCATGCTGGAGACCCTGAACCCCCGTTCCGGCTGCGCGTTGGCTCCACTGCAGACACGCGCTCCTCTGGGCCCCGGGGAGGCCATTCCAAACCTGCTGCAGCTTCCTCTCCTGCAGCCTGTTCTCCTTCCCAGAAAACACTCTCCTGTCGATGTGAACTCCCCCCCTTCTGCACCTCTTCTCTCTGTGTCCTCACCCAGTTTCACCCGTCCCTCCTCTTCTTCAACAGAATTTTATTTATTTACTGAGTACTTACTGAGCACCTACTATGTGCCAGGCACCCTTCTAAGGGCTGAAGATCAGCCACAAGTCAAGACTCTGCTAGAGTCTACATTCTAGAAGGGGATGAACAATGATCCAGAAAACTCCCAAGGTGGGCTTAGGTGGTGAAAGTGCTATAAACAACGAACAAACAAAGCAGACCAAGGTGGCGGAGGACAGAGCACTGGGGGTGAGGAGAGGGAGGAAACTTAGACAGGGAGGCTGGAGAATGCTGGGGTTTTTTTTTTTTTCCATTTTTAAAAATTTTGTGAAAATACACATAACATAAAATCTTCCATCTTGACCTTTTTTTTTTTTTTTTTGGCGATACGCAGGCCTCTCACTGTTGTGGCCTCTTCCGTTGCGGAGCCAGGCTCCGGACACGCAGGCTCAGCAGCCATGGCTCACGGGCCCAGCCGCTCCGCGGCATGTGGGATCTTCCTGGACCGGGGCACGAACCTGTGTCCCCTGCATTGGCAGGCGGACTCTCAACCACTGCGCCACCAGGGAAGCCCCATCTTGACCATTTTTAAGTATGTGGCCGTAAGAACATTCAGTGGCCTTAAGAACATTCACGTTGGGACTTCCCTGGTAGTGCAGTGGTTAAGAATCTGCCTGCCAATGCAGGGGATGTGGGTTCGATCCCTGGTCCAGGAAGATCTCACATGCCATGGAGCAACTAAGCCCATGTCCCACAAGTACTGAGCCCGCGTGCCACGACTGCTGAAGCCCTTGCGCCTAGAGCCCGTGCTCCGCAACAAGAGAAGCCACCGCAATGAGAAGCCCGCACGCTACAAAGGAGAGTAGCCCCCGCTCGCTGCAACTAGAGAAAGCCCGCGCACAGCAACGAAGACCCAACAGATCCAAATAAATAAATAAATTGAAAAAAATGAGAGAGAAAACAGTAAACTTACATTAAAAAAAAGAAAAACAAAACGTTCACCTTATTGTGCAACCATCCTCACCACCCATCTCCAGAACTTTTTCATCTTCCCAAACTGAAGCTCAGTATCCCTTAGATAGCAACTCCCCACCACAGTCCTCCTGGCACCCACCGCTCTGCTCTCTGCTTCTGTGATTTTGACTGCTCTCATGCGTGGAATCGTACAGTATTTGTCTTTTTGTGTCTGGCTTATTTCACTTAGCAGAACGTCCTCAAGGTTCACCCATGTTGTTCCAGGTGTCAGGATTTCCTTCCTTTTTAAAGCTGAATAATATTCCATTATGTGTACGTATCACATGTTGTTGCATCGATGGATGCTTGGGTTGCCTCCACTTTTCCACTGTTATGAATCAGGCTGCTGTGAACATGGGTGTACAGATATCTCTTTAAGACATTGCTTTCAATTCTTTTGTCTATGTACACAGTAGTAGAATTGCTAGATCACATAGTTAATCTATTTTTAATTTGGGGGTGGAACTGCCATACTATTTTACAGCTGCCCCATTTGACTTTCCCTCCAGAGATGCAGGTGGGTTCCAGTTTCCCAGAGAAGGCCTTTGTGATAAGGAGGCACCCTTCGAGCAGGGAGCTGAACGTTGTGAGGGAGGAGGAAACGGGAAGGTCTAGGGACAGAGCATTCCGGGCCAGGAGCAGCAGCGCAGAGGCGGGGCGGGTGGTGGGAATGAGCCTATACAGCCGAGGTCAGCGTTGGGGGAGCAGAGGAGAAGGGGGTGGGCTGGACGGGTTCTGCAGGACTTGGCTCCGCCCACAGACATGTTCCTCCCTGCTGTCCTGCCCCCCTTGCTGCAGTCATTCGCCCTGCACACTGTCCACCTCAGATCCCAAGCCCCTGCTCTGGTGGTCTCCCTTCCCGGGGAGCTGCCTCGGCTTCTCTGGCTCCGTTCTCTCCTTGTTCTCTCCCTACTCCCCTGACCATCCTCTCTGCCCACGCCTCCATGTGAGGCGTTGACGTCCCAGGGCCTGGGTTCCTCCAGCCCCGCTATCCTCCTGTGTCCTCTGCTTAGGCAGCCCCTTCCGGGCCAGCGGCCAGCCCTTCTCAGATGTGTTCCCAGAGCCGACCTTCTGCCCCACCCCTCCCTGCGACCCTGCACTCCATCTACGAACTGCTTTTTGGGGCCCTTCTTGGAAGCCCTGCAGACACCTCAAACTCAACACATCCCAAGTTGAACTCGCCATTTTCCCATGCTCCCCACCACCCGCCCGCCTTCTTCTCCACTTGAGTTTGCTATTCTGGCGGTTGGCACCAGATTTGAAAGATTTTAAATCCCTGGCATTTCATCTTCTGTTGCCATGTCTTAATTATGGATCAAATGAAATTCAGCCTCGAAGGCTACAGAACGAATCAGTCTGTTCTGTAAACCCACCCCAGGGCCTTTGCACTTGCACTTGCTTCCACTCTAGATGCTCTTCCTGCCCTTTGCACTGCTGGCTGCAGGTCTCAGATGAGATGTCACCTCCTCAAAGAGGCCTCCCCTGCTCACCCTGCTCATTCCTGTCATTTCCTTTCTCATGCTTATCCCAAGCTGTGATTATGTTCTTTATTTTTCTGCTTACTTGCATATTGTTTGCCTTCCCCTTTCACAGTAGCTCCAGGAAGGCAGAGACCATGATTGTCCTATTCACAGTTACGTCCCTGCTGCCTGGCACATAAAATAGTACTGAGTAAATATCCTCCAAAAAACGAATAAGTAAGTGAATGCATTTAGACTCAGTTCCTGCGTTTAAGTAAGGAAAACAAACTTCGATGAACGACAGTTTAATAAACAAAAACACTCGTTTGGTCCTGTACCATTTACAGTGCACAGCGAGGGATGGAGTGGGGAACCAAGCCTGCCTGTCACCAGCCCCACAGCAGCCACACAGAGGGCACAGCAGTTCAGCAGAGTAACGCAGAGACATTTTCAGGCAGTGTTGAGCGGAGGAGGACGAGGGTGCAGACTCTCAGAACCCAAAGGGGAAGGGAGAAAACAGGAGCTCAGAGGTCCGGGAGGCATCTTGGGTACCCGCCTGTCTCACACCCCTTGTTCAGGGCCCTGGAGGGCTTGAGGCTGTCAGGAGCCAAGAAGCTGGGGATGGGGGCCGTTGGGATACCCTGGTCCCGTGAGAGCTTATTCTGTGGCTGGTTTTCCTCTCTGCCAAGTCTCAGATGTGCCCCCCCTTTTTTAAAAATATTAATTAATTTATTTTTGGCTGTGTTGGGTCTTCATTTCTGTGCGAGGACTTTCTCTAGTTGCGGCAAGCGGAGGCCACTCTTCATCGCGGTGCGCTGGCCTCCCACTATCGCGGCCTCTCTTGTTGCAGAGCACAGGCTCCAGACGCGCAGGCTTCAGTAATTGTGGCGCATGGGCCTAGTTGCTCCGCGGCATATGGGATCTTTCCGGACCAGGGCTCAAACCCGTGTCCCCTGCATCGGCAGGCAGATTCTCAACCACTGCTCCACCAGGGAAGCCTTCAAACGTGCCCCTTTGACCAGTTTAGAATTCGGGCCACAGGGTCACACTCGCCCTCACTTTCTCCTTCCCAGCTTCGTGATAGTCGCTCTCTGTGCCTGGTCTACAGCCCTGCTGCTGAGAGTTGGACATGTGGACCAGCAGCACCCCAGGCCCCCCTACATTTGTCCAGTCAGGATCTGCATGTTTACAGGATCCCCCCGCGGTGGCTCATATGCTCACTCAGGTTTGAACTCTGGTCTGTATGTCAGCCGTCCAGTCTGTATGGAGCACCCACAGTGCCCCCAGCTCTCTGGGGTGCCTGACCGTGGGGACTTACTGTCAGGCTGGAGACTGAGAAAGCTCCTTATGTGATAATCTCTAAACTTTACATTTTATACACTTTTATGAGGGTTACGTCTGACAGTTTTTTACAAGACAAAGGCTGCTCGTGAGATGGAACAATTATGGGGCAGCCATGGCGGCCTCAGCTTTGTGACCTAAACCCTGAGCAGTGTGACTATCCCAAGTCTCAAAAGTCAGGACAATCAGGGAGGTTTCCAGGAGGAGGTGAGGCATAAGTGCTCTGTGAAGGAGAGTAGGATGCGGCTAAGTAGAAAGGAGAGAGAGGGTACGTGGGAGGCCAAAGCAGGCAGCACAAAGGCATGCAGCCGCGTCACCGACTGGCTTCTTGACTTGTGGCTGGTCCTTTCCCGAACTGAAGTGAGATGCTGAGGACAGGAAGCCTGTGTCTCGTACGAGCCGTGTGCTGGCCTGTTCAGTGAGAGCTGGCCTGGTCACAGTTACCACCACACTCAGGCACCTATAAGCTGAGAGAGCTGACAGAGGCATTTAGAGGTCACTTCATTTTATTTTTTTATTGTGGTAAGAACACTTAACATGAAATCTACCCTCTCAATGTCCATCGAGGGATGGATGGATAAACAAAGTGTGGTCTCCACATACAATGGAATGTTATTCAGCCTTTAAAAGGAAGGAAATCCTGTCACGTGGTACAACATGGACAGACCTGGAGGACATGGTGCTCAGTGAAGCAAGGGAGTCACAGAAAGCCAAATACTGCCTGATGCCACTTACAGGAGAGATCTAAGACAGTCAGAGTCATAGAAGCAGAGAGTAGCATGGTGGTTGCCAGGGGCCGGGGGCAGAGGGAATTGGGTGTGGAGTCTGTGATGCACAAGATCCCTTCGTCTCACGGGAGGGAAGACTGCAGCTCCTGGAGAGGCCGCTGCTCGCTCGTGGCTGTTTGGCACGTTGGCGGCAGAGTCAGGAGTAGGCGCCAGGTCTCCTGATGCCTCATGCGGGGTGTTCCAAGATAGCGTACTGTCCTCTATTACAAACTGCATCCAGAACCAAAGATTCTTTGCAACTGAAAGTTTTCTAGAGTATCTGGGCCAAACCCAGATTCACACCAGCCTGTGCTCAGGAACTAGAATAAGGCTGGATGTCAGCAGGAAGCGAAGCCTACCACTTGGTCCTGGGGGAGGAGGGGAGGAGGGGCTGTGTTTGGTCCCTCCTTCTTCCCGCCTTGTCCTGCAGGTGTTGCCTCTCCTTTGCCCTCCTCATCCCTCCTCTGCCACCTGTGGGAACAGAGGCAACAGCTGGGATGAAAGATGAGCCGTCTCTCCCTGAGCGCCTGTCTGAATTTTCGAGTGGCCGCTGAAGGCTGTGCTGCGAGCCCCGGTCTGCATTCCAAGGGGGAGGTGGCCACTGTCAGTGCAGGTGGTGCCCCGAGGGGCCTTGGAGACAAGCGTTCTCCTGGGGTCCCTGCCACCCCGTGAGTGTGGCTCTCCGAGCACGTTCCCTGCTCCAGCTGTGGCCTCGGGAGACCCCAGGAAGGCCCCTCGCTGGGACCCTCAAAGTAGCAAAGGCTCATTAGGAGTATTTCCCCAGGGCTTGAAGCAGCCCTGGACGGCAGCCCCTTCCCTCTTTGCGGATGTGCCCCTCCGCCCCGCCCACGGGATGTGCGGCTGGCAGACGTGGAGCATCGGGGGCCTGCCTTGGTGCTCTGCCTCACTGGGGTGAAGCGTGTAACCTAGAGACACTTATTCGATCACAGGGAAGTTCTGGACACAGGCATCTGTGTGAGCCAAAAGGCCCCGAGGAATGCAGGTACGTGCCTGGAAAGGGTCTTTAGGTGGAGTCACAGGTGCAGGGTAGGACTTATTTGTGCCTCAGTTTCCCCATCTGTGAAATGGAGGTAATAATAATAGTTCCTCGTAGTTTTTTGGGAAGATTCAGTGAGGTAATTCATGTAAAAAGCTCAGAGCCATGTTTAGCACATACTAAGTGGTCAAGAAACACTAGCTGTTATATTATTAAGTACGTATTGTTATTATCCCTCTTTTACCGATGGGGCCCAGAGAAGAGAAGTAACTTGTCCAAGGGCATAGGTTTAGGAAGCGCTGAAGCCCAAGACTTGAGCCCAGGTTTTCTGACCCCAGAGCGCAGGTCTCAGCATCAAGCTGAACGACAAGTTCTTTCTGTAAGTCCTGGAGAGCCACTTGGGACTGCAAGTGACAGCAGGAGGCAGTTCCCACAACCTTGTGTGGATTGGAGTAGGTCCAAGGCTGCAGCTGTCGTGAGCTAAGAGGGGAGTTCAGCTGAGGGTGGAGGGGAGCTCGGGAGCTTAGGTCCCCACCACCTCAGAGCAGGGCACTGAGCGGGGACGAGGCCCAGGTGGGTGGAGCAGACATACAAGTAGGTGAAAGTCGTCTGAGAGGGAAGGGAGTCTCAAGGAGGTGAGAGGCTGAGGGTTATGGCGTGGAGGGTGGAGTTCCCAGGTGACCACAGGCCAGGGTACAGGTGTGAACTAGGGAGGGGGCACTGAGCCAGGCACCAAGATGTCAGGACATGGGGCTTGGCCCGGAGCTGGCAGAGATGAGGGTGAAAGGAAAGAGGCAGCTGTTTAAAGGCAGAGCAGGTATCAACCCAGGAGGCCTGCAAGCAGGGAGAGAGGTGACAAAACAGGAGCTTTGGAGGTGGCTTCTTCCTCTTCTGCAGGACAGGACGCTGTGGAGAGATGGTGTGACCCCTGGGAATACATAGGGCCATGCTGAGGGCCAGGCCATACAGCCTGGGGCTCATTACCCTACTTCTCACAATAACCGTAACGGTGATTGTTATTATAATACAGTGGCAGTGATGCCTCCTCTTCGGATCTTCACTGAGAATGAAGAGCTTTTCCGTCCACAATCCTACATAATCAGGGTGACAGCCTCTAAAACAGCGGTTCTCAAAACCTTTTGGTCTGAGACCCCTCTAACCTCATAAAAATAATTGAAGACCCCTAAGAGTTTTTATTTCTATAAGTTATATCTATCCATAGTTACCACGTGAGAAAGTAACGCTGAGAAAAACTTAAAACATCTATCTTTTAATTCATTTAAAAATAACAACAATAGACCATTATATGTTAACATAGATAGCACTTATTATGAAAAATAGTTGTTTTGCAAAATATTGAGCGACAAGAGTGACCAGGTTTCACATTTTTGCGAACAGTGTTAACTTCCGGCTTCATAGGGGACGCCTGGATTCTTCTCGGGTTCCGTCTGTTGAAAATGCTGTTTTGGTCAAGTTTAGTGAAAATCCAGGCTCACACAGATAACGTAGTTGGGAAGGGGAGGCAGAACCCTGGGACTTCTCAGAACAGACTTGGGGAACCGCTGTTCTAGAAGGGGCCTAGGAAGCCCCGTCTTATAGCTGGAGAAACTGAGTCCCAGGCAGAGGACCAGGACTCCTAGCTCTTTCTGGGGTCTGTTCAGCCAGGGGGGTCCCTAAGGGAGGACTGTTCCTCCCGCCCTGCGCTGCTCCCAGAATAGCCAGCACTGAGCCGGCAGGTTTGCCTGGGGCCTGGGGAGGAAGTGCGGCTGGGCGGCCCAGGGGAACAGGGGAGATAAGCCGCTTGGGCTTGGACCTCGGACAGAAGGGCGGCTACCTGATGTAACCCTCACAGCGCCAGCCTGAGAAACGCGATAGCACGGGCCCAGCCCCCACACACCGGGGAGGAACCCTGTTCCCAGAAGTCTGTCCCTGGACACTGCCGTCAACCGCGGAGTTCATTTCCTGGTTAAACAAACATCTATATTAAATGGCCCGGCTGGGCAACGCCCAGGAGCAGCTTCTGAGGAGAGCCCCAGGCACATGGCCCGCCAGGCCTTCTTCTCTGGCTGGCGAAGACACATCCATCATCAGCAGAGTCACTAAAGCGGGACAGCCTGTGCATCCTGCCCAGAGTCTGCCCGTCTGGCTGGAGGGCCTGGGAGGGACGTGCAGAGTGGCCCGTGCACAGAAGTCCCTCCCGACAGCTTCAAGATTGTGACAGTGGTAATGAGGACAACTTCAGAAGTTCGGAGGGGTGGGGCGGGGACACTCCATCCATCGTCTCATCATCTGGTCCTTGCAGTGGGGGAACACTGACCCCCATCTTCCCGATGAGAAGACAGGCGTCAGAGGAGGGCTTGCACTCGGTCAGATAGGTGCTCGTGGCCTGGCTGGGGTGTGGATCCACGCGTCCTCGCTTCCGGCACCGCTCCCGTTGCTGTGTGCCGTGGTGGGTGCTGCTCTGCGGGCTGGGAATCAGAAAGGGCTGTGGCGGGAGGACTAGCCTGGGTGCCCTGGAGTGCTGGACTCCTGCTGCCTCCTTCACAGTGAAGGTGAAGAGCAGTAGGTGTCTCCCAGCTTGAAAGCCCACCTCCTCCAATGAGCAGAGACACGATTTACTGAGCACTTGCCCAGTGCCAGGCACGCTGCCAAGTGCTTCAAGGTTGGAGCTGACGACCTGGCTTTGAATCTTGGCTCTGCCACTTACTAGCAGTGACTCTGGGCAAAGGGTAGGACTTAACTTGTTGCTCAGTTTCCTCATCTGTAAAATGGAGATCATAATAATAGCATCTACCTCCTAGGTTGTTGGGAAAATTCAGTGAGATAATACATGTGAAAATCCTAGAGCCATACTTAGCACAAACTAAGTGTTCAATAAATGCTAGCTCGTATATTATTAGGTAGGTATTATTATAATTATCATCATCATCCATGTTTTACAGAGGGAGCTCAGAAGAGAAATAACTTGTCCAAGGGCATAAGCGTAGGAAGGGGTGGAGCCCAGGACTTGAACCCAGGCCTTCCGACCCCAGAGCACAGGTCTCAGCATCAAGCTGGATGACAAACGAGATTTGACTCACAGGCCCCTGGAAGATTGGACGTCATCTTGATTCTCGTCTTCATCTTATAGGGCCAATTTCCTGACCCCGGTCCTTTCTCTACAAAGTAATTCTCTTTACGGGAGCTTGACCACAGGGTTTTCTTAACTGTTGAGGCCTGTCCTGGCAGAATACGTTTCCGTTGTGAGGGTTTTCTTTACGAAGTCTTTTTGCGTGTGGTACTCTGCAGGAATCCCTGCTTGGGAAGTGAGCTGCTCTTGCCTGCAGAGCCCCACGCTAGCCCTGTGGATGCACAAGGCAGACCGGGAGTCATGATGCGGTACCCGTGGGAGGGTGAGAGGCCAGGTGAGGCTGGAGGCCTCTGCAGGCCTCACAAGTTTCCCTCCTGCTCTGTGGATGGTGTAACAGCATCACCCACCACAGAGGCGGCAGTGAGAGGCAGGAGGAAGACTGACCGTAGGCCCAAGTTTTGCTGAATTTGGGTGGCCTTGGAGAGACTGAAATCTCCAAAACACTGTGCTCTTAGCCAAGAAGCTATTAGGGACACACCAGCTAGGGAAGGGAACTCGTTTATTGAGCACCTACTATGTGCTGGGCACTGTATCTCAATTCCATCCGTTTATTCAAACGTTTCTTGAACATCTCCCGTGTACAAGGGTAACATTAGGTAGTGTGACTGCTATAAAGAAAAGTACAGCAAGAAACAGGGTTCGAGCAGAGGTTCTCATCCAAGGTGAGCTCTTGCCCCCCAGGGGACATTTGGCAATGTCTGGAGACACATTCAGTTGTCACAACTTGGAGTGGGGCTACAGCTGTCATCCAGCGGGTAGAGGCCATAGATGCTGTTAACAGTCGTGAAGCATGTGGGACAGCCCTTGCAGCGAAAGCTGTGTGGCCCAAAATGTCAGTGGTGCCAAGGCTGAGAACCCCGGAGTAAGACTGACTCTGGGAGTTCTCTGGGTCGGGTGGTCATGGATGGCCACGTTGAGGATGTGACTTTTGAGCAGAGACCTGAAAACGTCAGAAAGTAAGAATGAGAAGAAGGGGCTTCCCTGCTGGCGCAGTGGTTGAGAGTCCGCCTGCGGATGCGGGGGACGTGGGTTCGTGCCCCGGTCCGGGAAGATCCCACATGCCGCGGAGCGGCTGGGCCCATGAGCCATGGCCGCTGAGCCTGCACGTCCGGAGCCTGTGCTCCGCAACGGGAGAGGCCACAAGAGTGAGAGGCCCGCGTGCCGCCAAAAAAAAAAAAGAATGAGAAGAAGATCTGGGCAAGAGCATCACAGGCAGAGGGAACAGCAAATGCAAAGCCTGAGTTAAGAGTGCATCATCCCAGACAGCAGTGTGTGAGACCGGGTTGGTCATTCTCCATGTATTTCAGGTGAAAAAGCTGAGGCTCAGAGGTCATGGTTTGCCAGCCGTGACACAATTACACGATGCTGGAGCCAGGATTGGTACTTAGGTGTGCTTGATTCCACGGTCCATTTGCTTTCCTCTGCCTCAACACTCCTCAATCAGAGGAGTGGCTCAGCCTCTACTCTGCAGTTGAGGCCTTTCCCTACTTGACCCTGTAAATTATTTGTTCTTATTCCATCCCTGGGCACCTGGTTCTGTTCCTCAGGGTACAAAAAGCACAAGCATAATGATAGCGGTTAGCTGTGTACTGTTTACTGTGTGCCAGACACTGTTCCAAGTGTGAGATGCAGATATGGATACAGATACAGAGAGGTCTCTATCTGTATATATACACACTCATGTAATCTTCACAATATGCGTGTGTGTGAGATACCATTATACTGCTGTGCCCATTTTACAGGTAAGGAAATTGAGGTACAGAAAGGTTAAGTGACTTGTTTAACTAGTACAAGGGAGAAGCAGGATTTGAGCCCAGACTGCCTGGTTTCCGGAGTCCGTGCTCTTAGCCACAGCCCCATGCAGCTGCTCCCTCAAGAGGCAGTGCGTTTCTGGCCACTGGAGTAGATCATCGCATCTCAAGTTTAATAACACACAGGTTCAGCAGAGAACGGCCTTCAGAGGTCACTCTACTCACACCTGGGAAGCTAAGGCCCGACCTCGGAAAGTGACTTATGCAGGGTTGCACGGGAAGGTGGCAGGAGACCGGAAACCAGGAGCCATGCGTCCCGTCAGTGCCCTCTTCTCCGCGGCGGCCACCCCGCCCAGCCTCGCCTGCACAGGCCCAGTGTCTTTCCCCATCTGTCCTGTCACTGCCCCATAGTGTCTCTGCTCTTCCGGATACACCGCGGTGTGTCTGATATCCGGCAGGTTTGGGGCCACAAGGGTTGCTCGTGGCGGAAGGCCCGGGCCTCTGCCTCGGCCCCCACTCATCCTTCCTGTTTATAGACAAAATCTCAGTTATTGTCGAATCTCACAGGTGCGGAGGCTGGGGTTCAGATGGGTTAAATGGCTCACCTTCTGAGGTTAGCCAGGAGAGTCAGTGCTTCCCAAGTGGTATGAACATTCATTCATTCATTCATTCCCTCGTTCATTCTTTCAGTAACAAAAGAGGACCAACCCCAGGCTGGGCACTGTCCTGCAGAGGTGCACTTCCCGGTGCCTGCCTGCAGGGGGAGATGTAATCGGTGTCCTGAGAGGGGGCTGCCCAGAAAAGACACCTAATCCCGCCTGTTCGGGGAGGGGATCAGGAGTGCTCCTCGGAGGAAGTGATAGACATCATGGCTAAGTCTCCAAGGATAACTGGGAGGTGGCCAGGCAGAGAAAGGAAGAGTACACTGAGGTGACAGCATGTAAAAAAGCAAGGAGAGCTCGCTTGGCACAGAGAACCGCAGGTTGTTCAAAACCTGCCGGGCTGTGGGCAGAGTCTGCGTGGGTGTGAGGGCGGCCGAGCATGCAGGCCGCAGCAGGCACTGGGCTGAGCACTAGATGCTGTTAATGTCCACATTACAGATGAGGCAGCCGGGGTGCGGCGAGGCTGAAGATCACACAGGTAGTGAGTGCCGGGGTGGCCTGAGAAGCCTGTGGAATTCACCTCCGGCAGCGTGATGGTCCTTCTATAAACCTGACTGAAGCTTGTGGAGCTGGGATTCCCCTTCTACTGCCCCCATGGGTACCGTCCCTCCTGATGGCTCTGTTTCCTCCCACAGGTGGACGGACAGTCCAGAGCCCACGTCATAGCACAGGAACTGCTGTCTTCAGAGAAAGCGTGAGTCCCCAAGCAGCTGCCTGTGGCCTTGAGCTTGTTAACAGAACATCACCCCTCCCCGGCTTCTACAGAATGAGAATTAATGCACACTCAAACCTCTTTCCCCCTGCAGATACGTGGAGATGCTCCAGCACCTACATCTGGTGAGTTAATCACTTTAATTGTCCAAAACGAATCGCCCTTTTACAAGGCTGTGATATAAGGGGCAGAAAAGCAATGAGGAGACAGAGGTGCTTTCCACAAGCAGAGGCACCTGTGCACCGAAGCTTTTCAGGGAAGTCTGTCTCCTGCTTCGTGTGCTTCAGGGGGCGAAGAGCACACTCTTTCCATGGAGCTACCCTCTGCCTGAGTGGAGGGTACATAGGGGACGTGCTGAGGTTTCTGGAAGGATGTTTGCGGTCTCCTCGACCCTCTCATTGAAGAAGACAGAAGGAGGACAGATGTAGTTCTGGGTCATAGCTGTGTGTGTGCAAGTTCAGGTGTGTGGGGTGGGGACATGCATGTGCGTGTGTGTGTGTACAGGTGTGTGCGCTCATTGTATGTTTAGGTCTATGTGGAGAAGGTGGTGTGTTTGCACAAGGACCAGGCAGCTGGGGTATCAAGAGACTTTCTCAGTCACCTTGGTATTGGGACAATAACACCTGAGCCGGTGGGGTCAGGGGAATCCTCTGGATTTTCAGAGGAAAAGAGGCCAGACTGGGGACTGCCTGGATTTCTGGCACTGCCACCCTTCACAACCTGCCAGACTGCCTGGAAGGTCTCCCTGTGCAGTCAGTTCAATTCAGTTCAGTGAACGTTTTTTGGACACTTGCTGTGTGACAAGAGCTGGGGATGGAAAGTCGGATCAGACAGGTCCCTTCTGCAGGGGCAATCTGGCCAGCGAAGGAGACAGATTGGTGAATGAGTAATTATCCAGAGCAAAGGGGAGTGACTGACAACCTCAGGGAATGTAGGCAGGCTTCCCGGAGGGGGTGACTTTGGGGCTGAGTCATAAGGAAGGGCAAGGGAAGAGGGTGCAGCAAAGATGTGGGAAGTGAGGGCATCTGTCCCATAAAGGCCCTCGTGACCGCTCCCTGCTCGGCTGGGCTGTCTAAGCCATCTGCAGTCTCCTCGTAGGCTGGCACCTGGTCCCGTGCTGCTTTGATTCGTCTTTGTGTCTTTCCAAGAATGTCAGAACTGGGAATGTCCATGCTGAGCGTTTTGTCGGTGGTGATGCAAAGGCCAGTGCCCCTCGGTGGCTGAGCCAGGAGGAAGCCCCAGGTCTCCTGACTCCTGCTGCGCTGCCGTCCTGTGTTAGTCACGTGTCCCCTCTGCCTTTGGAGCTCTTCGGGGCAGGGGCCTTCCTGCCGGCAGCGGAGCACCAGCACCAAGCCAGGTCTTTGGTCGAATCCTGCTGAGGTCCCTCTCGGTGACATCACCCTGGTGTCGTGTTGCCATGTGAACAGAGGCACCCAGGTCCCCGGGAGAGGGGGGCTAGAGCACTGCTCTGGCCCTGCACTCCCAGCCCCTCATTTTTGCCCTTCAGGCTGAGAACTTTGTGTGGGTGATTAAACCCAAAAGCCCTCAGGTGTGAAGCGCAGTGGCCCCAGCACGGCAGGAAGCATCACTCTCCCTTTTGTAATGCTTCTCCCTTGCTTCTGAGCTGGCAGCTTGACAGAGGGGCTGCGCCTTTTTGTTTTATGACTTTGTTAAGAGGGTTCTAACTGGGAAACTTCCATCTCTGTTTGCACTGCTTCCTGCCAGTTGGAAAGATGCTGAAGCCGCTGGTAATCCATAATAATATCCTGAGGAGGGGAAAAAAAGAGCCCATAAAAAAAAAAAATCGCAACTCAGAAGCTAGTTGTGGGAAATTGTGGCCTGGAGCTACATTGTGATGTTAGTGCTTATGGGGATAGAAGTGGCAGAAATGCCCCAATGTGACTCCAAGTCCTAGCCAGGGACACTAGTCCAAAGGAGACCACAGACTTTGGGACGTTCTCCACCACTCCCCTCCCTGGGTCTGTGTCTGATTGCTAAGGTTGGCAGGTACTCTCAGAATTTCTCTGTGGAGATCCGCTGCTTTTGAAATTCCAAGGCTGTCCGGTGGTGGGAAGGGTCCAGCTGTGCATTTTAAACCTCCCCAGCTAGAACAGTCCTCGACTCCATCGTGCTTTTGTTGAGAGGGCGACAGAGATGGCCTCTGGCCTTCTGTGTTAGGGATTCAACTTTGTGTTTGTCATATGGTAGATAGCGCTACCTCAGGGATTCATAAAATTTCTGGTCATCCAGAAGTGCATTCTCATGGTCAAGATCTTGTTTTTCTACAGCCTATTAACTAAGAATGGATTTTACATATTTTAAACACTTGTGAAAAAAAAGGCAAAGAAGAGTATATGACTGAGACCATATGTGGCTCACAAAGCCTGAAATACTTATCATGTCTTTACAGGAAATTTTGCTGACTTCTGGTTTAAAGACTTGCTCTATCCTTCCTTGAACCCAGTCATAAATGTATTCATCCACCTGCCCACCTGTGTGTATGATCAATCTCTCATCCACTCATCTAGCCAGGCTTTCACCCACTCATCTGTTCTTCCATCTGTCCATGCATCTAATGATATGTCCATCCACCCATCCAGCCAGCCAGTCATTCATCAAACTCCCTGTCCACCTATTCATCCATTTGTCCGTTCATCCGTTCATCCATCCATCCATCTATCTATCTGACTTACCCGTTCCTTCTGGACAGAACATCACAGGATGTTTACAACACCGTAGACACTGAGATAGGCCTTGGATCCCCAAAGAGGGAAAAGGCCCCCAACCTGCCCTTGAGTAGGTCTCCTTTTTCTGTTGAGGGAAAGGTTGGAGGTGGGGAGGAGAACTATATATGTGAACAGTTGTGCTACTCTGTGGTAAGTATAATTTGTGCAAAAGTCTGCACGAGCATGGGGGGCAGAGAGGCTTATTCCCCTTTGGGGTATCCAGGAAAGTTGGCGGAAGAGGTGCCACTGACATGGACTTTGAGGGAGCCACCAGGCCAAGGTGGTAGAGGAGGGCAGGTCGTCAGCATAAGAACACTCACAGGCCTAAAGGAACGTGATATGTGTGGAGAACAGGGCACCATCACACGTCGTTAGAACATGGATACGTTTGGAAAGGCAGGTTTCCAAGTGGGTCAAGTGATGGGTCCAAAACCAAGGTTAGGACCAAACTGAGATGTACCTAAAATGCCAAGCTAGAAGCCTCCTGCTTTTCCTTGCATATAATGAGTCATTGGAGATTTTAAACTGGTGTGGCCCCTAGACACCTTTAATTCTCTTGTTTTGTCATCTAAAACAAATCCCTCTCCTAGTGTAACCAAAAGTGCGGTCTGGCTGCTCGCCACTCAAAAGCCAATTAAGAGGCCGCGTTGGTGGAAAGTTTGCTTTATTTTGGATGCTGGCAACTGGGGTGGGCAGTGGCACAGTGCGGACGCCTATCCAAAGGCCGACTACCCACCACTGACAGTCGGGGGCAAGAGCTTTTATAGACACAGGGAGGGGGCTACACGCAGAAACAGCACAGTCAGCTCTGACAGTCATCTTGAAATTGGTCTTCAGTGGTCTGACCAGCAGCATCTTGATTGTATTAGGTACAGTTAATCTTCAGTTCCAGGTTCGGTTTGTTTCCATCTCTTTGAGGCCAGTTTTCGGAATTGTGGCAGCTTATGTCATGGCTACAGCCTGGTCATGATGTAATTCACTTCTTCCACCTGGTGGGCATTTTAGTATCTATAAGACAGCTCACAGGATATGGCTCAGGATATTATCTATAGCCCTTAAGGAACTAAAGGTCCTTGACTATGTTTAATGACTAAACTATTATTATTTGGTCTCCTTTGACTGTTTTCATTTGTTTCTGCATTTTCTCATTTCTCTGATTAAACTTATTCTTTGGCCAAAATTTTTCCACAGACAAAAGGCAGACTGAGGACGTGGGGTAGGGGGTGGGCAAGGACCATAGGGTCCTGCTCCGTGTCACTAGCAGTTGCAGAAAATTCCTACCATGGGTCCCTCCTTTGGGCCGAAGCATTGTAGACCTGTGCATAAGCCAGTCTGCTGACTGGGAGAGGTGACTGTGGAAGCTGTCGCCATCTGAGACCCCAGGAGGAGGTTCCTCACCCAAGAGGCCCTATGCGATCTGATCCTCATCCACGTCTGCGCCCTTTCCTCTGACCACTTTCTCCTTCCTGCACCCCAGCCTCACTGGCCTTCTTGTTGTCCTTCAGGTGCTACAAACGCAGTCACATTGCATGGGTTTTGCACTTGTCCTTTCCTCCACTGGCATGTCCTGCCCCTGCTCTTCTCACAGCCAAGTTCTTCCTTCTCATTCTGGTCTCAGTTCAAGTGTCAGCTTCTCAAAGGTGGTGCCCAAAACTTAGTGGCATAAAACAACCATGTTATGATGTTCACAGATTTTCCGGGCCAGGAATTTGGACAGGGCAAGGTGGGGAGAGTGTGTCTGTCCTCCATGATGTCTGGAGAAGACTAAAATCAAGGAGTGACTTGATGACCAGGGGCTGGAATCAACCAGAGGTGCCTTCACACCAGCAGCTGCTGCTCGGTGCTGGCTATTGTCTGGGACCCCAGCTGGGCTGGCGGCCAGAACACTTACTGGTAGTCTCTCTGCCTGGGCAGGTTTTGGCTTCCTCACAGCATGGTGGTTAGATTCCAAGAATGAGTGTCCCAAGAGGGAGCCAGGAGGAAGTACGTGACATTTCTATGATGTAGCCTTGGACAAAGCCAGGTCATAAAAGTAGCACCACTACTACCACACTCTGTTAGTTGAGACAGTCACAAAAGTCCACCTTCGCTCAAGGGGAGGGAACATAGTCTTCACCATTCAGTGGGAGGAGTATCATGAATACAGGATGGCTGCTGTATTCTAGCCATCACATCTATGTCCCAGGCAGGAAGAAGGAAATGGGGGGAATCAAAAGGTTATGCTCCTGGCTGAGTTAGTCTACTTGAGACCAATTTCCTGAAAGCCTCGCTGGACAACTTCTGCTTTCATCTCATTTGGCACTCCTAGTTGCAAGGGAAACTGGGTCAACTGGGAGTCATTCGGTCAAAGTTGGGTTCAAGTCAGCAGCTGTATTTCTTGTGTGTTTATTCTGGGGCCCAGTCTGAAGGTACAGCAGGTTCTTCGGGGGAGGCTATTCCCAGAGTGATGGTAGGAGAGCAAGTAGAAACACCAGAGGGCTCCTAAAATTCACGCTCACAACTGGCGCATCGTTGCTTTTTCCCACGTGGCTTTGGACAGAGCAAGTGTCATGGCCAGGCCCAGAGGCAAGGGACAGGGATGTGCTCTCCCCTGCGATGAGGCCGTGACAAGGGTGGGGATGCAGAGAGGGCAGGGAACCGCAGCTCTCCTGTCTTCTGTGCTCCCTCCTGCTTCATTTTCTTTTCTTTACTGCACCTTTTACTATCTGAAATGATCGAATTTATCTGTTTGTTTACTTGTTATATTGTGGTTTTGTTTTCATTCACTTTCACATACTTTCTAATTCCCTTTGTGCTTTCTTCTTTGACCCATGGGTTATTTAAAATTATTTAGTGTCCACATATTTGTGAATTTCCCCCGTTTCCTTCTGCTTCTGATTTCTAATTCCGTTGTGGTTGGAGAATGTGCTTTGTGTGGTTTCAGCCCTTTTAAATTTATTGAGACTTGTTTTATGGCCTGACATATAGTATATCCTGGAGAATGTTCCGTGTGTACTTGAAAAGGATGTGTGTGGGGGGTGTTCTGTAGATGTCACTGAGGTCAGGGTGATGGTAGCGCTCTTCAAGTCTGCTGCACCCTGTGATTCTCTGTCTCGTCTTCCGTCCGTCCCGGAGAGTGGGATGTTGAAGTCTCCACCTGTGGGTGTTGAGTCCTCCATGTCTCCCTTCAGTTCTGTCTGCTTCGCTTCGTGCATTTCAGGGCTTTTAGGTGCTTGCTTATTGTCTGCCTCTCTCACTAGACTTGGAGCTGCTTGAGGGCAAAGCTCTTGTCAGATCTCATCCCCAGTGGTTTGTGATGCCTGGGATGCTGTCAGTGCTCAGTAAATGCCTGATGAATAAATGATGGCGGGGTCAGTTCTTACCATTTCTTCAATCAAAATTATTTCCTGAGCAACCTCCTGTGGGGTGGGTACGGGGGACTTATGGAGGAATGACAAGCGGGAGGGCCCTGCCCTCCAGGAACTGACAGTCCAGGAGGGAAGTGGGCATGAAGGAAACAATATTAATACAGTGGTGGGGGGCACCCAAAGGCTGCAGGGGCTCAGGGGAGGTACCCGCCCCAGGCCTCTGGGGGTCCAAGAAGGATTCCCAGAGGAAACGTGTCTAAGCTGAGACTTGAAGGATGGGGATGAGTTAGCTGGGTGGGGAGCAGTGAGGAAGGCTTGCACCTGGCAAAGGGATCAGCATGTACAAAGGCCCAGAGGCCAGCTGGAGAATGGTGTGATTGGGAACGGAAAGAAGTTCAGCCTGGCTGGAGCGTTGTGAGTAAGAGAGCGGTGAGCGCTGAGGCCAGCACAGCCGGGGCAGAGCCCGGAGAGCCCGCGAGGCATGCTTGGGGTTTGGGTTTGATCCGCTGAAGGTCCGTGGGAGGCCGTTGGGTGATTCTAGCAAGAGTGAGAGTGGGCTGCGGTGCTGCAGGCAGATTTGAGGACTGTGTGCCTGGGACTGGTGGGCCGTCGAGTGTGGGAGGGGGAGGGCAGGCTCCAGGCTGACCCCAGATTTCTGGCTTGCTGACTTGCTGACTCACTAAGACAGCAAGTGCTGGAGGGGGTCAGGCTAGGCTTGGGGGCAGATGATGGGTTAAGTCGAGGGAGGGGGTCTTGGGGAAGGACGTGCTAGTGGTCAGCTGGGTGCAGGATGTGCACCAGAAGCGGTCAAGTGTAGAGAAGTTAACTGAAGCTCCAGGAGAGGCTCAGATTTCCCCGAGGGAGGGTGCAGTGTCAGGAGAGGGCTCTCAGGGATCCTGGGAGGAAGGAGGTGCCCTGGAGGGGGGAGCCTGCCGACTGGCAGGCTTTTATGAAGGGGTGAAAGGACTTTGGGAGGGGTATTAGGCAGACATGGTACAGAAGGGCAGGGAGAGGCTCATGGATCCTCCCTGTGCCCCTCCCACTGACAGCACCGCCTGCTTTTCTCAGCGGTGGTAACCGCTGGAAAGGGTGTCAGGGGCGTAAGGAGCACCCCAGGACACAGCCCGACTTCTCAGACTGCTCGGAGAAAGAGGAGAGTCATTCAGAAGCCCTTCCTTATCAGCACGTAGGAGTTTAATTTGGCTGTGGCCTCGGTGCTGACATGACTGGGGCAAACAGAGGATCTAGAGGGACTTTTCGGCGACTTTCTGAGTTTATTCATCTAAATTGGTGTGCTGTCAGTTTGGCCCCCCTAGTCCCTTCTTTTCTCACCCAGCCATAGAGCATTTGTTGAGCTCCTATGTGTGCTTAGCAATTTACATACGTTAGCTCATTTAGTTGCATATAGTTTGTGCTCAGTTAATATTTCTCACATGGTTGGATGGATCCAGAACTGAGTCCCAGAGAAGGTGAGTGACTTACCCAAAGTCACACAGCCAGTGAGAAGTGGAGCCAGGGCTGTTTGACTCCAGAGCCCTGAGAAGGGGGAGGAGACAAATAAATGTGGAACAGTCCAGTAAGGTGGCAAGGAACCCGAGGAGGGAGGAGTCAGTGTGAGTGGGAGGAATGAAGTCAAGGAAGGCTTCCTGGAAGAGGAGGTGTTGAGATGGACATGGATGGGCAGGAAGTAGAAACAGGCCTTTTGGCAGGTAGCAGCCACAGAAACAAGTGTACAGATGGGAGGGCTTGGGGAGTGTAGGGTGTACAGGAAGAGTCTGGAGAGCTGGTCTTCAGGCAGAGCCTGAATGCCAGGATGTGTCGTGTTTCAAAAAGGAGACATAGGAATTTGGGAGCCCTGAGGACTCCAGCAGGGCAGATGTAGTGAGGGAGTTGTAGGGAAGGTTGGTCTGGTGGGTTTGGTGGGAGGGGGCGATGCTGGAGGACCACAAGTTTAACCCAGACTAAGCCCCCAGACGGCCTCATGCTGGGGAAGTTGATGTATAGCCAGGAAGATTTGCTGTTTTTCAGGGGCAGGAACGAGGCTGTCTCTTACTTATTTTTGCAGCCCCTGCCCACTAAGAAATACTTTTTAATCAAGTTGGCGGGGGTTGGGGGGGTTCTGTTTCTCAGTCTTTGCTGGCAGAGAGCACATTGATCTTTGGGAGAAGCAGAGAGAAGCAGATTTCAGTTGCGTGTGAGAAAATGTGCTCGCTTTCCCCCTGAAGTGCCGGGGGGGTTGGTGAGCTCCCCATTTGGGGAGGTACGAATTCGGTGGCTGTTGGGGGCATCTCAGTAGAGGAGTTTCCTGTGCTAGGCGTGTGGCTCTTCCCTCTATATTTCATTCAGTTCAGGAAAAGAAATTGCTGTGTGACCTTGGAAAGTCTCTTTCTCCTTGATGCCTCACCCTGAGATGGCTGATGGGACTCAGACATTTTTAGCCATGGAAGCTTGTTTTCAAAGGAATTTCACTCAGAATGCCAGTATGAAGAGTGGATGAAAGTGGAGGCACTTTTGTTCAGAGGCAGGTGGAGGCCAAAGTCGGCTCTGACTCCACCTTCCTTGGCCCTGGGTCTCCATGGAGTACAGTGTGAGAAAGACTCATCTACATCAGTGGTTCTCAAAGTGTGGTCCCCGAACCAGCAGCATCAGCATCACCTGGGAACTTGTGGGAGATGCATAGTCTTAGATCCCACCTCAGAACCTCAGATCTGCTAAGTCAGACACTCTGGGGGTGGGGCCTGGCCATCTGTGTTTTCAGAACCCTCCAGGCAGTACTAACATTTGAGACACACAGATAGGTGATCCTGTAAGTTCCCTCCGCACAGGCCCGGGGGCTTTAAAAAACTATGGATGCTTGGGTTCCACCCTTAGAGGTTTGTGTTTAATTGGTCTGGAGTGCAGCCTGGTCATGGAAACCAGTGGAAACGCTCCCCAGGTGATTGCAATTTGCACCTGAAATGGAGAACCCAGTGGGAAAGTAGCAGACATTTTGCTTTGTTCAGCACAGTTGTGAACAAAGCCGGGTCAATCCAAGGGTGAAACAAAAGTGGGTAGACACAACCTGCTCTCTGCTTAATTGGAGGGAAGATAATAGAAACATGCGGAGCAGGTAAATAGCCTGACAATGCAAAACCTTGTAAAGCCATTACTTTTCAGGCTGGGATACAGGTTACACTGCCCCAGGTATGCAGTAGGTGCCTGGGGCATAGTTGAGGCCACGGGATAAACACGGCACATTTATTAAGAGCCTCCGCTTTGCTCTCGATGTGAAATTTTAAATTAATTAAATTGGGTATATTTTGGAGAATAATGTAAAATATGCATTCATTTTTAAGCTAAAATATGAGACTTCAGAGACATTCTGAGATCGGGGTGGCTCCCTTCAGGCTGTGACCCCGGATTTCTGGAGGCCCTAGGACACTTGAGAGTCCCTTAGACTGATTGCGGAAGTAACCCAGGAAGGCCTCATGATGGAGGTGGCGTTTGAAAGCAGCTTTGTATAACCGAAACTAACACAGTATTGTGAAGGAATTATACTCCAATAAAGGTCTATTAAAGAAAGAAAGAAAGATGAGCAAGATATGGATCAGATGCTGGAGGCACAGAACAAACACACGGAGGCTGGGAAAGAGGATTCTTATAAAGCAGCAGTTCTCAAAATGTGGCCCCGGGACCAGCAGCAGCAGCGACATCAAGGAACGTGGAAGAAATGTTAAATTATCCAACCCCTCGCCCGACCTGCTGAATGGAAACTCTGGGGCTGGGGTCCAGCAAGCTGGGTTTGAATAAGCCGGGCAGGAGATTTGGATGCACACTCTGCTTGGAGCCCCACTGGTGTAAAGGAATGAGCGTCAGCTGCAGAGACCAGCGCGGCCAGCTCCTGAAGGGCCGTCAGCGACCGGCCAAGCGGACTGACTTGGCTGTGAGGGCAGGAGAGGCCGCGAGGGGTTTGGAGGAGCGTGAAAGCAGTGGGGAGCTCTTGCGTGTCCTCACTCCCCCAGGGGCCTCAGAGAACTGTTTTGCTTTTTTAAAAAATGTCTTGTAACTTACCTACAGGTAAGTGCACACATCTCAAGGGTGGGGGTCAAATTTTTAATACATGCCTGTGTGTGCACTTGTAACCACCACCCAGGTAGACCATCCCCATCATCCCAGAAGGTACCTTGTGCCCTGCCCTAGTCGACGTCATCCCCCCAGAGGGTACCACGATTTTACTTTCCATCACGTTCAGTTGGTTTAGCCTGTTCCTGAACCTCATCTGAATGGAATCATGAATTGTGTATTCCTTTTGTCTCTGGCTTTTTTTAGCTCAACGTAATGTGAGATACATACCAGTTTTCCGTGTATCAGTGTTCTTTCGTATGGATCTCCCACAGTTGGTCTATCTATCCTCCTGTTAAACATCGTTTGGGTTGTTTCCAGTTGAGGCTATTACGAAGCTGCTATGAATGTTCTAGGGAACTCATTTCTCCTCAATATTTACCTAGGAGTAGAATTGTCGGGTCATAGGGTGAGCATAGATTTGGCTTTATTAGAAGCTGCCAAATAGGTTTACAGCATGGTCGAAGCAATATATACCCCGACTCGCGATGTGTAGGACTAGCGCTTTCTCCATGCACTGGCCGGCATACCCACACTGTCAGTCCTTTCACTCATGGCCATTGTGCTGATCGTGTAGTGGTTTCTCATGCGATTTCAATTTGCATTTCCCTGATGATTAATGAAATTGAGTATCTTTCCTCTGTTTACTAGCCATTTGGAAATCCTCTTTTGAAAAATGTCCTAGGCTTATTTTTTAATTGAGTTGTCTGTCTTTTTCTTTTTGATTTGTAGGAGCTATTTAAGTATCCTGGACACGAGTCCATTTTCAGATATGTGTACTGTGAATAGTCTCCCAATCTGTGGCTTCCCTATTCAGTTTTTTCAACAGCTTAATTCAGATATAAATCTCATAACCATATAATTCATCTGTTTAAAGCATAAAATTCAATACTTTTTAATATATTCAGAGTTATACAGTCATCACCACAGTCAATTTTAGCACATTCTCATCACCCCAAAGAAACTCCATACCCCTGAGTTATCACCCCCCTCAGCCCTAGGCACCCACCAGTCCAGTTCTTTCTCTATAGATTTGCCTATTCTGGACATCTTATATAGACGGAATCATACAATTTTTGGTCTTTTGACACTGGCTTTTGTCATCTACCTTAATGTTTTCAAGGTTCATCCATGTTGTAGTGTGTGTCATTGACTCATTCCTTTTCATGGCTAAGTAAAATTTCATTGAGTGGATATACCATATTTTTGTTTATCCGTTCGTCAGTTGATGGACATTTGGGTTCTTTCCACTTTTTGACTGTTATGAAAATGCTGCTGTGAACATCCATGTGCAAACTCCTGCATGAACACGTTTTCCATTCTCTTGGGTATATACTTCGGAGTGTATATACTTTGGAGTGTATGCTGGACCATATGGTAACCTTTCTTTAACCTTTTGAGGAACTCCTAGACTGTTTTCCAAAGTTAGCTGCACCATTTTACATTCCCACGGTTGTAGTATGATGTTTCCAATTTCTCCACTTCCTTGCAGCACTTGTTATATGTCTTTTTAATGATAACCATCCTGGTGGGTGCAAAATGGTATCTCATTGTGGCTTTGATTTTGCATTTCCCTGACGACTAATGATGTTAGGCATCCTTTCATGTGCTTCTCGGTCATTTGTATATATTGTTCGGAGAAATGTCTTTTCAAATCCTTTGCCCATCTTTCAATAGGTTGTCTTTTTATTGTAATTCTGTATACAAGTCCCTTATCAGATACATGATTTGCAAATATATCCTCCTGTTCTGTAGGTTGTCTTTTCACTCTCTTGATAGTATCCTTTGAAGCATAAAAGTTTTAAATTTTGATGAACTCTAATTGATCTATTTTTTCTTTCCTTGCTTGTGCTTTTGGTGTCATAGGTAAGAAAGTTTTGCCTAGCCCCAAATCACAAAGATTTACTCTCATTTTTTAAAGAGTTTTATAGTATTATCTCTTTTTTTTAAAGATTTTTTTGATGTGGACCATTTTTAAAGTCTTTATTGAATTTGTTACAGTACTGCTTGTTTTATGTTTTTTGGTTTTTTGGCCACAAGGCATGTGGGATCTTAGCTCCCCGACCAGGGATCGAACCCACCCACCTTGTACTGGAAGGTGAAGTCTTAACAGCTGGACCTCCAGGGAAGTCCCGTATAGTATTAGCTCTTACCTTTAATCTTTGATTTTGAGTTAATTTTTGTGTGTGATCTAAAGAAGGAATCCAAATTCATTCTTTTGCATATGGATATTCAAATATCTCAGCACCATTTGTTGAAAAGATTATTCTTCCATTGAATTTTCTTGGCACCCTTGTCAAAAATCAACTGACCGTAAATGTGAGGGTTTATTTCTATTCCATTAATATAAATGTCTGTCCCTCCATCATTACCACACAGTCTTGATTCTTATAGCCACATAGGAAGTTTTGAAATCAGGAAGTGTGAGTCTTCCAACTTTGTTCTTTTTTTAAGGTTGTTTGGGCTATTGCATCTCCGTATGAATTTTAGGGCAGCTTGTCAATTTCTGTAAAAAAGGCAGCTTGGGTCTTGATAGGGGTTGATGTGAATCTGTCTTTGAACTCGGGAGTGCTGACCTGTTAACAATATTAAGTTGTGAACATGCGACACTTTCCATTTACGTAGGTCTTCTTTAGTTTCTTTCAGTGATGTTTTGTTGTTTTCAGTACATGTTCTATGCCTCTTTTGTTAAATTTATTCCTAAGCATTTTGTTCTTATCTTATTTACTTTTAAAATTATTCTTAGACTTTTTAAAATAATTTAAAATAATTTTAAAATAATTCATGGGACTTCCCTGGCGATCCAGTGATTAAGGTTCTGTGTCTTTCCACTGCAAGGGGCACAGGTCCGATCCCTGGTTGGGGAACTAAGATTCCGCATGCCTCGTGGTATGGCAAAAAATAAAATGAAATGAAAAGTAAAATTTATAGAAAAGTAACAAGATTAGGAGTAGTACACAGAACAACCAAATTCCATTTTTCCATATTCATCTTCTAACGTGAAGTCCAATTTAACAGTTTTTTTCTGTATGGTTAGTACTTTTTGTATACGGTTTAAAAAGTCTTTGCGTGCCCCACAGAAACATATTCAGGGTTCCAAAGTATCCTCCGGTGATTGGAGGGTCACAGGTCAAATGAAATCATGTGCCCTGGACAGCTCACGGCTTCTGCCAGGGCGCAGTTATAACGTAGGTGGGTCAAGGTTGATGTTGGTGTACGTTTGGACTCATGGGATTCCAGTGCGTCCACTTGACTTCTGGCAGCACCATCAGTGGTTTGACCACTTGCAAGGAGCAGGACATTCTGGCCACCCACTAACTGTTTAGCCCAGAGAATGGAGATGCCATGTCACCCAGAAAATGCAATGAGTGGTTTGGAGAAGGGGAAAGGAGCCAGGGGACCAGGCCCCTGAATGTGAGGTCCCTGCATCCACTGCAGGCATGTCCAGAGCAGGGTCCTGGGAACCCCGCGAGCTCCCAGGAGACTCGTCTGGGCTCCAGAGGCATAGGCCGTCCTTGCCTCTCTCCGAGGCTGCCCCAGGGTCTCTGAGGTTGGGCAAAGCCCTGGCCAGGATTCTGGAGATCTGGGCTCCAGTCTCCCCTCCTTGACCTGAGCAAGTCACTTACCTGTCTGGGCCAGTCATAAGAGGAGGAATTGGCGTGAAGCAGCTGGAAGAGCCAGGGTTCTGGAGTCAGGCTGACGTGGGCTCAAATCTCACCATCTGGTGGCCTTGGGAGAGTTACTTAATCCTTCTGGCCTAATTCCCTTATTGGTAAAATAGAAATAATAATAATGCAAGCGTTCGGTAACCATCAGCGTTGCTGTTTGTTGAGCACCTGCCCTGGGCTGGGTGCTCAGGGCACAGAGATAAGTACCACTCAGTCTAGGGGAGAAGCAAGGCCCAGAAATGAATCTTCCTAAAACATGACAGAAGGAGGTCTGCACAAACCCTGTGCAGAGGTACGTGTGTCCGCATTTAGCAGAGGGGGAGATTGAGGTCCATGGTGGTGGAGTGACTTGCCCCAGGTCACATGGAGGCAACCGTCTAGATAGACAAGGACTCGTCCTCGTTCTCTAGAGCCCTCGAGGGTTGGGACAGGAACTCCACACAGAGCTGGGGAGGCACGTATGTGAGAGGGTAGACCGAGTCAGGAAGGCCTCCGGTGCCCCAGGGGGTTGGGCTGGACCCTGCAGGCATGGGGTCCAGTCACTTTGTACTCCTTACCGACTCTGGTCCGTGCACTCTCTCCCACAATGGCACCATTGGGTCCTGGCCTCTCCCCTGTTCTGGACGACTGGAACAGCCTTCTCACTGGTCTCCCACTCCAGCCATCTCCAGTTTGTTCTCCCAACAAAGTGAACTTTTAAAGACAGATAACCTGGTCACTTTGCTCCCCTGCTTAGCACCTTCAGTGATTCCCCACCACCCCAGGATGAAACCCAAGTCCCTTAAGCCTGCTGCAGGGCCCTGTGGGGTGGGTCCTGTCTGACCCTCCAGCTTCATCATGCTCCAATCCTGCACGCGGCATGCGTGCACACACCCACGGCACGCAAACCACACCCAGCTCGGTTCCTCCTCCACCTCAGGGCCTTTGCACGTGCTGTCCCCACACCTGGAACACTCCCCCTCTTGTCTCAGTGTGGGCATTGCCTCCCTGGTGCTAAGCCGGGTCTCCTTCCCGTGGTCTGCACAGCCCCTGTGTTTTTCCCGTCACAGCAGTTACACCCCTACTGCTTTTCCCCTAGATTGCAAACTCTTTGACGGCAGAACAGCGTCTCTCCTGTTCCCACTGTCCCCTCAGGGCTTGGGGCAGAGCAGGCGCTCAGGATATTTGTTGAGTGATAAGGAGATGAGGACCACGGATCTTCTACCCCCTTCCTCCCTCTGTGGTGGCTGCCAGGCCCCCAGGTGCGGTGATGGCAGAAACCGTTCAGGGAGCAATGGATGGGGTGGCGGGCCCTCGCGCTTCCAGCCGATGCGAGTTTGCAGAAAGGATGTCTGTACGGTTCCGATTGTGCTCCAGTTCAAGGAATGAGTCATGCTGTTGGTGGCCGACCTGCCCATTGGGACTGAGTCAATTGAGTGAGAATTAATTACAGATGAGAAGCCAGCTTGCAAAGCCATTAATATTTAAGCTCCCTGGAGTGTGATGCAAATGCAGCCATCAGCCTTGTCTTTGCTTGTCCTTCGTGTTCCCACTCCCTCTCCCTCTCCACCCCCTTCTGTGTACTGTGGTCTGCGTATCAGGGTGACCCTATTCGGGTCTTGGCTCCCCCGTGACTCATTCTCCTTTTCTGGTAAATAAGGGCGCTGCAGTGCATCCATCAGCAAGTATTATAAAACACCTCTGTGTCGCATGCTTTGCTGGACTTCAGAAGCATGGGAGGAAACCAACAGATGTGGCCCTGCTCTGAAGATGTCATATCTAAAATTGAACCATTGCTGCCGCAGGAATAGCGCTTTATAGTTTACAAAGCAGTTTCAAACATCAGGATGAGCCTCTCAGGAGCCTCACTTTGTAGATACCTGGTGGTACTGTTATCCCCATTTTCCAGGTGAGGAGACTGAGGCTCAGATAGGTTGACAGCTTGCCCGTGACCTCTTCTGGGGTAGCTGGGCTGGAACCTGGCACTGAGCCGATAAGGGGGTGTGTTAAAGTCCTCTGTCCACCAGCTGCCAGGCAGGAGGGGTTATCAGCCTCATCAAGCACGTTTTCTCTCTTTCTGTGGGATGCCGCAGCTGAGAAGACCCTGCAGGGCTGGAGACTGGGTCCTAGTGAACACAGAGACGCCGAAGGGAGGAGTGGGTGGGCCCTCCCATGCCAGGTCAAGGTCAACAGAGAAACCTCCCCTCCAGGTTCAGGATGACCCCAAGTGTCCCAGAGCCAGCTGTGGGCAGAAATAAGAATTCAGTAGCACCACCTGCTGGCTGCCATCCCCACCTAGCTGCCCTTTCATTGTCATTCATACTTTCTCCATCCTCCTAAACTTGCTTTCAGGAAAGGCTCTGGTAGCTCAGGTACAATGCGATTCGGTTTCTAATTATGGCTCAAGAGTGTGGCCTCCACTCAAGGACACACATTCTCTCCACCCAGTTTCCGACCTGAGTGTTGGGGCTGGCTAGGGCCGGCCTCAGACAGGACCAACTCATCCCCGCTCCTTGGGAGTGCAAGCCAGGGTGGCCGCCCTCCCCGTGTCCCTCCTGCCGTTCCCGGACGCAGGACGGGGTGAGGTGTTGAGGAAGTGGGGACCTTTGCAACCTCCACATCTGCTGCCCTTCCTGGAGCACAGTGGCCTCTTTACAGATGTTCCGGGGCAGCCAGAGAGTCTCCCCGGGTCTCTGCCCCTCCCGTTCTCTGTCTCGCTCTCTCCATCAGCACCCCTCCCTCTGCTCTCTTTGCTCTCTTCGTTCCCTCTCCACCTTTGCCTCCGTCTGCCCCATCCACCTCCCTGCCTCTCAGGCACTTTCCCTTTTCAGATCTCTATGTAAAGAAACTTTTCTAACAGTAAAAACTATTCAGCAATGGGGTTAACTGTCTTGCCCATAATGAGTTCCCCATCAGGGAGGCAGTTGAACAGGCAGGGTGGTCGTCCTTCCTGAATGTTGACAAGGTGACGTCACCTTCTGGATTTGGGCCGGACCATGGCTGCTGATGCTGAGATTCACCTGATGTGCATTGCTTCAGGATTCAAGGTGGTTTCAGGATAGTCCATGTATTTAAAACCGTAGTACTGGGTCTCATGTAAGAGCATGTTTATTTGAAGATCAGACTTCTTTTTTTTTTTTTTTTGCGGTCCTCTCACTGTTGTGGCCTCTCCCGTTGTGGAGCACAGGCTCCCGATGCGCAGGCTCAGCGGCCATGGCTCACGGGCCCAGCCGCTCTGCGGCATGTGGGATCTTCCCAGACTGGGGCACGAACCCGTGTCCCCTGCATCGGCAGGCGGGCTCTCAACCACTGCGCCACCAGGGAAACCCAAGATCAGACATTTTTGTTGTGAGAAAGAAGTCGTACATTCTTTATAATCTTAATGTTTATTAAATTTACTTTAATTTTTAAAAAATATTTATTTGGTTACACTGCGTCTTTGTTGTGGCAGGCAGGCTCCTTAACTGCAGCTCTTGGGCTCCTTAGTTGTGGCTCACCAGCTCCTTAGTTGTAACATGTGACATCCTGAGTTGTGGCAGGCGGGCTTCTTAGTTGCAGCTCGCAGCCTCCTTAGTTGCAGCACATGGGCTCCTTAGTTGTGGCATGCAAATTCTTAATTGCGGCATGCATGTGGGATCTAGTTCCCTGACCAGGGATCGAACCCAGGCCCCCTGCATTGGGAACGCAGAGTCTTATCCACTGCGCCATCAGGGAACTCCCTAAATTTACTTTAATTGTTAAAGTATGTAATCATGATACAGAAATTTTAGAAAACAGAGGCAACAAGGGAAAATAATCATTCCTAATTCTATACCCCTGACACTGTAACTGTTTACATTTCATCCCCTTTCAGCTTTTTCCTTTATTCATTTTTTACACAGCTGTGTTAGGGTAGGAAGACAGCTTTGTACCCCTTCCTGATTTCTTAGCACTACGCATGAATGTTTTTACAGTCATCATCTTCACCATTTTTACACCAGGGAGCAGATGCCTATAGTTTCTTTAGACTTTGTTTTGAAAGAACAGCCCATGAACCTCTTCAGAGATGGGTAATTGTAAAGCAAGAGCTGTATATTTCTTCAGAGAAGGAATTACCCAACTTCTTACCCATCTTGTAAAAGAAGAGTGTGCACCCAAGGTCCCACAAGGAAGGGGAGGAATGAGCATGCTTTAAACCTACTCCATACTGGGAGCCGTGGGGGGCTCTTTGGGCATCAGTTACCTGTGATCACCAGGTGCGTGTTGTCACCCCCATTTCACAGGGTCTGAGACACAGGTGTGAGGTCCCGTGCCATCAGTATGTACCCAGGGCTCCAAAGCCGCGGAGGAGCTGCCTGGGGGACTGTGCTCAGTCCAGTCGACTCATGCATAACAGGCCTCTCGGGGTTTCAGGATTTCCATGGAGCTGTCATGGGGGCCTTGGATGAGTTGGACCAAGAGGGCAAGGACACGCTGGCCAGGGAGGAGCTGCGACGTGGCCTGAGTGAGCTCCCACCCATCCGCGACCTTCACCAGGGGATCCTGGAGGAGCTGGAGGAGAGGCTGTCACACTGGTGAGTGGCCCCGGACCCCCGTCCCCACCTCGTTGCCTTGGGGAATGCAGGAGGTGGGGTAAAAATCCCACCATGTGAAATGGTGTCTCCATTTGACTGGTGGGGAAGCTGAGACACGGAGGGGTTAGGTCGTTCACCCAAAGTAAAACAACCGTGGGAGAGTCGACCTGGGATCCCCACCGGGGATGCAATGCCAACCTTCACCGTCCAACACCGTGTGGTCACAAGGCTGAGTTCTTGCTGTCCTGTCCGCCCCCTCCTTGGCTGCAGGGAGAGCCAGCAGAAGGTGGCTGATGTCTTCCTGGCCCGGGAGCAGGAGTTTGAGCACCATGCCGCTCACATCCAGCAGTTTGATAGGTACCTGAGTCTGCTGGGTGAGAACTGCCTCCATGCCCCCCGGCTAGCAGCTGCCGTCCGAGAATTTGAGGTGGGTTGTCGGTAGTCCAAGAACCCGCTAAGGATGCAGGGGTGGGGGTGGGCATGGAAGGGCTTAATGCAAATCAGTGGGGCTTCTTAGTGGGGCAGACGGGCAGACCTGGGGGTAGGGAGGAGAGGGTGACCCAGCAGGAGGGGAAACCCAGAACATCCCCTATTGGGCCATTGATGACAGCTCCGTGAGCACCAGCCATGGGGAGAGTTTTAGTAGCTGTTTCTCTGTCCAGGAGAGAAGCACAAAGCAAGCTGGGGCCCTGAGCCACCGGAGGGCCCAACAAATGACCACCAACTGGGGATCCAGTTACTGGGCAGCAAAATCAGGGACTTTGTTCTACCACTAACATTAGGTGCAAAGCAGGGTCTGGGAGCGATGTACAACTGAGTGTAGCACAGTCTGTGAGCCTGAAAGAATGGAACTGTCAGAGTGGGGCGGTGCTAATCTGGGAGGACACCCTGGAGGAGGGGAACCTGGTTTTGGAGATGCTCAGCCTGGCAGGAGAAGACATGGAGGGAACATGTGTGGATGGGCTCATGTGGGATGCCGTAAGCCCGGAGACCTCAGGCAGGGGTCTCTGATGGAGTTTTGTTCTCCTGTCTCTTGGGAGCAGCAGAGTCAGCAAGGAGGTGGCCAGAACGTGAAGCACCGGCTGCTGAGGGTGGTTCAGCGCCTGTTCCAGTACCAAGTGCTCCTCACAGGTGGGCCTCACAGGAGGTCAAGGTGTACCGAGCTGGTGTGGGGAGGGGAAGCACCTGCAGAGGGGTGGGGGAGGCCTGGCAAGGTATGCGATGAGACCTCCCCTCCCACTGTAGCAGGAAGGGGTGGGAGGAAGGATGCCGTCACCCCCTGCAGAGGTGCCAGGCCCAGCCACCACCTTCCCTCCGGCTGAGCTTTGGATCCCCTGCTGCCACGTGGAAACTTGCCCGAGTGGCCACCTGCTACGTCTCCCTTAAGCCTCTCCCGTCCTAACACACAGGAACTCATACCTTCCCCTGGGCTGCATTTCCTCCCTGGCTCAGTGGGTCTCATTTCCCTAAAGCTGTCTTATCACCAAAGCCCTCTTGAATCAGCGGATGTTTTCCCCCTTGGACCTGCTGGCCCTCTCTGTGGCTTTGCCGCTGACCACTTCCTGCTTCTCGAAGCCCTTTCCTCCCGGAGCTTCTGTGGTATACTCTCTCCCTGCCTCCCTCTGACCCCTCTGACCGCTCCCTCTCCATCTCTACTGGCCACTCTCCATGGCCCCGTAAATGTCAGTGATTCTTGGGGCTCTGCCCCAGGTCCTTGTTTCTTCCTTCTATACAAACTTCCCTCAGGAGTGTCATCCCCTCCCCTACCTCTGCCTGCCAGAAACACTCTTACCTCTGTCCTGAGCAACTGCCTTCTAAATGGACAGAGACCCCTGGCTCAGGAGCTGGTGCTCTGGTGGGGAAGATGGAACTACACACATAGAGACAGGCATGTAACTCCAGGGACCAACCAGGCTGTAAGAAAAGACATTAGGGCCAGGAGATGGAGGATTTTTTCATCTAATTCAACCAGTATTTATTAATCACCTACTGTGTACCAGGCTCTGTGCTAGATGCTGGAAAGGTAGAAGTGAATTAAACAAACTCTGTGACGCTATGGAGCTTATACTCGAACAAACAAATAAGGAAATAAAAGTATAATATGTCCGTGATAAGAGCTTTACAGAAAAATAAAGCAGATTAAGGACATTCAGGGGAACAGGGATGCCGTATTAGATCCATCCCTCAGGGAAGACCTGTCTGAGGAGGTAACATTGAACAGAGATATCAGTGAAGTGAGGACATGAGTGATATGAAGATCTGGAAGAAGAGAGTACCAGGTGGTGGAAATAGTAAGTGCAAAGGCCCTGGGGTCTGAGCAAGCTTGGCACGTTCAAGAAGTAGCAAGAATGCCTACATTGCCCCACTAAACGAGAGGCATGGAGAGGTAGCTGGAGCAAGACCAGCCCGTGTCGAGCCTTACACGTGTAAATGTGTTAAGGGTCTGACACATTCCCACTCTACCATGTTGGTGGCCACATCTGTCTCCCCCAGCCGACTGTGTGCTTCTTTGGCATAGCACAGTGCCAGCCACACAGCAGGTGCTGAATAGATATTTGTGGAATGAGTGAATGAATGACTAGCGGTGGTGGGCGTGATGCTGGTGGTGATTCTGGGGGCCCAGTTTTGTGCCAGTGTGTTCTTGTGATGGGCTAACAGAAGAGAAGGTGGGCACCTCATTCTTCTGGAAGTCTCATTCCGTCTCTGGAGACAGAGGGGCTCCTGTTGTGGACACGAGGGACTGGCCTCCCCAGGGCAAACTGACTCCTGGCTCTTGTTCTGTCTGCAGACTATTTAAATAACCTTTGCCCGGACTCGGCTGAGTACGATAACACACAGGGTAAGTCCGGTGTGAACCCAGAGGAAGGGGATACATTCCTGTTTTGGTCCCTCTCCCCAACTCTGGACTCTACACCAGATCCCAGGCACACAACACAGCCCCCTCCCCCCAGCTGGGTGTGCAGGGGACGTGAGGCCTCCGGGGCTGCCAAGTGACTCCCCTTCACCTCAACCATGGGAACTCCCTGGGATGGGCTGACGTCCAGTCAGAGGAGGAGAAGGAGGTGATCAGAATTCAGTGATAGGAGGTAGTGCCAGGTCTAAAAATCTCACCCAGACTCCCTGTTTCCTCCCAGTTCTGTGTGGCTGTCCCTGCATGCGACCTGCCGGGGCAGTCCCTATTTTAACATATTCTAGTTACAGCCAAGGAAACTGAGGCATGGGGTGGTCACGTGACTGTCAAGGTCACTTAGGTGGTAGTGGCCAAGCTGGGATTGGGCCAGTGACCTGACCCGGCCATGGGAAGAATTGGTGCCACCCATACACAAGGCCCTGCAGGGATCCTGCGTGGGGAGAGGCGAGGAGGTGGCAGCTAGCCCGGCCCGCCCCAGGAGGCCCAGCCCTCGGCTCTGCTTCTTTCTGTAGGTTCGCTGACCCTCATCTCCAAGGTCACAGACCGCGCCAATGACAGCATGGAGCAAGGGGTAAGTCCAGCCCTGGGTAGCTTCCGTTGGCTGCAGGTTCCAGGAGCCCCTCCACCCTGCACAGGTCTGCCTTGTGATACCCCACTTCTTGGTGAGGGGCGCAGGCAACCATTTATCTCATGGGATATTGCAACAAGCCATGGGTTCTGGCGCTGACATGTGCTGTGTGACCTCAGGTACTGTGTGTCCCTCTCTGGGTCTCCAGTTCACCATTTATTTGAATAGTGAGGGAGGCTGCAGACTTGCACAGACCTGATAAGTAGTGCCCAGACTGTAGTCTGAGAACATTTGCGTTAGCACCTGGAGTGGTCTGTAAACTACAGATTCCTAGGCACGCCTTAGGTCTTCCCAGTTGGAACTTCTGGGATAGGGTCCAGAGATAGGCATTTTTAACAAGCACCCCAAATGAATGGCCCACAAAAGTTTGAGAGCCGTTCATCCACGAGAACATGTGAGCTCTAAAGCACACCTGGTTCTGACAGTGTATAACTCTGCATTCGGGAGGTGATCAGATGCTTACTGCGTTTCTGTCCAGGATGGCCAGTTTTATCCCACCTCCCAACTCTGTTCCAGTGGTTACCACAGTTACTTGTGTCCACATATTTTCTGCTCCTCTAAGCAGTAAATATGCTAGAGCTGTGTGTTAAGAACGATTCTGAGGCCGAGTCCTAGGCCAGTGGGAAAGAGTTCAGTGATCGGTTAGTGATGTCTTCCACAGGCAGAGGTGGGAGTGATGGTGGTGTGTATGCCGAGCTGTTGCTCAGCTTTGCTGTGGCAGGTATGCAGAGCATCCGTGTAATCAGTCATCAGCAGATAGAAATAGGGGAAAGGAAATAACGTCTCTTGGACCCCTGCTGCATGTCACGTCTTGTGTTGGGGTCTGGAGATGCAGAGCTAAGACGTGAATCCCAGCCCTTGAGAAAATCACAGCTGAGTGGAGCAGTAAATACGTGGACATGAAGAACCATGATAAACATCGTGAGGGAGAGAGAGAAAGTGCTACAAGGTTCAGAGAAGGGATTCATCTCTCCAGCAGGGAGATCACTGAGAAGCAGTGATACAGGAGGAGCCCACACAGGGAGGAATGTGCGTGTGCCATGAAGGCAGAGGGAGCAAGGGTGGTCCAGGAAGAGGGCCTGGCCTGGGCACAGGCATGGAGATGGGAAAGTGCCAGACATGTCAGAGTTCAGAGGGTCACCCAGCGTGGCTGGAAGATGGGAACAGCATAGGTGCGGTCGGAAAAGAGTCTGAGGGGAGAAGTCAAGGTGGCTGGTGGAGACGTGTGCAAGTGTGGAGGCTGAAGACAGCTGGGTGCGAAATCCAGGGGGTCAGACACGCTGTTGTCATCAGCACCCACCCCCCTCCGGTGTCCGTGGGCTCCCTGCTCTCTGGCATTTTGGCATTTTGTACATACAGTGAGATTTCCCTCGCTGTAGCCAAAAAACAGAGGTGCTTTGGAGTCGGCGCCCTGTCGTGACGTAGCAGCAGATGGGCTGGGCTGCCTACACTTCCCTTTAGGAGGGATATGCCTCTGCTTCCAAAAGGGAAAATCTAGGTCAGGAAGGGCTGTGTCTTCCCTCCTGTGGTGAGCTCCTGCACATGGCCCCTGCCTGGAGGAACAACTGGAGTAGCCCACGGCCAAACACCCTCCTGGCTTTCTCCAAGGGCCAGGCTTGATGCTACGCCAAGATGCAGGCTGGCTGTTGTCTCTCCAGCTGCCTGTGGACACTGCACCAGGCCTGCTCTGGACTAGTGGCCTCCACCTCACGCCTGCTGGGATCGGGCTAGGACTCTGCCTGAGCCATGGACGGGCAGGTCCAGATAACCCAACCCCGACGCAGAGCTCAGTGGCTGTGAGTGTTCCTGAAAGATGGACTGGGGCTCTGCCTCCCCCTCCCCCCTGGTCCCCCTCCAGCTCAGGCCTCATCACCTCCCAGCTCTGCCATTCCATTCTCCATCTGGCAGCCAGAGTGATCCTATTAAAATATGTTTGATGGTGCCAGAACCCCTTTTTGCAAAGTCTTCCATGAATCTAGATGGCCTTCAGTAGAATCTGGAAAGTACTTATTGGTTGTGAGGACCAGCGAAGGCTACTTGGAGGAGGGCAGCGTTCGTTTGGGGTTTATGCTCACATCAAACCATTACCACAGTTCCTCACACAGGTCATAGCTGGAGGTATGGTTTCCAGGAAAAGCCAGATCCCACCACCCCGCCAATCCAAAATGGGACCCACATACCATCCAACACACAGTGTGAAACACCACCATCCCCACCTCTCCCCAGCCCCTGGCTACCACCATTCTGCTTTCTGAATAGAGCTTTTTCGGGAACAGTTTTAAATGTATAGAAAACATTGAGAAGATTATACAGATAGTTCGCACGCGTGCCACAGTTTCCCCTGTACGAACATCTTATATTAGCGTGGTACATTTGTTACAGTAAAGAACCAATATTGATGTAGTATTATTAACTAAAGACCATAGTCCATTCAGATTTGCTTAATTTTTGCCTAATGTTTTCTCCAGGTTGTCATCCACGATATCGCATCACTTTTATTTTTATTTTTTTTGTTTGTTTTGGGTTTTTTTTCACACACACTGTATTTTATTTTACAAGAGATAGATAAACTGACACCAAGCATTGTAAATGGGTGACCACAACAAAAGCAAGCAACAATGATTGCAATTACCGAACATGAAACACACTCACACTATGTCATAATAGTGACATTCAGTCCAGGAATCCTCCACTGTAACAGCTCCTTTACTTTGCAGTGAAAATTGATTTGTATATTTTTTGCCTCTGAGTCCTTGTGGGATTTTTTTTTTATTCAAACAGAAAGTCACAAAAATTATAATCATCCTCATCAGTTCACTCAGTCCCATGTAATTAATTTCTTTTTCATTCTTGATCTTTTGTTAGCACTTTTATGAACTCATCAGTTTTCCATTAGAGTTCTGAAAATGCTTACTCTTCCAGTTCAGCAGTATGGTCAGTTACCAGAAACCTTTACTTGTCAGAGTCTTTTCCATGAATTCCTTGAAGATGAAACCCTTTTATAGGAACATTTTTGCAAAAGCATCAGAGTATACCCAGAACTGTCTGTAAATGACAAAAGACTTAAAAATGACCACGGTTAAAGATTTGATGAAAGTTCGTAATAATGCAATTGACAAGGAAATTTAGTTGTTTCTGAGATATACATTTTAAAGTAATAACTAGAATTATGACTTAAACATTATACCAGAACATATAAGATTTTTAGATATTTATCACGTCACTTTTAGATGTCACGTTTCCTTAGGCTCCTTTGACTGTGACAGTTTCTCAGGCTTTCTTTGTTTTTGATAACTTTGACAGTTTTGAAGAATACCAATCAGTTATAGTGTAGGATGCCCTCTGTTGGGATTTGTCCGATGTTTTTCTCATGATTAGACTAGGTTTGTAGTTTAGGCGGAAGATCACAGAAAGTACTGTTCTCATCATAGCATATGAAGGGTACATACTGGCAACCTGTTGTATGACTGTTGATGTTGACTGTGATCACCTGGCCAAGGTTGTGTTTGTCGGATTTCTCCATGTAAAGTTCCACCCCCACCTGCCCTGTCCGTACTCTTTGGAGGAAAGTCACTTATGCACAGCCCACATTTAAGGAGTGAGGAATAATGCTCCCTCTCCTTGAGAGCAGAGTATCTACCTAAATTATTTGGAATTCTTCTGCAAGGGAGATTTGTCTCTTCTCTCTCATTTATTAATGTATTCACTAATTCTAAATAAATTATTTATATCAGTAAGAATTCACGTATATTTATTTTATGTTTGAGTTCTAATCCCATCTACTTTATTTTATTTCTCAAATTGTTCCATCTTTGGCCATTGAGAACCTGGCCAGTTGGTTCCTGTGCCTCTTTCATATACCCCCATTGATGTGGGTTTGGGTGGGGATTTTTATTTTGTTTATTTATTTTTTGAGCACTTCCTTACTTTCTGGCACTACTGGATGGTCCAGGATCATGTTGTATATTTCCTGCCCCAGTCCTAGAATCAGCTATTTCTCCAAGGAGGCTTGGTTCCTTTAATTGGTTAATGGTATTAGAAACCAAGATCTGGGCACCAGGTTTGCTCATTGCTATTGGGGTATCATTTCTTCTAGATTCTCTTAGCTATAGAGCAAAGTAATAAATGTGTATATACCAACCTGTGTATATACTCATATTTATAGCTATTTCTATATATAACCACCTGTATTAAGCTAGATATGAGTTCTTACTGATGTCTTCAACTCTGATTCTTACCAAATGGATCATTCCAGCCTCCTTCCCTGGCTTATCTGTAAATTTCCACTCCAACAGGGAGAAACCTGGCTCCTGCCATCCAACATCCATTTATTTAATTGATCAGTTTACCTTCCTTCTTGAAAAATATTTTTCCTGGGTATAGAAATATGGGTTGACCAATATTTTCTTTCAGTACTTCAAAGATGCCATGCCACTGTCTTATGGCCTGCCTAGTTTCTGATAAGAAATCTGCTGCAATGTTTATATTTATCCTCTTTATGTAAAGTGTCCCTTTTTTACTAGCTGCCTTCAAGATCTTCCCTTTACATTTGACTTTCAGAAGTTTGACTATGATATCTAAGTATGTGTGTTTTGGAGGGGTGTGGCATTTATCCTGTTGTGATTCTTAAACTTCCTGGACCTGTGGTTTGTTGTTGTTCATTAATTTTGGAAAATTCTCTTGGGTGCCCTGTTCTTCCTCCCCACCCCCACACTCTATTTTCTCTTTGTGTTTCAGTTTGGTGAATCTCAACTTACCTATCTCCAAGTTCATTCATTCTTTCCTCAGCTGTGTTCAGTTTGCTGTTAAGCCTGTCAAAGGAATTCTTCATTTCTGATACCACATTTCTTATTTTTCACATTTCCGTCTGTTCATGCATGCTGCCTACCTTTTCCACTAGCTCCTTTAACATATGAATCATAGTCATTCTAATGTCCCTGTCTGATGGCTCTAACATCTGTGTCACCTCACATTCTGGTTTTCTTGAATGCTTTATCTCTTGAAAATGAGTTGGGGTTTGTTCTTGTTTTTTGTGTTTGCCGTAATGTTTAATCAAATACCAGACATTATGTGTAGAAGAACTGTAGAGACTGGGGGAAATAGTGTCTACCTCCAGAAGTGGACACGCTTCTTTTTTACTCATGCCATTCATGTCGAGGGTGGGAGTTGCATCAATCCAGTCAGTAGTTGAGCTGGGTTTAGGTTTTGTTGTCACCATCCTCGCCTTCAGAGCCCCACAGACTTCACGCTCCTCCAGAAGGGGGCTGCTGTTACCTGATGCTGTGTGTTGGGCCTGAGGTGCTGGAGAGTTTTTCTCATGTTCCTGCTCCATCTTTGGAGATCTCCTTGTTCTTGCCCCTTCCCCTTCTCAGGGGTAGACCACTGTTTCCTGTTACTCCGTGCTAGGCTCATAGGTCACAGCTCTCCTGGACAAGCCTCAGTCTTAAGTAGGGCCTGTGAGCCAGGCTCTCTCAGCATTCCTGCCCCTCCTCTGCATGGTGGCAAAACTCTGCTGTGTGTCTGTGGCGGGTCTTTGACAGGTTTCTGCTTTGTGTTGGTGCACAATCCTGGGCCTGAGAGGCTACCCACCTCTTCTTGGAACAGATGTCTTTTGCTTCTGCCCTTTCCCCAGAAGCAGTGGGCGGCTCTTTGCCTGGGCTCTGGGAGTGGGAGGGTTGCCCCACCTCCCCCAGTGACTGAAGGGTTTTGTACCAGAGAGGGGCCTGTGGAAGTGGGCAGGGTTTTATTCCAGCCCCCAGTGGTAGCCTGCTTGCCTTCACCACCAAGAGGGGGTTCTCTCTGGCCCCAGTCTTCCTTATAAGTATCTGGCAGAAACTCCTGGAAAAGAGCTTGCAAGTGACTGCAGATGCGCCTTGTGTCTGGGGCTCCCTGTTATTCTGAGTTGTCCCACCAGTCCACACCTGACCTTTAAGAATCTATCAACATTTTAGCTGCTTTCTTCTCACCTTTTTTATGCCGGCCACCTCCTCCCCCATGTGTTGCCAAAGGCAGAATAGCTCGTTCCTCTTGTGTTTCCATGGTGGGGCTGTGGTCCGTCTTTGGGACTCAGTTCACCCAGTGGCCTTGGGACCCCACCCCTCCCATAGGCATAAGAAGAGTTATGCTTTTGCAGATGATATGGCTTTTTCTCCCTGTTAGGTTGGGGGCATGGTTTCCTTGCAGCTCCTACATGATAAGCGGAAGTGGAACAACTTATATACATTTCTAATGGGTAGGATTTTATGCCCTAAACTGGGGACAGTGTCAAGGCCTGAAATTCAAGACAGTTTCTCTACACACAATTTTCACCTTGTTCATTGGCTTTAGAAACAACCCTGCAAAAGGTTAAGGGGCATGTGCCCCATGGGTTAGGTGCTTGTCATTTCTCATTTTACGGGATGGTGTGCATAGGCCTGGGGGCATGTCACCTTACGTATTGTGGATTCCCAGTGAGGTACCGACAGGGAGCTCCCGGCACACTTGTTTTTCTTGAGGGAGTACAGAGCATTTCCTCCACAGGTGCTACGGTTTTTTCGTTATTCTCTCTCAGGCCCTGCCCGCCCCCCACCCCCACAAAGGACACAAGCCCACAGAGCCAGTCCGGCCTTGGACATCTGTCACCTCTGGGTTATTGAGGTCCGGATGCTCCAGGCGTTACAGGGGACACAGGCTAGAGTAGGAGCAGAGGCCGGGAGACAAACAGGTATCGGACGACACAGTGAGGCCACGTGACCATCTCCACGGCCTGCAGAAAGATGGCAGTGTCAGACCCCAGGCCCAGAGAGACTAGCCTGCTTGTAGGCAGTCCACACAGGTGGCATCCTGCAGACCCAGGCTCAACTCCTGGTCCTGCCACCGACAGGAGGTCAGATTGGAAGCAAGTCCCTTCTGGGCTGCATTTCCTTCTTTGAAGTGGAAACAATGCCAGTCCTTACAGAGGAGATGAGGCGTCCTGACCATCTCCCCCTCGCCCTGCTCCCGCCCGCAGGAAAACCTACAGAAGCTGGTCCACATTGAGCACAGCGTTCGGGGCCAAGGGGATCTCCTCCAGCCAGGAAGGGTGAGTGCCACCACTGCTGCCAAGGGCAAGGGCAAGGGCAAGGGGCAGCCTGGCAGGCAGGCAGGCGAGGCCTTGATAAGCCCCATTGTTCAGCTGGGCTGGCCCCAGGCAGGCCTGGCTGCAGGTGCCTTTCACCCAGGAGGGTGGGGGGAGGGCAAGGGCTCTGCTGGGCTCCCCAGGCCCCCCAGCTGCCTCCCCTGGGCTTTTCCGCTTTCAGGGCCTTTAAAGAAACAGTGCCATTTGGGTTCCGTGTCCCTCTGAGAAAAAGAGACACCAGTATTCTTAGTTTAGTCCAGTTGCTGGGAAATCAGGGAAACCATCTCTCAGGAACCCCAACAAAGCATTTTAAAGGTAACATTTTTGGGGATTCCCCTGGTGGCACAGTGGTTAAGAATCTGCCTGCCAATGCAGGGGACACGGGTTCAAACCCGGGTCTGGGAAGATGTCACGTGCCACGGAGCAGCTAAGCCCGTGTGCCACAACTACTGAGCCTGCGCTCTAGAGCCCGCAAGCCACAACTACTGAGCCTGTGTGCTGCAACTACTGAAGCCCGTGCACCTAGAGCCCATGCTCTGCAACAACAAAAGCCACCGCAGTGAGAAGCTTATGCACCACAACAAAGAGCAGCCCCCGCTCGCCGCAACTAGAGAAAGCCTGTGTACAGCAGAGAAGACCCAGTGCAGATAAAAATAAATAAATAAATTTAGAAATAACATTTTTTAAGAGACAAATTTATCCACTTTAAGCTTCCAAATGGAAAACATAAAACTCAGCTCAAGGGCTTCCCTGGTGGCGCAGCGGTTGAGAGTCCGCCTGCCGATGCAGGGGACGCGGGTTCATGCCCCAGTCCGGGAAGATCCCACATGCCGCGGAGCGGCTGGGCCTGTGAGCCATGGCTGCTGAGCCTGCACGTCCGGAGCCTGTGCTCTGCAACGGGAGAGGCCACAACAGTGAGAGGCCCACGTACCGCAAAAAAAAAAAAAACTCAGCTCCAGAATAGTCAAAAATATGTTTATTACCTGTTCCAGTCCATGAAGGACAAGGAACAAAGAATGAGAGATTGCACTTAGGTGTAAAGTCACACCTAATGTTTTGGCCCGAGTCATCAGTTTAGTGAATATTTATTAAACATCTCTTTGTATCCTCCAGAATTGAGGGGGCTGTAGCAACTGTTCACAGGTCTTCAGCCATTTTAGCAAACTTTCAAAGGCTCTGTTCCAATTGGACCCCTTGTGGTAACGAACCAGCAAGCGAGTCATTGTCTGGAGCACTCTGTGGCCGGAACGGTGTCTGGGGTTGGTGTAATTCAAGGTGGATGCTCCTGAAAGGCCAGGTGCCTGTCCGCAGAGCTGCTCCACCAAACACGGGGCACGTCTCCTAAGCTGGGAATTCTCCCACGAGTTGCTCTCTGGTACTCTGGGAGGTGCCGTAATTTGTTTCCCACTAAAGGGCCTCCCCCCACCCGTCTCCAGGACATAGGGGGGTGTCAGCCTGACCACGGAGGTCTGCTTCTCTCCCCACAGGAGTTTCTGAAAGAAGGGACACTGATGAAAGTAACAGGGAAAAACAGACGCCCCCGACACCTGTTTCTGGTAAGTACCTGGCCCCCATCCAGGCCCCAGGACTGTCACGTTCTGTAAAGTGTTCTGGGGCAGTACTCAAGGACAGCTGCAAGCAAAGGGGAGACTAGACCAGAGCCTAATCCTTAGGGTGCGGATCATTCTGAATAGCCGAGCTTTCCAGAAAGCTGAGGGCTTTACAATCCATCCCTAATGTATTACTTGAATGATTTTGAGGGGAATGTTGCCAAAATTTAATTACCCAGGTGCCCATCCTAAAACCAAGAAGTTCTTAAACCGGGAATAGCTGTTCAACTGCCTTATCTAACAAGCGAGAAAACTGAGATCCAGAAAGGAGGGTTGACTTGGCCGGATCTCCCTGCAGGTTGGTGGCAGAGGTCCAGAAGGGAACCAGGGTTCTGACCCGAGCCCAGCCCTTTCTCCACTGTGCACAGGATGGGATATACGTAACATTGTTGATGATTTACCGCCACAGTCTGGAACACCAGGGAGTGTCCAGGCCTGGGGTATAGTAACATCAACCTCAGTGGCTACTGAGCTACAAGCAGCTCTTTGCCCCAGTCCTGAGACCCAGCCCATGCCCCCCCCGCCCCGCCCCGCAAGTAGTTTTGCCTTTTAAGTTCTTCTCTCTGCTGGATGTAATTTTTCTCTCTGCTCCTTCGCCGTTAGCCGTCATCTCTTGTTACTGTCAGTTGTGGCTGCCCTAACAGTCTCCTTACACTTTGTTACAATTGTGTGCAGAGTAAAAGGAGAGAGGCTCTGAGTCAGTGTGTAGGAACAGGCCGACAAAGAAAGGGCATTGGAGGAGTGGGAACAGCATGGGCAAACGTAGAGGCGGGAGGAGCGTGGTGTGTCTGGAGGACCTCTGTGAGTCTCGTGGAGTCATTGGCTGCAGATGGGGTCTTCCACTCACGAGCTGGGTCTACACCAGGCCTCAGATAGACCCTCTGCCACTTGGGGACTGAATTCCAGAGAGGGCTCATGGTCCTGAGCAGGGGAATCCTGAGCCTGACCGAAGCGGCACGTCTGCGGCTGCCCATCAGGGTTTGGGGAGCCTCTGTGGCACGTGTCCCAAGGCCCCAGCCCGACCTCAGTGGGTCACTCCACTCCTCATAGAGCACAAGGGGCGCTGAGCTTAGAGGCTCTTCTCCCTCTGTTCCCTCCTCGCAGCCACCTGTCACCTCCCGTGAGAACCCCTCCCTCTGGCTGACTGGTGCTGCAGTGCAAGGCAGGCAGCGTGGTCCTGGACCACTCATAGAGCCCTGGGTGCTCGTGGCGTTGCCATGGCAACAGGGGCTCCAGGGGCAGCCGCAGGGAGGCTGGAACTGCTGTGGTAGTGACACAGGAGGGTTCCCCATGGTGGGCGGGGTGTGACCACCACCAACACACTACCCTGCACACACTTGGAGGCACCCTCATTTACTCATGACCCTGGCTCTGCCGCTGATGAGCTTTGTGATCCTGGGAGGTTGTCTAGCCAGTCTGTGCCTCGGTTTCTCCTTCTGTGAAATGGGGATGATAATAACAGCACCTGCCTGAGGGAATTGCTGGGGGATGAATTGAGATCATTCCGGGGGCTTAGCCCAGCACCTGGCCTGCCCAGGAGTGCATGTGGAATGCCCAGTAGTTCTTGTCAGTGTTAGAAGAACAGAGCCAGAAGGGGCTTTGAAGGTTCCTCTGACCCAGGGGTCGGCCTGCTGCCTGTTTTGTTCAGAAAGCTCTATTGGAACGCAGCCTCACGCATTCTTTTATGATTGTCGGTGGCTGCTTTTAGGCTGTAGCAGCTGAGTTGAGCAGTTGCGACAGAGACCATCTGGCCCACAAAAACTGAAATATTTACTATCTGGCCTTTTACGAAAAAATTGCCAACCCTGGTCTATTCCAACTCTGTTTAGACAGTGAGGCCCAGAGAGAGGAAGGGTTTGCCTGAGGTCACACAGCAGCTCAGTGCCCAGGCCGGGTCTCCCGCACCACCCTGGCCAGAAGCGCCAGGAGAGCTGGTGGCAGGAAAACTCACCCATTCTGTCCCCTCAGCAGACTCTGTCTGCAGGGAGAGGAGTGTAAATCCTGAGTTCTTGCTCCATTTCAGACCCCGAGATGCCTTGTCCTGTTCTATCCTCAGGACACCCCTAGTCTGCCTTGGCTCCCACGCATAGGGGCTCACTGGGGACCACTCTCAATGTTTGTAGTGATGTGGGGGTAGGGATGTCCTCCGCTTGGCAGGTGAGGAGGCTGAGGCTCAGAGAGGGCAACGGCTTGTCCAAATTCACAGAGCTGCTGCAGAGCAGGGTCAGGACTGACGGCCCACAGCCCCACCCAGAGCGTGACATCAGCTCTTCAAGCTGTAAACTTTTAGCCAAACAGAAGCACTCTCTCCGGAGGAGAAGTGACTTTCCTTATGTTTCTTCATCTCTGCCCTTCTTCAGGGCAGGAAGCTTCAGTTGTTCATTCAACAAATATTAATTGAGCACCTACTGCACTGCTGGAGGTACGGCAGTGAATAGAACACACCAGCTCCCTGTCCCCAAGGAGCTTCCCCCTTCCCTCCCTTCCTTCCTTCACTTTGCTTGGTAGAGGCTTAATTAATTAATTTTAAATATTTATTTATTTTTATTTTTGGCTGTGTTGAGTCTTAGTTGCGACACGTGGAATCTTTGTTGTGGCATGCGTGATCTTCCATTGCGGCGCGTGGGCTTCTCTCTAGTTGTGCGGGCTTCTCTCTAGTTGAGGCGCGTGGGCTCAGTAGTTGTGGCGCACGGGCTTAGTTGCCCCACGGCATGTGGGATCTTAGTTCCCCGAACAGGAGTTGAACCTGTGTCCCCTGCATTGGAAGGTGGATTCTTTACCACTGGACCACCAGGGAAGTCCCTGAGGCTTAATTTATATAGAGTTAAATGCATCAATTTTAAGTGTACGTGTTAGTATGTGTTGACAATTGTATATCATCGTGTGACCACCACCTGGGTCAAGGTACAGAACATATCCAGCCCCCAGAAAGTTGCCCTGTGCCCCTTGTCAGGCACCTTCCCCCACCCCCACCCCCGGCAACCACTGGCCTTGTTTCCATCAGTATAGATTAGTTTTGCCTGCTCTGGAGCTTCATATAAATGTTATGAAGCAGCATGTACTCCAGAGTCTGGCTTCTTTCCCTGGCATGTGTTGGAGGTTGAACCCTGTCATCAGGCATGTATCTGTCTGCTCTGTGGTTACTGTGTGGCTGTGAGGTGTGGATGAATCACAGTTTCTGTGTCTAGTCACCTGTTGATGGACGTTTGGGTTGTTTGCTTTTGGGGCTGTTATGAATAAGCCTCTAGGAACATTCCCATACCTGACTTTTTTTTTTTTTTTTTTTTTTTTGTGGTACGCGGTCCTCTCACCGCTGCGGCCTCTCCCGCTGTGGAGCACAGGCTCCGGACGTGCAGGCTCAGTGGCCACAGCCCACGGACCCAGCCGCTCTGCGGCATGTGGGATCCTCCCAGACCGGAGCACTTACCCATGTCCGCTGCATTGGCAGGCGGACCCCCAACCACTGCTCCACCAGGGAAACCCCCCATACCTGACTTTTTGTGGGCATCTGCATTTGTTCCTCCTGGGTGTCTATGTCAGAGTGGAATTGTGGGGAAGGGTGTCCTGTTTCACTCCAGAGTGGTTTTGCTCTCCTGTGTGGGTCACGGGGAATGCAAGATGCCTCTGCTCAGTGATGCTCCAGGACACACCCAGCACAGCCTTCTGGGGCCAAGACATGTCTGATGGGGTTCCCCTCTCCCCAGATGAGTGATGTGCTCCTGTACACGTATCCCCAGAAGGATGGGAAGTACCGGCTGAAGAACGCATTGGCGGTGGCCAGCATGAAGGTAGATACCTGGGGTGGGTGCCCTGGGGTGGGCGGGGGGACCCCAGGGGAGGCAGAGACACAGCCCTGCTTGTGGAGCTCACAGACCAGCGGAGGTGAGGGAGCCTGGGTTGTGAGTTACAGCAGGATTCTGTTGTAGGTAGTCCAGGGAGAGTGAGGCTGAGGGAGGCCTCCTGGGTGGGGGAGCTGAGTCCCTTAGAGTGGATAATATTTGGACAAATAGGGAAGGGAGAGAAGGAGGGGGTCCTAGGAGGAGGGAAATGCATAAGGAAAGGCTTGGAGGGAGGAAACAAGCAGGTGTTTTTTTTTAATTGTGGTAAAATATGCATAATATAAATTAACCATTTTTAAGTGTACAATTTGACAGCATCAAGTACATCCACGTTGTTGTACTGCCACTGCCACCATCCACCCCAGAACTCTTTTCATCTTTCCAGTGTGAAGCTCTGTCCCCATTAAACACTAATTCCCCATCCCCCCTCCCCTAGGCGCTGGGAGCCACCATTCTACTCTCTTGTCTCTGTGAATTTAGCTACTCTGGGGACCTCATATAAGTGGAATCATATGCGATGTTTGTCCTTTTGTGACTGGCCTACTTCACTGAGCATAATGTCCTAAAGGCTCATCCATGTGGTAGCAAGTGTCAGAATCTCCTTTTTAAAGCTGAACAATACTCCGTCGTATGTGTAGACCACACTTTGTGTACCCATCATCCATCCATGGACACTTGGGTTGCCCTCACCTTTTGGCTGCTGTGAATAATGTACATGGGAGTGCAAATACCTATTCAAGTGGCAGGTATTTCTTAAATGTGAGAGAGATGCCAGCCCAGCTGGACATTCTCATGGGTGAGCTTGGAGAGAAGGGAAAGTGACACAGCTGTGACCTCACTTGCTGTAACTTGGGTCCCGAATACGGGGCTGGTTGGGAGCTGAAGGGGATTCTCAATGAGTAGGAAGTTTTAGGAAGTTAATTCCAGCCCAGCGTGGGGACAGGGTCAGAGGGGCGAGCACTCAAGTGGGGGAATTGGGTGTGGGTTGTCATTTGGGAGGGAGGAGGGACGGGAGGGAACATGCTGTAGGGACCCTGCAGGGGCTTTCCCGCTCCTGAGGCTCCTAACCTGGAGAAGGGGAAGGGAAGCACCTTGTTCAGCTGGGAGGCGGCTTCCCTTTTTGAACCAAAGCTTCTGCTCAGGAGTCTGTGGCGGAGGCCGTGAGGGAGGGTGGCCATTGGACAGGTACTTGTCCAGAACGATGGGTTCTAAGAGGGATGCTCGTAGCCTTCCTGGGTGTGGGCTGGTGGCCACAGAGTTGGAGTCGGCAGCCGAGCCCTCACCGCATGCCTGTGCGCACACACACACACAAACACACACACACACACAAACACACACTCCTCCATCTTCCACGTAAGAAAGGTTTGCCCTTTACAATGAGGAAACTCAGGCTCAGAGTGGGGCAGTGGCAGAACCCCTCCTGCCCCCATCCTGAGGGGCCGCTGTTGGTTTCCAGGTCAGCCGCCCTGTGATGGAGAAAGTGCCCTATGCCCTGAAGATCGAGACTTCCGAGTCCTGCCTGACCCTGTCTGCAAGGTAGGAGGAGAGGAGAGGAGGGACGGTCTGGGGCAGAAGGGGCAGGATTTTGCTGGTGGGAACATTTGGAATAACAGGTGCTGGAAGTGTTGTCATTTTTATTTCAGTATCCTTTTGGGTAAAGGACTTTTGTCTTTTCATTATTTCTTGTCCTTTTGGGGATCACAGACCTCTTGGAGAATCTGGTAAAACTATGGCTTCTCTCCCCAGAAAAAAAAATGAGCATATACATAAAACTTTACATAGAATCTCGGGGGTTTCCAGAGCCCGTTGCTTAAATATAAAAATATCTCATCGTTGTAAAACCCTAAGGATTATTGGGTCTTTGCAGCAGTAAGAAAAGTTACATCCAATGAAAAGTGCGTAGTGCACCTTAGTTTACAAAATGGTCTGCGTTTAGGCTTCCAGGTCTGGAGAGCAAGAGAAAAATAAGGAGTGAGCATTCATCATTTTACTTTCCCTGTTTGGGGGTAAGGCCTTTCTATCAGAGATGGCTGTTTTCTTTAGGCCCTCGAGCTCTGCCCCGGGGACCCCTCCTCGCTGGCTTCTGGCAGAGAAAGGGCTCCCCCCTCCCTCTTTCGGGGCAATGCCAGGTCAAGCCAGGGTGTGGAGGAGGGGCTCAGAAACCAGGGAGCGGGGGCTCCTGCCAGGGGCCTCTCTGGGCAGAGTAGGGGTACAGAGTTTCCCAGGTTGGAGTGTCTTCCCTCCCAGCCAGCGTGTGACCCGGGCGGCAGCAGGTCCCTTTGTGGGCGTGGTTCTGGGTGTGAGATGGGACTTCCGGCCTGACACACACGCTCTGTCATAGATGCGCTTTCCCGTCCTCAGTGCCCAGTCCTGTGCTGAGGATACAAACTGTCTAAGCCTTGGTTTGCTCAGAAGAGCCCACTTTACGGGTTGGAAAGTTATGACCTAGCAGAGCATAACTGCTGTAATAGTAGTGATGACAAAGGTGACATACACTGGGCACCTGCCAGGTGTCAGGCGCTTCCTCGGATCCTCAGCACCACCCTGAGGTGGGGCCTGCAGCTCCTCCCATGTGCAGGGAGTTGAGGCCTAGAGAGGGGTTCCACATCCATGTGAGGCAGAACTGGTGTTCAAACGCAGGACTGTGTGAGCCAGAGCACTTCTCCACTACTATCTACTGCCTGAGGGGGAAAAAGTAGCCTTGGAGATTCTAAGGAGTGACCCCTCCATCTGGGGAAGTGAGGGAAGGCTTCCTGGAGGAGGTGATGCCTGGGTGGGTTTCCATGGCCTCTCCTCTCCTTATCTCTAGGTAAAATCAGGGGCATGAGGAGGCCCAGGGTGTGGTTTCATTTTGCCCAACCGTGAAGTGAGGGTAGTGACAGGCCACGCTTAGCCCTTCAGGTGGGGCTGCCTGTCTCTGCTAGGCAGAGGCACTGCCCTTTGGCCAGTGGCCTCAAGGAGCCACTGTCACTGTCAGACCAGTCACCTTCCTGCTAGCCCCAGTTACTTCATGCTGAAGCTTCCAGGGGACTCATGCATCTCCTTTTAGGGATGTGGCATCTGGCTGCCCACCACCCTCCCTCCCAGGCCAAACTGGTCCCTTCTTCTAGTTTGAGTCCGCACACTTAGTACAGGGTGGGAATGACATCTAGGGGGCTCTGTGAGAATTTCCACTCTGAAGCTGCTCTGGGGCAGCTCAGGCCAGGTGTGGCTCTCACCACTCAGGAGACCCCGCCAGGCTCGGAGCAGGGATGGGAAGTCTTCGTTTTGGATGAGTGAGTGGGAAGTTGTGTGGGAAACTGAGGAGGAAGATGGAGAGAGTGGGATGGTGACCGTTGCCAGCATTTATCCACCCACCCTCGCAGTGGTACCTGGCCCTCATCCCCCTGCCAGCCTGCCCCCCTAAAGTGTGGGACCCCTTGCTTTTGCACGGTGCTGTGTCCTCGACAGAGTCCTCCACACCACACGTGTCATTTGGTCCCTACAACAGCCCTGGGAGTTAGAGGAGCAGTGTTGGATGTTCCCTTGTTACGGGCAGAGCCCGAATACAAGTAACATTTGGGGCCGCCTGCTCGGAAGCAGAGGTGCCGCGGTGCAAGCCTTGGCCCGTCTGGCAGGTGGCTGGGCTGGCCAGTGGGGTTTCAGGCGTGGGGGAGAGAGGCTCTGGTGTGGGGGAGGGGCGGGGCCACCAGGGCGTGGTCCACCCCCAGAGGGCAGAAGGCAGAGCCCTCGTGCACCCCTCGCTCACTCCAGCTCATGCCCACAGCTCCTGTGCAGAGAGGGACGAGTGGCACAGCTGTCTGAGCAGAGCCCTCCCTGAGGACTCCAAGGCCCAGGCTCTGGCTGCCTTCCAGCATAGCGTGGAGGTGAGCGGGGTTTCTGGGGCACCCGTCTCACAGACCTGGGTTTCCCTGGGGCCCCTGCACACCCACGAGGCCTCGCATCTCCTTCCATCAGGGCCCTGGGTCCTCCCCGTGCCCGGCTCAGGATAATCACTGTGCAGCCCAGAGCCTGGCACCTACGGCTCCGTTTGTAACTGAGGTCAGCTCCCTGGGGGTTGCAGGGGAGCCTGTAGAAGAGGAGTCCACCCCGCCCACACACGTGCACACCCCGTACGGGGTAGGGGGGTGTCCATCCAGTTGGTCTCCTGACCCCACTGCTTGTCCGATTCCGCTGTTCCAGATACGGGAGAGGCTGGGGGTCAGCCTGGGGGAGAGGCCCCCGACCCTAGTGCCTGTCACACACGTGATGATGTGCATGAACTGTGGCTGTGACTTCTCCCTCACCCTGAGGCGCCACCACTGTCACGCCTGCGGCAAGGTGAGTCCCCGTCGGGGGCCGTGGGCGTGGCGGCGGCGTTGGGTGGGGACCGGGGGGCGTCCAGCAGCTGCTGCGTGTCGGGCCCAGAGTGGGGCATGTTCACACCAACCCTGTGAAGTTAATTCCCCTTTTACTGATACCCTCCCACCAGGACTCCAGATCCCAGGCCCATCCCACTACACCAGCAAGCTCTCAAAAGGAAGTCGTAGCGGATGTGGTGGTTTTCCTGGGATGAAAAGCATCCTGTCACGGTTAAGGGCACGGGCTCATCAGAAAAACAGATCAGCTTACAGCATGGTGATGATAGTTAGCAAAAGTGTAGTGTATGTTTGAAACTTGCTAAGAGAGTAGATCTTAAAAGTTCTCATGCAAGAAAAGAAAATTGTAACTGTATGTGGTAGATGGATGCTAGCTGGACATTGTGGTGAGCATTTCATCGTACAGTCTCCCTTGATATCCACAGGGGGTTGGTTCTAGGATCCTAGGATCCCCGTGGCTACCAAAATCCAAGGATGCTCAAGCCCCTTATGTAAAATGGTGTAGTAGCTGCATATAACCTACGCACATCCTCCCGTATACTTTAAATCACCTCTAGATCGCTTATAACGCCTAATACGGTGTAAATGCTATGTGAATCGTTATAAACATAGCATGAATTCCGTGTAAACAGTGGCCAGCACACGGCAAATTCACATTTGCTTTTGAAATTTTCTGGAATATTTCTAATGTTTTTGATCCACAGTTGGTTGAATCCAGGGATATGGAAGCCACAGACATGGAGGGCCCACTGTATATATGTATATTGAATCATTACATTGTACACCTGAAACTAAAATAATGTTATGTATTTTAGAAATTTTTAGAAAAGAAAAACAGATAAGCACCTGCACAGAAACATAATTACTGTGCTCAGAGCACGGGGCCCTGGAGGAGGTGGGAGCGAGTGGGCAGGGGGCGCGGACGCGTCGCTGTGTGCGTGCTGGGAGGGTGAGACCCTCTGACATGCATCACCCCACCAGATCGTCTGCCGGAACTGCTCAAGGAACAAGTACCCTCTGAAGTACCTCAAGGACCGCATGGCCAAGGTGTGTGACGGCTGCTACGGGGAGCTGAAGAAGAGGGGCGGGGACATCCCAGGCCTGATGAGAGGTACCGGGGACCACCCTCCCTTTCTTCCCCACGTGGCTTCTCCCAACCACCTTCCTGGGGAGGCTCTGAACAAAAGCAGCCCTCAAGGAGGAAACCATTTCCGCAAACGTTGGTTCTGTAGAAAGTGCATAGGTGTACCCAGGGGAAGGGTTCCATGGACAGCTAAGTTTGGGAAACGCTGGGTCCACGCGTCTGTGGCGAGGACGGTTGGCCGGCGCTCACGTCTGCTCTGCATAGCAGCCCTCTCTGCAGGCCTGTGTTCCGTGGGGCCTTTTTGCAATAAGGATGACGAGATGGAGAGCAGAGGCGTCATGGTCGCGGAGGGGCTGAGGGTCCTCCAGTAAAGGAGCCCGAGGCAGCTGAGCTGGCCTGTGAGAGCCCTTGCTCAGGGGACAGGCTTCGGCAGAGCAGGGTCAGCTGGAAGGAAAGCAGGTGGATCCTGGGCCTAAAACCAGACTCCCCCTCCCCCACCCCCCAGGGCCACCTGAGGCCATCGGAGAGGACAGCCCAGCCTCATGGAGACTTGGAGAAGAGGGGCTAGCCAGCACTCAGGGAAGGCCTGCCCCCAGCCCCGCCTTTGTGTTAGCAGAGGGGGCTGTGCCCGTCTTCCTAGTCACGCTGAACCGCCCCAGTGAGGCTGGGTCCCATCTTGGGAGGGACGGGAGCCCAGATTTCACAGACACGTGGCTTCTGTGCCCATCCACGTGGACTCTCACCTCCCTTTCCGGCGCTTGTCTTGATGTAGGGCGGCCCGTGAGCATGAGCTTCCCCCTGTCCTCCACCCGCTTCTCGAGTAGCGCCTTCTCATCCGTCTTCCAGAGCATCAACCCCTCAGCCTTCAAGAAGCAGAAAAAAGTCCCTTCGGCACTGACCGAGGTGAGGCAGGTGGGGCTACCTGCATGGGAGGCTGGGGATTGAGACGTTTCTCGGTCCTTCTCAGTGGACAGGGACGGACCCCCCACCCAAGCCGGACCAGGCTCTTCAGGACAAAGAGGATCCCTAATGGGAGGTGTCCTGACTCACGCTAACAAAGGCAGCCCTGAAGCACAGGCCCGTCTCCTGGGTGACCGAGAAGACACCTGTTGGTTACAGAGGACAGGAGCCCAAGTGGTTGTAGGTGGTGCTAGGAGACATCTCTCCCATCCTTCTCTGCACCTGTCCCCGCAGCCTAGACCTAGTCCCCAGGGTTACTGCACAGATCACCCGGGCACTTGGGTCTAAAGCTGTTTGTCCTGGCTCAGGTCTCCCACGTCAGCCCTTCCCTGCCCCCTCCCCCCGCCCCCGAGCTTTGCACCATTCTCTCACCCTGGGGGTCCCACACGGGCTCAGGTGGTGAGCCTCCTAACGGTCGTGGGGCTCTTTGCAGGAAACCTCAGAATTAGCTAAACTAAATTCCATTCTGGAAACAGGACCAGATTACATGTCTGTATTCTAATCACAACCACAAACAAATGTGTGCCATGAATATACATGCTGTCAAAAGAAGAGTGATCAGCTGTTTCCAAGTTTTTTCATTAATATTCATTATTGAGTAGCAGGTGGTAATAAAAAAGTGTTGGGGATGCAAATTTTAAATGAGTACAGTTCTGTCCATTAACTTAATTCCTTTTGCATTTTAAAAATCTTGTAAATAACACATAGGCGATAAAAATTTTTTCACAGCACAGAAGACTATATGATAAAAAGTGAGTTTCTCTCCCTCCCCAGACTCCTTCAGTCCCACCCCTCAAAGGTAACCACCATCAAGTTTCTTATGGACCCTTCCAGAAATTTTTGTGCATATATATAATAAAGATAGACGATCATAGGTCCTTTTTTTTACCCAAAAGATGATATACTGGGTCCTCTGTACATTTCTTCCAGTTAATTTATCTTCAGTATTATTATTTCACAGTAGTTCATACACATAAATCTCACACTTCTTGCATTGTGTGGCTGTCTCATCATTTATTTAACTAGTCCCTTTCCACAAATTGAGAAAAGATCACCCTCTCACTCACACTGTGGTGTCTGCATGAGCTGAGCTCATAGAACCTGAGTGTTCTGTGGGTGCAGAGTTCGAGAACCGTTCTCACTCTTTGGGTATCCGGGCACTGTGATCCTGGTGCTGTGTGGATCTGCCCCAGCCAGGTTGGCAGTTTTTGCCCAAAGTGACAACCTTTTTGTTATTCAGCAAAGACTACACCGTGGGCTCTGCAGCAGCCCCAGAAGAAATGGGCGCCCGTCCCTCTCCGCCCTCTCCTCTTCCCCCAGGAGCTCCACCTTAGCAGTGAGATCTGCTTCCCATGGGAAGGTCTGCAGGAATGCTGCCTCTGGAGCATCTGTCAGGGAGGGAGACCGCAGAGTCGGTTTCCCTGATGTGTTCTGTACATTCTGCCTTTCTCACTCTGGAGCTGCTCCAGCAGGTCAAGTGTGGGGAGAGAAGTCGAGTCTGGTGTTAGAAGTCCTAGGACCCGGAGAGGGGCAGGTTCCTTTCCTGGTACTTCTCAAAACACCCGGCTGGTTGTAGCTTCCTCTCCCTACACTGAAGTTAGCTGACCTTCAGAGCATTTGCTGAGAGATCTGAGTTCTTACCCTCTCTTCAACTAAGTCAGGATTTGACCTTTGGTAGATCCCTCCATTCCTCTGGGCCTCAGTTTCCCCACCTGTAAAATGAGAAAGATGAAATGATTTCAAAACCTGGCTTTATTGCTCTCATAGTAGGGTGAATATTTATGGAGCACTTACTGTGGGTCAGGCACTGTACCTGACAGGTACCCGTCTTATGTCACTTAATTCCAGTTTTACTAGTAAGGACACTGAGACTTTGAGGACGTAAGTGGCCTGACATTACCCTTCTAGTAGCTGGTAGAGCCTGTGCTGGAGCCCTAGATTGGTCCTACTCCAAGCCTGTGTTCTTAGCCCCCATTATGAAGCCTGTTCAACAGACCACAAGCACTACTACTACTACTTAGAGGAGTTAACAAACTCATTAGGCAGGAGGTCATAAAACCTTTCAGATGAACGGTACAAAAGGGATCCCCTCTTAAATATAAGAAAGAAATAAGCTGAAAAGTATAAGAATCAATTTTAGAAGGAAGAAACTTTCCCCCAAATATCTGCAGTTTTGTAATTTGGGGGCTTGGGGGTTGAGGGCAGGGAACCAGGAATCTGAATCTCCACCAGGGGGCAGCACTCCTGCAGGCAGTTTTTGATTCCAGTGTCTAGGATCCGCAAATCCTGTCAGTAAATCCTGTCTCTCAGGTATGGTACCGTTTTGCTGCCTTTGAGGTGCTGGGTGGATCCCGAGATCATCCAAGTCTCAGATTCCAAAGCAGTATAAACACCCTGCCAGCGGGTTCGCAGTGTCATTTTGGCTCTGTGTAAACCGTGTCTACTACCTGGTGCCCTGACCGCCCTGCTTCCGTCTGCCAGGTGGCCGCCTCCGGAGAGGGCTCCGCCATCAGCGGTTATCTCAGCCGTTGTAAGAAAGGGAAGAGGCACTGGAAGAAGCTCTGGTTTGTCATCAAAGGCAAAGTGCTCTACACCTACATGGCCAGTGAGGTAGTGTGGTTCCTGCTTTCTCTCCTCTCCCGTGAGGGCCCGTGGGTTAAGCTTGTGCCTCAGACTGTCTATGTGGGGTGTGCACTGTGCCTCACCAGAGGGCGGTGTGAGTCTAGCATCTGGTTCCCACGTCAGTTCCCACGTCGGTCAGGTGTTTACTGAGGGACGCCATGTGGATATGCAGCCATGCGTTCATTTCCAATCTGAGTAATTTACTGTTTCTTTGTGGGGCTAAGGCGGTACAGCAGGCAAGCCTGTGCAGCACAGCATTTGGGTATCACAGCCCCAGCATCCAGGACAAGCTGGCACTCCCTAAAAGAGAGCGCCTTTGTGTTCTCCGCTTCAGTTGTTTGAGACAAAATTCAGCAGCTTGGAGGAAGCTACCATACTTACTTACTTATTTATTTAAGGTTGCATCAGGTCTTAGTTGCGGCATGCTGGATCTTCATTGCAGCACATGGGCTTCTCTCTAGTTGTGGCGCATGGGCTCCAGAGTGCTTGGGCTCTGTAATTGAGGCGCGTGGACTCAGTAGTTGTGGCGCGCGGGCTTAGTTGCCCCATGGCATGTGGGATCTTAGTTCCCCAACCAGGGATCGAACCCGCATCCCCTGCATTGGAAGGCAGATTCTTAACCACTGGACCACCAGGGAAGTCCCACTTCTTTACTTTTTGTCTGTGCATTTGTCAGGGAACTATATTGCCTCGTGGTAACTCTTCTGCTAAGTAAAACTCAAGTTTATGTATATATATATATATATATATATATATATATATATATCATGGAACATCTTACATTTACGTCTACTAAAATATCAGAGTAAAATATCAGCCTTGGTCAAGCCTGCTTCTGGAGTAGATAGGTGTGAGCTTGGCTGTACAGCAGGGGGCGCTCTGGTCCTGGCCCAGGCTGAACCTGTGGGATAATGTGAAAGATTTCTGTGTCCAGGCCCCACCATCTGATGGTTTCCACAGGCAAAATCCGCTTTGAAAATGGGACTTAAATGCATTCTGCCCAGCTGCACAGGGTAGGTGCTTTACCCACAAGGATGTGCACATCAGCACAGGGCTGGCCCTTCTCCCCTGACCACAGATGCTGGCATCCAGGCAGAAGGCACTGCCTTCTTCCTGGCATAAAGCTTCCCTCATGAAGGGCCTGCAGCTGCGCCGGCTGCAGTCAGCCCCATCTTCAGGGATCCCAGAGGCCAGGAGGGACGCAGACACACAGAGGGGACCCACTGTGGGCCTGAGTGACTCGGGCACTGTGTGAGGCAAGCCCTCCCCTGAGGGGGCCTTTCGCTTATGGGTCCACAGATGGGGCTCTCCGTGCTGAGGAGAATGTGGATCTTTCTGGAACAATCTGAAATGTGCTGCAACCCAGAGCGGCATCTTCCTAAGGAGGCATTCCACAGGACACTCGCAGGGGCCCTCTGAGAACTGGGTTCTGAGAGAACCCTGAGTAGACAGTTTGTGGGACTTCCTCACAGTAGTGCTTTTGAGTCTCTAACGAACAACGGCGTATTGTGGGTCCCCAGGATGTGGAGAGTCCCAAGGTGGCCTGACAGCAGGCCCTTCCTCACAGAGCATCTCATGGAAAACACACTTGGGGAAGAAATACTGGCTTAGACAGATGAACAAAGGCTAGTGATAATTAACCAACCACCAAAGAGAGTGGATCCTGTTTGAGAATGGAAAACCCAGAGGCCCCGGGTCCCGAGCAACAGTTGTCATGGAAGTGAGAGTGTGGGCTAATTTTAAAAGACGGATTTAAGTATGCTTCCAAAGCCACTTCTTCAGAGAGAGGAACTTGTACAGTTTCTCACTAAGCCTAAACCAATGACAGGACCAAGCTTTCAAATTCCATCAAAGAAAAAAATTTGATAAAATGGATAGCCAGTTTTCACTGTCTACACTACCATGAGCCCCGTCATGTACCCTGAGGTAACCCAAACCAGATGTAACTTGCTGTCAGTAACAGTCCTGGGAGAGAGTGACTATCAGAAATACATAGGAATCTTTTAAATTTTTTCCAATATTTTATTATTTAGTTAATATATTTATTATGTTTAAAAAATTTCAAATATAAAGAAATGTTGAAGGAATTTTACAGTGAACGGTCTTATAACCATCAACTAGATTATACAATTAACATTTTATTATACTTCCTTGAACAAATATCTATTCATCTCTCATCCGTCTTACTTTTTGATGCTTTTCAAGTATACTTCCTCCTAAGAGTTCAATATTTCTGTATCTTTTTTTTCTTTTGAGGTACAATCTATATATAATGAAGTACACAAATCTTAAGGATACTATCTGTTGAGTTTTGACTAATGAATATCCCTGTAAATCCCCACCTCACCCCTATCCCCAGAGGCAACACACTGTTTTGATTTTTTTCCTACCGCATATTAGTTATCTCTTTTAGATCTTCATACAGATGGAATCATGTGTGACTTTTTCCACTCAGCATGTTTTTGAGATTCATTCATGTTGTTGCATTCAGTAGTAGGTCATTTCTTTTATGACTGAGTAGTACTCCATTTTGTGAATATACCAGTTTGTCCATTCACCAGTTGAAGGACATTTGAGTTGTTTCCAATTTGAGGCGGTTATGCATAAAGCCAATTTAAACTTTTGCATACAGGTTTTTGTGTGAAAATAGTTTTTATTTCACCTTGAGTGAATACCTAGGATTGGAATTTCTGGATCACAGAAGGGTATATATTTGGCTTCTAAGAAATTAGCAGACATTTTTCCAGAATGGTGTAGCATTTAACAGTCCCTGCAACAGTGTAGGTAAATTTGGGAGTTCTGGTTGTTCCATGTGTTTGTCAGCACTTGGTATTGTCAGTCTTTAATTTAGCCATTCTGGTGAGGGTGTGGTAGTATCTTAATGTGGTTTTAATTTAGATTTCCCTAGTGACTAATGATATTTTTCGTGTGTCTGTTGGCTATATATATTTTTTTCTTTGAGAAGTGTCTGTTCGGATCTCTTGCCCATTTTTTAGAGTAGATTGTTTGTTATTGAGTTACAGGAATTCTTTCTGTACCTTGGCTACCAGTCTTTTATCAGATAGATGTTTTGTGAATATTCTTTCCCAGTCTGTGGCTTGTCTGTTCATTTTTTTAAATGAATGAATCAATCAATCTTTTGGTGAACAGAAGTTTATAACTTTAATGAGGTCAATTAATGTTTTCTTTTTTGGCTGTTGCTTTCATGTCCTAAGAAACTTCCGACTACTGTAAGTCACAAAGTTGTTTTCCCCATATTTTCTTTTGAAAACTTTAATGTTTTAGCTTTTACATTTAGGTCTATCTCAAATTAATTTTTGTGTATGGTGTGAGATAGGGGCCAAGGCTCAATTTTTCCCCTGTGGATATCCAGTTGTTCCAGCACCATTTGTTGAAAAGACTTTCCTTTTCTTATTGGATTATTTTGGTGTCTTTATTAAATATTAAATGATGAAGTGTGGGTCTATTTCTGGGCTCCCTATTCTGTTTTACTGATATATTTACCAAACCTTATGCCAATACCATACTGTCTGTCTTATTACTATAACTTTATATAGTAAGCCTTAAGTCAGGTCATGTAAGTCCTCCAACTTTGTTCTTTTTAGAGGTTTCAGTACAATTTTGAATTTAATTGGTAAGGGTGAGCATCCTCTTGCTTTGTCTCAATCTTAAGAGAAAAGGATTCACTATTTCGCTCTTAAGTATGATGTTACTGGTAGGTATTTTATAGATGCCCTTGGTCAGATTAAGGAAGTTCCCTTCTATTCCTAGTTTGCTATGAGTTTTTATCATGAATGGATGTTGAATTTTGTCAAAAGTTTTTTCTGATCTAGCAGTCTTTTTTTTCTTAAACATCTTTATTGGAGTATAATTGCTTTACAATGGTGTGTTAGTTTCTGCTGTATAATAAAAATATGGAACGCTTCACAAATTTGCATGTCATCCTGGCTCGGGGGCCATGCTAATCTCTGTATCGTTTCAATTTTAGTATATGTGCTGCCAAAGGAGCACTGATCTAGCAGTCTTTGAAAATTGATTCCCTTTTAGACACAAACTCTACTCCCCCCCTCCTCCCACAATCATTCTAATGTGCTTAACTAATTATATATCTTTGTTTATATGTGATTTTATAAAGTTGTATTCTTTATGAACATGTATTTTTACATAAATATGTGTGTATAAAAATATCTTTATATATAAAAAGCTCTTTCTTTTTCCACTAAGCACTGTGATTTTAAGATTCATCTGTGTTCTCTGGGTGCATCTCACTAAATTGTAAGCAGCTCTATAGCACGGACACCCTGAGTGCTCCATATTGAAGCGCTGTGAAAGAGGACGTGGGGGGATGAGTACAGAATACGTTAACGAGGGTAACACTAGAAATCTGAGTCACTGATAAATCGAGTCAGTGGAAAGAATGTGGGGTTTTAGAAAGTGGTCTCGAGTCCAAACACTGGCTCTGCCCCTTACTCGCTGGGTGATCTTGGGGAGTTATTTACCTTCCTTGAGCCTCAGTTTCTTCTTAGAATGGGGGTGACACCTTCTGTGATTGGTACAAAGATTAAACAAGATAATATGAAAGTGAATGTGCCTGGGCCCTAAATGCTGTCACAAAATGTTAAGTTTCTTTTCCTCCTTGTGACTGGTGCTGGCGGGGAAGTGGGAGTGAAGAGTATGTGTGTGATAATTGCACCGTTGCCAGAGATGCCCCACACAGAGGGGCTCGTCGTGCATGTTACATTGGAAGCATCAGTGATTGCTAAGCTGCTGACTGGGTATCTTGCCGTGTTTAACATCAGTTTTCCCTTGGCCTCCCTGCAGGACACAGTGGCCTTGGAGAGCATGCCCCTCCTAGGTTTCACCATTGCGCCAGAAAAGGAGGAGGGCAGCAGCGAAGTAGGACCTATTTTTCACCTTTACCACAAGAAAACCGTATTTTATAGCTTCAAAGCAGAGGATACCAATTCGGCTCAGAGGTACCAAAATAACTAGTCGTGCGTTTCCTTGCCTGTCTCTCAGAAGGGAACGAGCTGTCGCCCTGGGCTTTGGCTTCTGTTCTTCTCCATCCATCCTGTCCTTTCAAGTCCCCTCGGGCCACAGCAGAACAGCAGATTTAAATTCACAGGCAGACCTCAGACATATTGCGGGTTCCAGCAGAACAGCAGATTTAAATTCACAGGCAGACCTCAGACATATTGTGGGTTCGGTTCCAGACCTCAGACATATTGCGGGTTCGGTTCCACCACAGTGAAGCGAATATTGAAGCAAAGCAAGTCACAAACTTTTTGGTTGGCCAGTGCGTAAAAAGTTATGTTTATACTGTAGTCTGCTACCTCTGCAATAGCATTACATCTAAAAAAAATGTACATACCTTGATTTGAAAAAAGTTTACTGCTAAAATATGCTAACCATCATCCGAGCCTTTAACAAGTCATGATGTTTTTCTAATAGTGACATCAAAGATCACTGGTCACAGGTCACCATAACAAATACAGTAACAATGGAAAAGTTTGGAATATTGTGAGAACTGCCAAAATATGATACAGAGACACAGACTGAGCAAATACTGTTGGAAAAATGGTGCTGCTAGACTTGCTGGACATAGGGTTTCCACAAACCTTCATTTATAGAAAATGCAGTATCTCTGAGCACAGTAAAGCAAAGCACAATAAAATGAGGTCTGCCTGTATTATGACTCATTCACACAGGTGTGCATTGATTCAGCAACCTTTGCACTGTACTCTAGGCGTTTTGCTAAATGCTAGGGAAACAAATATAGTAGGACACGGTTGCTGACTTCAGGCTAATAATAACGTAGTCTCATCATTCATGGGTTCCGTGACCAGGGTTCCAGGCAGAGCCTCAACACCAAGTGTCCCCTCTCTTCTGTGTTGCAGGTGGATCGAAGCCATGGAAGATGCGAGTGTGTTATAGCAGTTATCAAGCACGTGGACTCAGAGTACACTCTTAGGTTGATGCGTGGACCCTTCCAGAAGCCAATCTGTGTCTCCACTCATCTGGACACACATCTCGATTCAGCATGGGGGCTGACCTTGTTTGCTGTAACCCCTCTCTCACACCTTCACAAGTGGAACCCTTAAGGGATATTTATGGACCTTTTCTGTCTTCGTGTTTTCCACCCCCGCCCCAGGCATAAACTATTTCCTTTTCCAGTAGTGAGTTAAAATTTAGTAACATGAAGACGTGGAAACCAATAGAGAAGTACATTTTAGAAATGCAAGCTTTTTAGTAGAAACAAGCTTTTACAATTTTTACTCCTGGTAAACATGATGACCTTTCACGTTGTTGATGTCAGTGCCTCAGGTGAAATGAGAAACAACCAGCAAATAACAGCTACTCTCATCAAAAGCACTTTATTGTTTTACTGAGCAACAACCTCCAGTTTTATTTTTTCCAAGGGATTTACTTAAGTAAATGGTAGATGGAGTCCTGTGGACTAATCTGCCACCAGTACTGGCTGTGGCGCAAGGAGGCGACACCAGGAGGGTCTCCCTTACCACGGAGGGTGCAGGGCCACGTGGCACTGGAGCACAAGGGGAGGACTCTCTCCTCCAAGTGCCCGCCCGCCCACTCGACCTGCAGACCGACAGGGCTTCCGAAAGGAGATATTCCTTCCTCCCCACGGCAGTCCCAACACCAGAGTAGTGCGGGAAACTCCGCTGCTGGCAGATCCGGCCCCCGCCCCCAGAGGTCACTGCAGACCCTCCGAAGAGACAGAGGTCTGCTTTAATTTATTGTGTGCCTTCCTGAGTTTACCCCGCACAAGCTGACGTCGTTACGCTTGTGAGAACTCTTCTTGTTTTCGACACGGTGATCCTTCTGCTGTATTCCTGAAGCCTTGAAAGAGACAAAAGGAGAGAAAACAAGATGCAATCAGAAGGTGAATTCGTGGTCTTGGCCAGTGGCTCTGGACACAGTGAGGGAGCACAGAAATAGTGGCTTGAAGATCCTCTCTGGGCGCCTGGGGCTCAGTCACCTCCCCGCTGATGACTGCTGCTCACGATGCTGGACGTGTTTTTACATAAAGCAGAGTGGTGGGGGGACTCCTTGTTACTCTCATCGAAATAAAAAACCATCATCACACTTTCTGATGTCCTGTCCCCATCTTCCTGCTGCCCTGTCCCCTGAAAAAGGCATTTGCTGACAAACATTTTGTAAAAAGCACCATCTCCAGGAGTTATTTACATTAAATATTTTTAGGGGAATTTTTTTTTCTAGTTTGCAGTTCTTTTAAAATGTTTGGTCAAACATTTAATTAATGATTCAAAGTAAGTGATTAGAGAGGCCTTCTTATTAATTTTTGAGGACTTTCATTTTCATCATCAGACATATTGAAATGGGCCTTCTAGACCCTTTGAGCCTTTAGAAAGCACAACAAGACTTCAGCACAAGGAAGTGGGCGCTTCTCCAACCTGCCCGTGCCACTGCCCATTGTCAGCTTCTGAGCTCCGGGTAGAATTATGTCTGGAAGTCATCTGGAAGGCCTCTTTTACTGTATAACATCCTACTTCTGATACTCCGTAAAGAAGATGTGATAGGGCTTTTATTCTCAGTGAATAGTTAACCCTGAGAAAAACACCTGGGTTGTAGCTAAAACATACTGGTTGGGTTTTGTCAAAGAAGTAGCCACAGAGGTCCTGCACAGCTCGCGTGTGACTGGGTGAGGATCTGCCTGGTTACCTGGGCCTTGTTTTCACCTGGCCTCCCCATGGTTCTGCGTGGACTCATTTCATCCGATTTCTACTGGTTGATTTGGTTCATTGTCCCTCCCCTGCCCTTCTCTCTGGCCAGCTCGTCTTACATGTTCATGTCACCGTCTGTCCACTGGGTGAGCCCAGAGTAACTCGGGCCCAGAGGCTGGAGGAGTAGTTGCCCAAGGCCCCACGATACCTGCTCTCCCCAGGCACAGGGAAGCCCCTGGGCACATCCCCAGCAGAGGCTGTGTTTCTAGAGAGGAAGCTGTGCTGTGGCTTAGAAACCAGAACACACTCCAGGAGCCCTGAGCCCCGGTGCCTTCACCTGTCACCCGGAGACCCTTCCAGCTTCCCAAAGAGATCAGGGGACACAGCGCACACCGGGCATTTGTAGAAGTGGACCGAAGGCTGTGACACTGGAAAGCAGGTAGCACTTACTTTACACTCTGGTGGTTTCACAGCTTTCCTGAGACTGGATGTGTCTCTCCAGTCTGGACTCATAAGCAGGAAGAACTCTGTTCGTTGTCACTAACGCAGAGCACACTGGAACATGGTAGTGACCTGGGACACTGATTGAGCTCCTGGGTCCTAATAAGTCTTCTATTAATACATGTCAGAAATATACTCTGAGTTGTTCTGCTGAGGCTGATAGATTCCCTGACCACTCGTTCTCTTTTGGATGCAGCCTGGGCAGGTGAGGCGTGAGGGGCTGGTGCCCAGGTGGTGTGCTGGTGTGCACCGACCCTGACGGCCCTGCTGTAGCCCCAGAACCAGGTCAGAGTCCTTTTCCCATCTAGTTCAGCCTCTCGTTTGATTGACAGTATAAATGGCATCACTGAACACTGAGGCTCTACGTGGGGACTGAGGCCACCTGGGGTGGGAGTGGTAGGAGCTGATGGAACCCGAGTTTCTTTCTTTTTTTTTCCTTTTTTAAAAAAATTATTTTTATTTTTGGCTCATTGGGTCTTTGCTGTTGTGCGCGGGCTTTTCTCTAGTTGTGGTGAACAGGGGCTACTCTTCGTTGCGGTGCGTGGGCTTCTCATTGGGTGGCTTCTCTTGTTGCAGAGCACGGGCTCTAGGCGCGCGGGTCAGTAGTTGTGGCATGAGGGCTCAGTAGTTGTGGCTCGCAGGCTCTAGAGTGCAGGCTCGGTAGCTGTGGTACACAGGCTTAGATGTTCCGTGGCATGTGGGATCTTCCCAGACCAGGGCTCGAATCCGTGTCCCCTGCATTGGCAGGCGGATTCTTAACCACTGCGCCACCAGGGAAGCCCCCGAGTTTCTTTCTGCTGTGGGGCAAAGTCAACCACATGCTGGAATATTCTTCCCTTCACGGATTCAGCCTGTGATATGCGGCTGCTGTGAGCAGGGAAACTTCTGTGCTTCCACGTATTAAGTGTCAGTCAAGAGGACAAATGTATCCACACTAAGACGTCTGTTTCCAATAGCAAGTAAAGGGAAACCAACCTCACGCTGGTTTAGACAGTTAGGAAATCAGCTCAACAAGAAGTGGGAAAGCAGGGCAGGTTCAGGGCTAGAGAGTATCCCCCAAGCTCCAAGCTCTTTGGGTTACTGACCTGTCGTCCATTGTCAGCTTGATTCCAGGGCTGGTTCCCAAGAGGCTGACCGGTGACCGCCCCCAGTGATGCGAGCTACCGCTGGCCTATTCACAGCCCCCAAGGAGGGGGCCCAGCTCCCTGTAGCTTCTTCTTAGAAGCACCCAGAAGACCCTCCACACGGCTCCAGGACCACACATACTGAGCTGTCACTGCCAAGGGCACCACTATGACTGGCAGAGACCAGTCAGCTGGGGGAGAGGGAGCTGGTGGAGGCGGCTGGGGGGATTCACCCACAGTGGCCACTCTCTGGACCACATCTTCTGGAAAGAAGACTATGGTTTGGATTAGTGTAGTGCACGGGCTGTGCCTTGCCATGGATTTGGGGGATGTTCTGTGATAGAGTAACTTACACAGCCATCATTGGGGCATCTATTATATATTTGCTGAATATTACTGTAAGTGGCATTGGGGAGGCTGGTTTGATGTTATTGGTATTTTAAGCCCCTAATAAACACAATTATTAAATCAGCAGCCAAACAGCACTGATCTCTCATGGGCTCGTAGAAGACCTTTGTGTGATTAACAACAAATGATAGCAAACATCTCGGCACGAAGGGCTCTAAGCACCTTAACCCCGCTCCTCCATTTAATTCTCCCAAGGGCCTGTTGAGGTGAGTTGTTTTTCTATTATTATCCCCATTTTGCAGATGAGGAAACTGGGGAATAGAAATGTTAGGTCGCTTGCCCGGGGTCACACACTCACAGTTGGCAAACCCATGCTTGTAACTGCTCCCCTGTGGTGCCTCCCTCGAATGTGTGTGAGCTGATACTCGGCAATTTTCTGACACTTGCAACATGAAGTCCCTCCTAAAATCAACAGAAATCTCTAACTGCCCAGGACCAATCAGTAGGACCTTTTTTCCAACAGTATAACAAACACAATGTTGAGTCAGAGAAAAATTGTGCATTTTTTTCTCCAAGCAGAATCCTTAGATGTTGTCACGTAAGGTACCATCCATGTACATAATCCAGTGTTTTCGATATACTAATTGCAACAATGAATACAGTTCTGTTTTTTCTGCAATCATATGCACAAGATTTACCTCAACTTAAAATGGGGATCTGGATATTTAAAACCCAAAGTACACATGCTTTAAAAATAATTTAACATTTCACATTTCTAGGGTTATTCAATAATTGACATGTTAGAATGCATACTCAAATATGAGGGATTTTTAAGGTAAGTAACCTTGGGGATTCAGCCCATTTCTCTCACATAATGGAATAGCTTAGAATTCCTATGATGGATTTATAAATAATAACCTAAAAATTGATCAATTACTTGCTATTCTCAAACCCTTTATGAATTTACGTCCTGTGGTGAAAAGACAAGCCCGAAGGTTATAGTTAACACGTGTCCTATGAGAATGGACAAGAAGTCTTATTTTGGGAAGGAAGCCATCATATCCTTGCCACACCAGTTCCAAGGGGAAGAGAGCACGTGTTCACAGAACACTTCTGTGTCCAGGGGGGTTGCACCCCTAAGGGAAGGGGGCTATTTCCAGAAGTGAAATCAAGCCAGTGCAAGCAATGCACAGCCCGGGGTGTGTTGGTCATGTGAAGCCAGAGCAGTGTGTCGGGGTGACAGACCACAAATGTACAACTTGCTGCAGCCAGAACCTGGGCCACTTTACCAAGGCTGCCCCCTTGGGGTGCAGCGGGGAACAGCAGAGGGAGAGCTGGCCCTGGGGACAGCTGCATAGGTTCTGTGGTCTGAGACGGCTGCCCCACTATGCATGTGTGGGTGGCTTCAGGCTCTTCCCGCGGCCCACCCCTCTCCTCTGGGGTGCCCCTCTCTAGGTCTACAACTGCCCTCAGGAAACTGTGGACAGGCAAGTTGGGGATCCAGGGTTGGGAGGGTCTGGGAAGGTTTTCAGAGTAAAAACTTAACTTAGTCCGTGGGCAGGGACCTCAGCTTGTGGCCGGCCAGGCTTGGAGTCTGTGGTACCAGTGTACAGGGTCTATCTGCAGTGTATAGTCAGATCCTGAGCTGAAGAAAATGAGACCCGAGAGTGTCTGAAATGATGTTTTAGGCACAAGGGCTGTCACTAGTTATCGTCAGACAGGACTGCAAGGCACCTTTTAGAATTCCACACTGTGCCAAACGTTATCAGGAGGAATACACTACTAAGGTAGTCAACATCTGAGGGGAAACCAGCCTAACCGAGCCAGACGCCGGACTACAGAGGCAGTGCCCAGCATCACAACATCCCCTTCCACCAGATCTCTCTCTGGAGAAGCTTAAGGCCCCGTGGCCACCCTCACAATGTCCTGGTGATCTTGGAGTGATTTTGCAGACGAGTTCTCTACATGGTCTGGGTCTTTTCGGTGCACAGATAATTGACGATGTCTTACAGGGAAGGGCATTCTGTGTTGACAGAGCAGAATGACGGCGGGCATCTTCTCTACTTTGATCATCTTTCAAGGGTGCCGTTAAACTAGAGCCAGTGTAGAGAGCAAAAGAGAGGCTTGGACAAGAGAAAATCTGTATTAAGAAAGCACAAGACAAAAGAGAAAAGGAAGAAAAAGAAAAAAGGAAGAAAGCACCATAAATGAGTTTCTTTTATTCTTGTTTTTCAAACTGGACAGTATCCCCCAAGTTCCAAGTGAGTTATGGAATCAATGTAATGGGTCACAACCAGGACCCGACCCCTGCCCCACACACCAAAGAGCGGAGTAGAAGGCAGCAGAATATTCCATCATCCTTAAGGACCATTTTATGACATTTTTGTTTCAATCAATCATACGTTTATGTATATACTATATGTGATATGCTGCTTGTTGATAAAAATGTATTTATACTTATAGATCACGGTCAAAAAATTTTTAAACCACTAGCCTAAGAGTATCAGGTAAGGAAAAAAAAATAAAGAGCACAAAGTTGCAGTCAGACACATAATGAGCCAAAGCAGAAGAACTAAAGACACATATTCAAATGTAATGACACTTCCAGTTTTATTTTTTGAATGCTTCAAAATATTACAAAGAGGAAAACATATAAAATTCATGGAAAAGCTACCCAGATTCTTTCAGTTATTCTGGAAACTGACTTTACATCCTGTGGTGAAAAGACAGACTTTGCTGATTGAAACTCTGATACGCTCATAAACAATGACTTTCCTAATACAGAGAAATGCTGATTTACCTAAGTCATTTCTGAAACGTCTGTGAACAAGTCAAATTTCACGTTGAAACCTGAGTCTCAAGAAACACCTAGATAATCGCGAAACATGCATTTCTTGGCTCCTCCCAAAACCTACTAAAAGGACAGTAAATGAATAGAGAGATATAACCTAAAGGACAAAGAAAATCCAAGAGGCATAGGGTATGGAAATGGTCAGCTCATTTTTGGAAGATATAACATGTGTGGACAGTGGCAGCTAACTTGGCAGAGGAGAAAGCTAATACCATAGTGACCCCTGGGAGAGATGCCAGTGAGACATATCAGCCCCTGCCTCCGGAGAGGCTTGGAAGCCAGAGGCACCGTATCTGGGAAGGCCATGGTGGGACTCAAGGCCATGGTGGGACTCAACAGGAGCACCAGTGGAGTCTCTGTAAGGAGTCATGAGACCCTCATCCCCTGACTCCACCCTACAGACAAGTGACTGCCCTGGAAGGAGACAGGAAACACACACACACTTTGGATTCAACTTTTTTTTTTTTTTAATTTTATTTATTTTATTCTTGGCTGCACTGGGTCTTTGTTGCTGCGCTCGGGCTTTCTCTAGTTGGCAGTGAGTGGGGGCTACTCTTCGTTGAGGTACACTGGCTCTAGGCGCGTGGGCTTCAGTAGTTGTGGCTTGTGGTCTCTAGAGCGCAGGCTCAGTAGTTGTGGCGCACAGGCTTAGCTGCTCCGCGGCATGTGGGATCTTCCTGGACCAGGGATCGAACCGGTGTCTCCTGCACTGGCAGGCGAATTCTTAACCACTGTGCCACCAGGGAAGTCCCTGGATTCAACTTCTAAACGGGGGGCTCCTGTTTCCTGCCTGCGAAGTTCCCGCTCCTTGAGATGAAAATGTGTGCTCAATAGAAGGAATCAAAATTCTTGAGTTCAACAGTTTTTTTGTTGGGAGACTACCCCTGAATGACGCTCTAATCTGAAGGTGGCTGAAAAGACCCATTATGAAGGACTTTCATTTGCCCTGACTGAGGAGTCTGTATTTTATCTGATTAGTCCAAGGTCCTAAACTGGTTCTGAGGCCCAGAACCATGCTTAAGAGACGCTGCTTGGCCTGCACAGTTTAAAAACCATTTGCAAATTGCTAACATTTTAAAGTTAAGAAATTTTTATGTTTACAAATCTGGATTTCTGGTTTCTCTTGAGAAATCTGAGATGCGTCATCTCTGGACCACATTCCAGGAGCTGATGAGGGGCTCTACCCCTTTAAGTGGGTACTGAGCTCTCCAGGTGTCACTACCACCATTTAACATACTAATTGTGTTTGTATCAGTTTATTAACCTCCCTTAGATTGTCTGCCAGACTCCTACACCCTCCCCCAAGGCCCCACCTGAGGCGTCTGAGGTTTTACTTCAGCCCTAAGCAACGCAGAACTATTAAAGACCTTCATAAATAGAAGAGGGCTAGGAGAGGCTCTGTTTCAGCAGCAGCACAAAGGGAGCAAGGATGAATGAATGAGGAAGGCAGCTAGTTAGACTGGTTAGGAAGGCTAGGAAACTACACAGCGGAACTACACAGCGGCGTAGAGATGAAGATAAGACCTAAACTAGGGACCAGTAGAGGAGGGGCCAAACTTGAGGGTAAAACCAAGGGGATTTGTTGTTTAGACCCTCAGTCTTAACAGTGTAACCAGAGGCTCCTGAAAGCCAGAAGCCTCAGGCAGCATCCCATCTCTCCCCAAGGGAAAGGGCAGGATCCAAAGCAAAGCACTTAAGGGAGAGGCTTTTCCAAAGAACTTCTGCTTTGAGGTGCATTCCCTGGCCTGCAGTGAACAGGCTGTGGGGTGGAAATAATTTCTTTAAGAAACTCAAGGAATGCTACTATTTAACTTATAGACTTCATCAGTGAAAGGCTGGTAGTCCCAAGTGGGTTAGCTCTTGAGGTGGTGCTGGGTTAGTAAAGAACTCCAGGCCTGGGCTTCCCTGGTGGTGCAGTGGTTGAGAGTCCGCCTGCCGATGCAGGGGGCACGGGTTCGTGCCCCGGTCCGGGAAGATCCCACATGCCGCAGAGCGTCTGGGCCCGTGAGCCATGGCCGCTGAGCCTGCACGTCCGGAGCACCCGCAACGGGAGAGGCCACAGCCTAAACACTGAGAGTCCCAATTAGACGACATTTAAAAACAAGACATTCTCCTGAGCATATTCTAAAATGGGACTAAGGGCAGGTGCATTTTTCTGATAATCTGATTTTCTATCATGTTTCCAAGATACCTGAGCCAAGTACAACGTACTAAGGCATGGGAAGCCCCAGGTCAGAAACCAAACGGTCATAACTCTCAATAAAAGCCATTCTGGAGGGGCTCAGGACTCACTCTGGCAGTGTTCCTGTGTTCCAGAACCATCCATCCACCGCAGGGTCGGTCTTTCTCTTCCTGGGAAGAACAAGGGCCATTGATACAGAGGTTGAGACCTCCGCAAGTAACCTTCTACTGTGACAGAGCTTGACTGTGACAGAATCACAGAGGTGGGCAGAAGAGGGTTTTCTTCCTTTCGAAGTCCTCAAGGACAAAAGAGAAGAAATAAGCAGAAATAACTATTAATAAACGTTCCACCACCTGCTAGCCACGTGACTTTGGAGAAGTTATTCTTACTCTGTTAAAGGCCTCTGCCTCTTCAGTTGTAAAAAAGAGAAAAAAGATAACACTATCTACTGCACAGGGTTATTATGAAGATTAAACAGGATAATGTGTAAGTGTAAGGAATGTGCAATCTGGTATTCAATGATTATGTCTCTTCAGATACCAAATTCATAAAAAAAAAAGGCTAGCAACAATTACGTGAGGTTTAAAAGTTTATTTTATAAACATGTCAATTATACAAATGAGAAACAAGTTTCAGAAACTGATTACTGTATATAGTAATAAAGCATAAGCTATTATAGAAAAACTGACATATAGATGTACGTAAGTACTTACAAAGGTAATTATTGTCTTCCTAGTCTATGAAAATAAAAAAAAACATTACTTATGCTATCACAAAAGCCATACCCTTACAGGTAAAAAAAAAAATCTCTACTAGATAATAGTAATTTTAAAAATTTAGCACATCTACAACTATTTAGTCAAAACTTGGTTTTCATTGACTCAACATTTATCATTTAAATGCAAATTCAAAATAAGCTTGGATGGCAAAAAACATTTACTCTGTTAGGTACAAAATGAAACCGCATGATCTAGTTCCTGCTCTCAGTTAATGACTGCAGAACAGACTGCGTAAGTGTTGTGAGAAAAAAGACCTGCCCGAGGACCAGAGGAGGGAACACCTCGATCTCATTCACAAGTACTGTGTAGGGAGCTAGAAGCCCCAGGCTCATATCTCAGCTCCAGGAAGTCACCAAAACCTTTACAGAGTTCATCTGTAAAAATGGGATGATGATATGAACAGTTTACCATATACTGTTGCTGTGAAAAGCATTCATTCAATAAATGCCCACTGCAGGACTTCCCTGGTGGTCCAGTGGTTAAGACTCCACCTTCCAACACAGGGGGTGCGGGTTTGATCCCTGGTTGGGGAACTAAGATCCCACATGTTGCACAGTGCGGCCGAAAAAAAAAAAAAGGAAATGCCCACTTCATGCCCATTCTGTACTTCAGTACTAGGTACTGTGTTAAGGGCTGAGACAGAGCAGGACAAGGCACATTTCGATACAGGGCTCAGGATGGGTAGGTGCTGAGGCGATGCACACACAAGGGCTGGGTACTGCTGGATATATCATTCCCACTGAGCCACTGGCCCTGTCAATGAGTAATCTTCAGGCATAGTTAAGGAGTTAAAAAAGATTCTTTTAAAAGGTTAAACAAAAAGTTTTGTCTCTTTTTTCTGCCACACATTTTTGGAATTAGATCAGTGATTTGGGCCTGTAGTGTGCATCAGAATGATCTGTGGTGCTCAGTACAAGTGCTGATACCAGGCCCCACCCAAAGCTTACAGTTTCAGACCCAACGGGGGGCCTGGCAGTTCTGAAGTACACTCTGCAATTAAGAACACTTTATTTTAAAGGCTGATAAAACGTTAAAAGCACTGTTAATGCAAATGTGGATACATCATATTAACAGTCAAAAAGTATAGCTAGTATAACACAAAATGTATAATATTTTTGTGATTATAAAGTCCATCAAGTGTTACAAAGCCATTTAAGAGTTCTCACTAAAAGCTTCTACCAAAAACACAATGGAACAAAAAATAGCACTATGGCAGTGGTGCCCTCAGCTTGCAGAAGCCTTTTACCTGCTGATACTGTTTGCAATCTGTGTGTGTATGTACATGTGCTTCTGTCCTTCAGGGGACGAAAAGAGCTCAAGCCCATCAAGATTGTGAACTTTGCTATTACTTTTAATATTGAACAACTAACCTTTTAACCCAGTGGTCCCCAACCTTTTGGCACCAGGGACCGGTTTCATGGAAGACAATTTTTCCACAGAAGGAGGGGTGCGGGGTGGTTCAGGCGGTAACGTGAGCGACGGAGAGCGGTGGGGAGCGGTGGAGAGCGGCAGATGAAGCTTCGCTTGCTCACCCACCACTCACCTCCTGCTGTGCGCCCGGTTCCTAACAGGCCATGGACTGCTACTGGTCCATGGCCCAGGGGTTGAGGATCCCTGTTTTAACTGGAAATTTTACTGAATACTACTACAAACAAAGCAAACTGATGCAGCATGGTTTACAACATAAACCTTAAGGTGAAAAGGACTAGATTAGAGCCCTGGCTTCACTTTCTGCACCTGTAGCACTGGGAAGGTTGCTTAACTTACCTGGGTGTCAGTTCCTGCGCCTTAGTAAAATGAAATAACAGTGCCTTGCTCCAGAATTGCTGAGTATTAAATGGAGAAAATTAAGAAAACTATAAGCCATCATAGAAAGATTAACTATCTTTAGTATTCATTTAAAAATCTAGAACAATTATAATTTGCCAAAAAAACCCTTAAAACGCATTTAAGTGTGTATTTTAAAACTATATCTGTAAGTATTATATAACATTAAAAACAATTTTTGGGAAAAAAAGTACACAATTACAAAGCAGTCCATGTTTACAAGGATTTACCATCAAAGCACTGTGTTCCCTTAGGCATATCATTTGACCTCTCTGGTCTCATCTGCCTCTCCTGTAAAATCTTTCTGCCAGAAGAGGATTCAACCATATCATCTCTGAGACCCCTTCCAGCTTCAGGATCTGTGGTTCACCACGACATTATAAATTTAACTCTTTTCTCCACTTACTTCCCTGCAAGGTGAAAACAAGGAAGGAAAATGTTTAAAGCATTTCCTATCAAATAAAAATTTTACAAGATTATGGACAAAATACTCAAATCTGGGGTCACACTGATAAAAGCCCAAATGGCCACTGTTTAAGAAAAAAGCTTAAACCATCCACCTTGGAGTCAGTAATCATAATAAAGATGAAAAGCGCAGGAAAAAAATCAATTAGCAGAGGATCTTCGGCCTACAGAGAAAGCATGGTGATCAAGGAGTCTGGCCTAAGCACTTCAGGGCATCCCTGATAAAACAGTGGTCCACACCTTCCAAAGCAAGTCAAAACCACTTCAAAGAGAGAAGTAGCTAATGAAAACCTACAACCCAAGATTCATAGGCTCAAGAGAAGCAATTGTATTTATATAATTTAAGCAATCCTGCAAAGAGTTTTTTAATACACATTTAAGCATGGTTTACTCGTTTCAAATCGCGATACTCTTTATGCACTTGACCTGATACTCTCAGAAACTGGTGCCTCCTCGGACCATCTATACCGAGTAGGGCACAAACAGTTCAATACCCACCCAACAAACCACCCGCTTCCGACCTACAGGCTGTCCGCTCTCTCATTGCTTCCTCAATCAACACAGAGGTTTCAGCTCGGCGGGGGCCGGGGTGGAGGACGTCGCAGCGAGAACACAGCCCCTACCCGGCCTCGAGGAGCTCGCGGGCCCCTGGGAGGGACGGGGTGGCCCCTGAATAACGGTACCCGGCGTTCCTGGCCTTCGAAAACGACCAACCAACCCCTTACCCCGACGACCTCGGCATTTAACCTACATGGTGGCCCTGCAGCGGTGCGGACCCAGCCGGGGCAGACACCCCGGCGACTGCGCGAAACCCTGCGCCCTGCGCCCGCCGCCGCCGCCGCCGCCGCCGGGCCGCCAAGGGGCCGGACGGAGCAGCGCGACCGCCGCGTTCCGTTGCGCGCGCGCGCCTCAGCCAATCGCGTGCTCGCCCGCCCCCCGCGGCCGCAGCGAGGCTGGCTCTGGGAAGAGGAAGAAGAACATTCGCCCTCCTCCTACCAGCGCGCGGGCGGCGGCGGCGGCGGCACCGGGGTCACGAACTCTGACCTTTCACTGACAAAAACAATAACAAACCCCTCCTTCCCCGCGACCCCGGCGGCGCCTTCGGGCCCGCCCTCGCCGCCCCACTCCCACCTGGGCGTCTCGTCTCTCGCCCGCTGACCTGCGAGCCCGCGGCCCGGGGCTCCCGCCAACCGCCGACGCCGGGAAGCCGGCCTCCCCGCGCCCTGCCCTCCGCGCCGGGGGCCGCCCGCCGCAGACACGGGACCTGCTTCGAGGTCGCTTTGGCGCCAAATCCTGAGGTAAAATTGAAAAAAGGCCGGGGCGGGCTCGGGCCGGCGGCGGAGGGGGCGGTCCTGGCGCGCGGACATGGAGGCGCCGCGGCGGCGGCTGAACCCGACCCTTTTACCTTTGCCACGGGGCGGCGGCGCCGGCGCCAACCGCTTTGCATAGTGGGCCGGGCCGCTCCCCTCCCCTCCCCGCCCGCGGCCGGCGGAGCGAGCGGGCTACCCCTGTCCGGCCCGGCCGGCACGAGGGTGGGGGCGGAGGGGGATGGCCGCGGCCCCGCCTCACAGTTGGCCCTCCGCCAACGCCGCCATTTTGTTCTCGGCGGAGATGGCTCCTGCTGGGCCACGCTCCCCTCCTCCTCCTCTATCGCCTCCTCCTTTCTGCAGTCCCTCCTTCTCTCGCTCCCCGGCTCCTCTACCCTCCGCTTCCCGCCCGCAGTTGGCGGCCGCTGCGGCCCAACCGCCGTTTTTTCCTGAAGGGGAGGGTGGAGGAAAGGGAGGAAGGCGGGTGCGGGCGCGAGCTTGTGAGCGACAGCTGGGTGGGCCAGTTGGCGCCCAGATAGGAGGGCCGGGGCCCCGCGGCGCCGCCCCCCGAGGCTTTGCTGACTGGATCTGTCGGCAGGGGGCGGTCCCCGCGCGTCGCGGGAGCCCTGGCGGGGTGGGAGCAGAAGCCGGGGCGCGACGTGGGGCCGGGGCGCGACGTGGGGCCAGGGCGCCGGGGGCGGGGCGGGGGTGCGGCCGGGTGAGCGTGAGGCGCGCGGCTAGGGCCCGGGCGCGTCCTCCGCGTGGAACGCGTCCAGAATGAGTGCTGTGGAACAATAGTAATAAAGGTGTTGAAGCATCCTGAACCCAGGGCGCTGGCTCGTGGGAAGGGCTTTTTGGAATCTGGACACCTTAGGGCTCCTGCCCGTATGAGGCTCAATTTCATCGACTGTGAAATGGGAGGATGGGCGTTCTTGCCAGGCCGGACCTCCCTTCTCAGATCGTTTGAGGGGCTCAACTCAGAAAATGGAGTCCAGGCTACTTTCCGAACCTCAGAGTAATGGAAAAATGGTGTTGTTGTTGAAAATGGAGTGTGGAGCCACCCGGAGTGGAAAGCCTAAGGATATTGAGGGCTTGAGAGAACAGAGGAGAATCTGGAGTGTTCTCTTATCATTCGTTGATTACATACGTATTTGCTTAGTCTGGGGCACTGGGGATACATCCAGAGAACCAGCTAGACCAGGCCCCTGCCCTCCTATAATTGGGGGTAGGGTGAATAGACAATTAAAGAGGTGATTTCGGAGAGTGGTAAATCCTGTGAAGTAAGTGAAGTGAAACTGGATGTGTTGAAAGCCTGACGCAGCTGCGATTGAATGGTCGGGGAAGGGCTCCGTGAGGACGTGATGTTTGAATGGAGGAACCCAAGGAAGGAATAGCGTGAGAGAGAAAACAGCAAATGCAAAGAAAGCCCCAGGAGGGAAGGCGTTTGGTGTGAGTGAGGCTGGAGAGCTCGTTCGTTGTCCCGTCCATTATTCCCCTCTACCTCCAGGCTGAGGTATGTGAAATATGACAAAGGTGATGGAGAATAAATCTCTAATTTAATAATCAACGAGAGAGTCGAGGAAAATATAGCCGTGAAATGAATACCTGTTGAATACATGACTTGGTGGAAAGCCTCAGAAAATCACTTTACTTCCAGATTCAAATCCTTTGTCATTCCCTTGTGTTCATCCTCAATTCCTCAAATATTTCCTGAACCCCCCTATTACCCAGGCGCTAGTTGACTAAGACATTGGTGGGTGTCAAGTATGTGAATATAGTTCTATACACCTGAGTTCTGTTCTCTCCCTCTTTCCCTAATACATCTGCATACATACACATACCCACACAAATGTTGTAGGCAGAAGCTAAATAGTGTTGTGGGTAACAGTGCCAATATTTACTAGCCCTGTGATTCTGAGTAAGTTATTTAACTTTTTTGAGGCTCATTGTCCTCATCTGGACAGTAAATAGAACCTTCCTTCTAGAATTGAGGATTAAATGAGTTTAATGTAAATAAGGAGCTTAGAAAAGTGACATATAGTAAATGCTCACAATTGGAGTTATTGTTGTCATGAAGCACTAGCTGTCTGGTAAAGACATTGATTGGACTGGTTAAGTGATGCAAACAATGAGATTTTTAGGCAGTGTGGTGTAGGGGCAAAACACTGCATTAGAACACTGGGGTACTAGTTTTGGCTCTTCTGCTTTCAGCTAGTCACTTGGCATCCAGACCAAAAGTTTATTTAGAAAACAAAGTAGTGTAACTAATACTATTAACAAAAGTGTGGGGTGCTTTACAGTTTACAGAATTCTCTTACAGGCATTATAGTGTTAAAGCCCTAGCAGGATATAATGGTAGAGGTCCTTTGCCTGCTCCCTATTTTAAAACCTAAGACTTTACGTCATTTTCTTATCCCTGTATCCCTAGCTCCCTGTGCATGAAACACACTGGCCTGCCTTCAGTTTTCTTGAAAGTGTGGCTTACCTTTACCCCAGGCCCTTTCAGATGATGTTCCCTCAGCCTGCAGTCCTCATTTGCCCCCTGCCCCCCCGCCCCCCATACACCTTAGTCCTGCAGATGTCAGCTTAAGCATCGCTTCCTCAGGGAATCGCTCTCTGATGCCCAATGCCAGTCTAGATCAGATTCTTTTTCTTTACATTGTGTTCTTTTCCTTTTTTTTTTTTTTTTTTTTGCGATACACGGGCCTCTCACTGTTGTGGCCTCTCCCGTTGTGGAGCACAGGCTCCGGACGCGCAGGCTCAGCGGCCATGGCTCACGGGCCCAGCCGCTCCGCGGCATGTGGGATCCTCCTGGACCGGGGCACGAACCCGTGTCCCCTGCATCGGCAGGCGGACTCTCAACCACTGCGCCACCAGGGAAGCCCTTCTTTTCCTTTTTAACGTTTATCTCATTTCATAGTTACACTCCATAATGTGATTGTTTGATTGATACCTGTTCCCCTTACCTTATGAGAGCAGGAATCATTTTGGGCACCATTATATTTCCAGCACTTAGCAGAGTGCCTGGCACTACTTGTTGAGTGAATGAATAGTTTATAATTTATGATATCACTGCTAACTAAGTTGCTGCTCATTGATGGTGCCTTTTTATGTGGGCTTGTTAGCAATTCAGAAGCAGTGCCAGCAATAAAATAAATATCTGTTATGGTATTTGGATGAATTCAGGAAGTGGTTCCTCACAGATATGGCACTGCCTGCAAACTTGAATATGGGTAAGATAACCCACATAAATCCTTTTTTACACACTTAATATGTTGATTTATGGGCGGTCTTTTTGAGACAAGAAATAGATAATTTAATAATTAGTTGTATTACAAGGTAAATTACATGAAAGTTAATGAGTTCGCATGGAACTCATTAGTAAACAGCCAAAAATAATCATGCCATTTACTTTAACTGAAAAATCAAAGCACCAGTGTGATTTTCTTGAAATAAAAAATGCTGGTCTTATTCTATCACAGGAGATCAAAGAACAGAGAAGAAGACTTAATGGGTTTGCAGAGAGTTGGGAGTACAGCCTCTGTAGCCATTAATTTAAAATAGTTATCTTGGGCTTCCCTGGTGGCGCAGTGGTTGAGAGTCCGCCTGCCGATGCAGAGGACATGGGTTCGTGCCCCGGTCCGGGAAGATCCCACATGCCACGGAGCGGCTGGGCCTGTGAGCCATGGCCGCTGAGCCTGCGCGTCCGGAGCCTGTGCTCCGCAACGGGAAAGACCACAACAGTGAGAGGCCCACGTACCGCAAAAAAAAAAAAAAAATCTTTCCAAAGATAAATTGATTCATGCAATGGAATTATTGAAAATCACCTTGTGATTGCTTTACCAAGTTTAAAAGCACATTTTGCCAGGTATATATCAAGCTTCTGCTTAAAAGCATGGTAAATAGAAAATTTTTGTTGACTTATATAATACAGATTTTACAAATAAAGTGTTGTGGTATTTTTAAAACAACAGCCACCCTTTTATTTATTTATTTTTGGATGTTTCTTTTCTATCCTGTTGAAGGATTTTTTGGTATCACTTGTTCAATCCAACACTTTTGATTCCTTGAACTACCTAATTCAGGGTAACCAAAGAACTGATAGTTTAATGAAAAAGCTAAATATATATATATATTTATATGTATGTGTATATTATCTTATAACATTAAATTACTTATTTATTGCTTTCAACAGTTGTATTTATGGTGACCTTGAAGTTTTGTTTTCATGCACATGCCTTTACAGAAAGAAGGAAAACCTATGTGTAATAACGTCACTTCATGAGGACTTCTGGGAAGTTTTAGCATGTGTCTCCAAGGAGTCAAGTGACAGTGTATCGCCTGTCTCTGGAACCTTGAGTGGGTAGCCTCTCTGAGACTTATACATTCCCCAGTTGTAAAATGGGGAGGCGGGGAGCCAACACTGAGATTTGGGTCAGAAACAGGGACCACTTGTTATCCAGATGGCATAGAGAGCAAGGCAGGTGGGCCTGTGTGGATCAGCCCACCTTCAACTTTGGCCCTGAACACTGGCCTCATGTGTCTAGCTGCCTGACTGTCTCCATGTATTAAGGGCTTTCATTTGGGATTTTTATCCCTGAGTTTGCTTACCTATGTGCCATGTGCTCCTTTAGTCCCAAAGCACCTCGTAGAGCAGATACTAGTCCCCCTTAATCAATACTGCATAGGGGGAATTTGGGAAGGAATCAGTCTTAAGGCTCATCAAGTCTAGCCTCACACCTGATGCAAAACTCACCTGTCAGAGGTTAGTTTATCTCTTTTCACTTTATTGCTGGTTATGAGCAGCTTAGATGTAGACTTTTTCTCTCCATGTATTATTATCTTTAACCTAATCTGTCACACGTTGTAAAAGATATGCTCTTACCTGTTGGAGTTTCACTTGCCTCAACCTAATAGGCCTGGGGGCTGAGATTCTCTTTGTGACTCTGTCCCATCCTGCCATTCCTTCCCCATATCCCTTGTCACGCACTGCTGCTACTTGCTTCCCATTCTTTCTTCAGGTGCCCTGAGTGCTAGAGCTTTAAGCGGCAGGGGCTCTGTACAAAAAGGCAAGACTCCCTGGGAACAGTCAACTAGCATAGCTCACAGTGATGGTGGGGGGAGTGGATAGAAGACATTAAAGTCCAGATCAGGGCATTGGCATAGGGTACTGTTAGGGGGACAGAAAGAGCAGATTCATACCCCAGCATCTGGGAGTCTTGGAGCAGAGGGATGGGAAGGGAATTGTTAAGGATGGGAAAGGAACAGGCTAGCTCAGATGCTCAGCTATCTTTCTGATTACCCCTGGGCTCCAGGTAGCCTATAATCATGAAACCCAACCTCAGGGACAGAGTGTGATACCTCTTCCACTCTAATAAGAGGCCTGAAGTCCATAATAGGAGGTGAAACCTTTCATTCCAAAATTATCGACAGTAACCCTGATGATTCTAATCCCTGGAAGTGTTAACATGTTGATAGGGGGGAATTTCTGCCAATGATAGAAGAGCATATCATTCTCTCACTGGATTAGTGGAAGGTACGAGAGACGGTGTTGAGGCCTGGAAAATGAAGTGAATGCTATTCAAAGAGTGGGGAGAGAAATGAGAGGCTGGCAGGGCCAGACACAAACTTGAAGGTTTTATGGTTTTACTGGGAGCCACCTTACTTACCTTTATTGTTCATGTTTGAATAGAAGCTACGCCAAAAAAAAAGTTTCTTACCTGGCTGCCCATACATGCACCTCCAATAAAAACTCCAATAACTGCCTACCTCTATGTGGCAGGCAGGTCTCCACTGAGAAAGATAGACAGCTGAGATTGGATGGCTCTTAAGAAGTTAAACAATGCCAGCAGGCTTCAGGATGCATTTCCCCTGGTGGTATTTATTGTACAGTGAATCTGATTATGTATTATTTGTAGAACATTACAGAAATGTCATTTGTACTGCCCTCATTCTCTTTCTCTCCACTCATCCATTGCTTCTGCAATAATGCTTCCTTCTACTAGGTTGATGAGGTGAATAAGCCTGGAATTACTGAAAAGTCACCTTTTACCAAGATTAAAAGCACAAATCTCAAAGTGCATGTCAGCCTTTGGCTGAAAAGAGTGGTAATTAGGATATGTTTGATGACATAATTAATACAGTACAGATTTTTTTTAAGAAATTTTAAATTTATAACATATGTCTCTTTTCTGAAGAGGTAAAAGACAGTTTTTTAAAGTAGGAAAATTTTCAAAAGGCATGTACAGATCTTCCTTGACTTATGATGGGGTTATTTGTAAGTTGAAAATATATGTCAAGGGGACTTCCCTGGTGGCGCAGTGGTTAGGAGTCCGCCTGCCAATGCAGGGGACACGGGTTTGAGCCCTGGTCCAGGAGGATCCCACATGCTGCAGAGCACCTGGGCCCGTGCGCCACAACTACTGAGCATGCTCTCTGGAGCCCACAAGCCACAACTGCTGAAGCCCGTGTGCCACAGCTACTGAAGCTTGTGCGCCTAGAGCCTGTGCTCCACAACAAGAGAAGCCACCGCAAGGACAAGCCTATGTACCACAACGAAGAGTAGCCCCCACTCGCTGTGACTAGAGAAAGCCCACGCGCAACAACAAGACCCAACGCAGCCATTAATTAATTAAAAAAGAAAATATATTCGAAAATGCATTTGATATACCTAACCTACCAAACATCGTAACTTAGCCTTGTCTACCTTAAACATGCTCAGAACACTTACATTAGCCTGCAGTTGGGCAAAATCATCTAACAGAAAGTCTATCTTATAATTAAGTATTGAATATCTCCAGTAATTTATATTGAAAGTGAAAAACAGAACAGTTGTAAGTGTAGTGGTTGTTTGATCACGTGGCTGACTGGGAGCTGTAGCTGGCACTGCCCAGCATCATGAGAGAGGATCGTAACTTTATACTGCTAGCCCGGGAAGAGATCAAAATTCAAAAATCAAAGTACAATTTCTACTGAATGCATATCACTTTCACACCATGATAAAGTTGAAAAATCGTAAGTCAAGCCACCCTAAGTCAGGGACCATCGGTACAGGAGTGTTCATAGGAACACCAGTCATAAGAGCTCCAGACTAGAAACAGTCTAAATGTTCATCAGCTATAGAATGGATAAGTAAATTGTGGCATAGTCATATGTTGGAATACTATACAGGGATGAAAATGCACTGACTGCTCATGGTTATCACAACAATGAGGAAAAGAATCCAGACACACAAAAAATATATTAACATACAGCTCAAAAACAAGCAAAACGAATCCATGATAGTGAAAGTCAGGAGAGAAGGGAAGTAAGGGACTCTGAGGGCGTACAAGGGAGCCTTTTAAGGTGCTAGTAATGTTCTATTTTCTGATGTGAGTGGTGGTCTCTGAATGAAAATTCATTGAGCTGTTTCATTTATGATTTGTACACTTTTGTATTTGCATGTTATACTTCAGTAAAAAATTTTACTTTAAAAATGATGATAAAATTATCCTCACTGTTTGAATCAATATGATTATTATGTAGGTAAAATTGTAAGGGAAAGGTGTGTTCAAGTTCTAAAGGAACTGTCATGTTACTGTCCTGGTGGAGCTAGATCAGAAATTTCTGTGAGTAGTACTGAAACATCAATCATATATTTAGGAATTAGTGGTTATATAAATGAGTTATTAAATCATCAAGCTTATTGATGGAAGCAGCTTGTTCCTTTGGATAATTAATTGGTCTCCTGTCACTCTTTAAAATTCTCTTCTCTTGACTTCCTCTTCTGGGAAACTATTTTGAAGGGCGCTGTGGTGCAGAGGTTTTATTTTTTATTTTATTTTTTATTTTATTCACTCATTCATTCATTCATTTATTTGACTGCGCCGGGTCTTATTTGTGGCATGGGGGTTCTTCATTGTGACATGCGGGATCTTTTAGGTGCCGTGTACGGGATCTTTAGTTGCCGCATGCAGGATCTAGTTCCCTGACCAAGGATCGAACCTGGGTCCCCTGCATTGGGAGCACAGAGTCTTAACCACTGGACCACCAGGGAAGTCCCTGGTGCAGAGGTTTTAGAGTCAAAGAGACCTGAGTTAGAATCCCAGGTTTACCTCTTTCCAGCTGGATGACTTGGAACAAGTTGATTAAACTTCTGAGTCTCCGTTTTTTTCTGTCTGCATTGGTGCAGCTAATAATACCTACTCAGAAGGTATGTTAAGGATTAAATGATGCCTAGTTTGATATAAGGCACGTTGTAGGTTCTCAGAAAATCTGTCCTGCTTTCCTTCCATCCGTCTACCCCTGGGTCACACTAATAGAAACAAAGAAGGTGCGTTTCACCCTTACACTTGGGCCCTTGGTGAAACAGGAAAGCTACCCACACTCTACAATGATATTTTAGGAAAGGTCTCCACACACAGACCTGTAGCACTGCTCTGGTAGCTAGGAACTCCATGTAGATGAGAGCCACTTCTCTTCCCTGCAAGTCACTGCTCACGCATCTCCCCAGCGCCCACATACCATCGCTGCCCCTTTCTCGTAGCCCAGACTTGTAATATGGAAGAAACAAGTTTCCTGTGGGGGCAGGATATCACCTTACCCAAAAGGTAAGTAATCTTTGAGTCTAACTAGTGTCAGGGTTTCTGACAGACAGGATGTATATCTCAACTTGACCTTAGAGACATCCCCGTAAGCATCTTTTATGTTGATGAACATCTACTAAATTATACTAAATCTGTCACTTGATTTCCATTTCCTGTTTTCAAGTCTTGATCTATGATTTCAAGTCTTGAGCTATGTATTTCTCATTTTTTAATTCTTAGGCTATTTATATTTTTGTTTTTATTTTCCCATGAGTATAAAGAGAATTCTGACAATCTTAGCATAGTAAAACTTACACTGAATACCTTGTGCCTATCAAGAAGTTCTGTACCCAGTAGTATTTTGCAAATAGTTATTCGGTATTGGTTTATTTTTAAATATTTGTGAGATTTATCCTAATTCAGCCATTTCATTTCACTCAGTTGTGCAGTTTAATAGAATCAGTTATAAATGCTGTATGAGCATATAATGCATATACATATGTAGTTAAATTTCATGTGGATCTTATGTCAAAATGAGAGACATATTCCTAATTATAATATGCATTTTACAGTTTGTTGTTGCTTTCAAATGTCTTTGAAATTTGTGCTAGTAGTAGCTCCCATGCATTGCATGCCTGCTGTGTGCCAGGCACAGTGTTAGGCCCTTTACATTGTATTAAGATCTATTCTGGGCTTCCCTGGTGGCGCAGTGGTTGAGTGTCCGCCTGCTGATGCAGGGGACACGGGTTCGTACCCTGGTCCGGGAAGATCCCACGTGCCGCAGAGCGGCTAGGCCCGTGAGCCATGGCCGCTGAGCCTGTGTGTCCGGAGCCTGTGCTCCGCAACAGGAGAGGCCACAACAGGGAGAGGCCCGCATACCACACACACACACACAAAAAGATCTGTTCTTTTTTTTTTCCTTATTAATTTATTTTATTTATCTATTTTTGGCCGCGTTGAGTCTTTGTTGCTGCGCACAGGCGAGCGGGGGCTACTGTTCTTTGAGGTGTGTGGACTTCTTATTGCGGTGGCTTCTCTTGTTGCGGAGCATGGGCTCCAGGCGCTCGGGCTTCAGTAGTTGTGGCGTGTGGACTCTAGAGCACAGGCTCAGTAGTTGTGGCGCACGGGCTTAGTTGCTCTGCGGCATGTGGGATCTTCCCGGAACAGGGCTCAAACCCGTGTCCCCTGCATTGGCAGGAGGATTCTTAACCACTGCGCCACCAGGGAAGCCCCATGTATTAAGATCTATTCTTAATGATAACTTCATGCAGTTCAGTATCAGAGAAATTAACTTAGTGCCTGCCAGAGCCTCTAAACCCAGTATATTTGTTTAGAAGAGAAACTACCAAGGCAGTAAATATTTTGAATGTTATATGATTATGGGCCACGTAATACGTAAATAAGGATGATGTGAATCAGTTGATTGTGAAGGGAAAGGTAGGCTCACCCATTCCTGTCAGTGAAGACAGAGTTTCCTTGTCCCAGGATTTGTTTATTGTTATTTGAGACATTGGCCTCTCAGCCTGCCCCTGTGGAGAGCATAGCTGGGCTGTTCTCTAACTCACTGGGATTCAGGTGCTCCTGGGCCGAACCTAGCTTTCACTGCAGGTCACTGGGGTTTGTAGCCCTCCGCTGAAAAGTTTGCAAAGTTTGGTCAGCTGTACACTTTTCGTAAGTCTGGAAGAGTTGATTAAAGTCACCATTGTGTTCTCTGTATCTTTGCTGTTAAGAGTTATATTGATCTACTTGTATTTGAAAGAATTTATGTTATAAAACCTACTGCCACATGAGGCCAAGCAATAATAGTTTTACTTGCGCCATTCTGTGGTCTGTATGACAGTTTTTATATACTGTGCCTTGTTGTCATTTCTGTGCTATACAGCAAGGACTCACTAGTTCAGGTTAAGTTTAAGAGTCTGCCTGCATCCATAGTCTTTGTTGCCACCACTTTCTAACTGGCCTCCCATAGACCGTCCTTTTCTATCATCTCCACACTGTCGCCCAAAGGATTTTTTTTTTTTTTTGAAGATCCAGATGTGATCACTACATTTCCCTACCAAACTTCTGATAGTTCTCATTGTCTACAGTGTCAGCCTCTCTCCTCCCATGACCTCTCCAACAATCCCCACCAGATTGCCTGCTGTTCCTCTGCTGTGCCATTCTCATAACCTGCAGTTTGAGCTCTGCTTAGAATTCTCTCCCATCCGCCCTCTGTTTGCTTGCTAAATTCCCACTTTCCTTCAAGACCAGTCTAAACAGCTCCTGTCCTGTGAAACTGTCATTGCTCTCAGAGGTGCTTCTTCCTTCGGACACTCTGTAGCATCTACATGGCACAGCTCTTAGTAGTTTCCTTCTTAAGTTCTTCAAGGACAAGGACTTTCTCCTCCTCTTCCTCCTCTTTTCCTTCTTATTGTTGTTACTAATTCTCAGCAGCCAACTTATTGCTTAGTTATTTTTAAAGGGTTGATGGTGGTTGAACTTGATTAGTTTAAAACCACCATAGGAAAATATTCTGTAGTGTTTGTTGTTGTTGTTTTGTTTTAACTTAAGGTACTTGGTTTTATAGCTCTTTGGTTAATGAATTGGGAAACATTGTGGTCGTTGGGGGCAGTCCTTCAGGGTTAGGAGCTGAGTGGGTCAAGCACCAGCCTTTGAAGACTCAGGTTTCTGTTCCCAGAGCTGCTTTAGTGTTCAGTCCAGAGTACTTATGAATACAGTGCCTGGGGTATAGTAACCACTCAGTAAGTGTTAGTTACTCTTTACATTAGCCTGCTCAGCTCTACCAGCAAGGCTGTTTTGAAGTGCTTTGTCTAGTTTGTACTGGCAAAACAATAGGATTTTTTTGTTTTTCAAATGCAAAATTATATTGTGCTAGTGAATATGTAGACACGACCCACTGTTCCCTGGAGCTTTTCATTCTTGAAGGACACCCCCTCATTGATAACCACCTCCCAGTACCCTTTCCAAAGCTTTACCCTTCCTTCTCACTATGTGTCTCAGCCTATGGCTGCGGTAGCCAGTAAAACAGGCTCTCGGGTGAATCTTACTCCCTGATATCCTGACATCCAGACACCCATAGTCTTTGTTAAATGTTTTCCCTCCCTTCTTAACATCACCAGAGGATGTTGTTTTACTTACTTCTTACATTGTGATACCTTAAAACTTGGAGGATCAAGCACCTCTTTTAGGGAAACCCAATAGAAAGATATGCCTTTCTAATACTTTGTTATTTCTGTACTCTAATACTCACTAATATTTCCCTAACAATATTTTTGTAATACTCAAGTTCATGTATTTCTTGCATAAAACTGCAGTTAACAGCAATAGAAATGCTAATAACACCTAAAAGTGATAAAATTAATAGTCACAGCTGCATATTTGGGTTTTATTTCTTAATATAATCTATTTGCTATCTTCATCCATTTGATTCTTTAGAGAGCTCTTACTTACTGTTTTGAGAAAAAAAGATTAGAACTCTGGACTTTTCACATGCAATAGTTGTGTTTTTAACAACAGTTGATTGACTTTTCTGGTACATGTGAAGTGATGCTTTTTTCCTCTATGCCTTATTAGTTGGAATCAAACTGTGAGTAGGGGAAAAGACCAGTGTTTTTCTGTGCTTTTTCTTCTAGAAACAAAGAAAAGTAAACAAAAGTTAAAAGTCTTGAAGACTTATTAAAAGAATAAATAGCCAGAAACACTGCCTCCCCAGTCTTGGTCCTAATCCTGTTCTTAGAAGATGATTCACTGGCACTGGTGACCTGGTATCATTATAGCAGTTGATGCAGTATGTACTCTTAGAGGATATTGATCCTTGAAGGCAGGGCCGATTTCTTTTATATTTATATTTATATATTTATATATATATAAATATATATATATATTTATATATTATATTATATATAAATATATATTTATATATTATATATTTATATTTCTTTTATATTTGTCACTCAGGGTTTCCCATTTCTCTGTCATTACCATTTTGCCAATAAAATAATCTGAATAATGATAATAGAAGTGGCTGTCTAATACTGGATAGAATAACGTAGAAAGTTACCAGAGAGTGAAAAAGTTTATAGACATCAGTGCTTATAAATATAATACTTTAGGTGAGAACTATAGGAAAGTGTTTTGTAAAGTTGCATTGCAGAATAGTCCAGTTTGTGATTGAGGAGGGGCCAAGCAAATAAACTGTGTGTGCATTTTATGCATTACACACTTGGAAGGACTATATAGATTTTTTGTATACATGCTGAAAATAAATTATACAAGAGCTTTAAACTCCTATTAACCATAGGATCTGTGCAGTCAATAATGAAGTCTTTGCTTTGTCCAGGAATTAGGTCCAAAGTGGAATCCCTTTATCCTGAATTCTTTGTGGTAGAGTTAATTGGAAAAGGTTTAGGGACTATTCAGGGGATCTTTATGTCATGACCTGAAGAGACCAGGGGGTGTGTTTCATCAACACTGCTTGCACTCAAGTGATTCTGACCCAGGAGACTAGCATGCTTTTTGGACTTTAGATGAACTTCCTCAATTTAAGGCAATTGATGGCATAATTTTTCTAATAATATAAAGCTGAATTATCTGGGTTTCTAATTTAATGAGGACTTAAAAATATAAATTGATAAATTTATGAGTACCGTGTTCTTAGCCCACTTTAGTAATGCAGTCTCCTTACTTCTTTTCTTACTTTGTTAGTGATAGTGTTTGCCTTTAAACCCATGAGTGAGGTGTGTTAGCACCTGGGCAGGGTTTTGCTCCTTGCTTGGTCACTAGTAACAGAAGTACAGTTGCTGATAGCAATCTAATGCTCTGTATTGAAGTTGATCTTACACCTTTCTCAGATAGCCACCTTCTTATTCAGCACACTGTGACAAGGAGCTATCCAAAAAGGTGCGATTCCCACCTGCCTGAGAGGTGAACTGAGCTGTTAGAACCCAAGAGAACTGATAAAGTTCCAGATTCATCTTGTCTGTATTTACCAGGGCAAGTCTTGTTTCCCAATTGAAATGTTACTACTGATTAATATTAGTACCTGTAATTGAAGAAGCCGGTGCAGCCTATCCAGATATGCTTAGTCTGCTAGCTCGTTGTCTGTGGAGGGCAAAATCTGCACCAGGTGGTACCAAAAAAGGATTTTGATTACTGATGTTTTTCAAGTAGGCTGGTTTCTCTCCACCTGATAGAAGTTGCTACATCTTTCCAAACAGGTTCTCTAATGATCTTGCTTCACCATGGCTACAAATATGGAGGGGCTGGTTCAGCACAGAGTGGGGACCCAGCAGGTGGCTGAGGTGAGTGACAGGGGCTAGCAAAATAGCTGGCACCCTTGCTTTTAAAAGGAAAAGTACATCAGTGTGTGCTGTTCTTTCAAAACAGTCCCAATGAAGTCAGCATGTGAGCCAGATCCAAAGCAGGATGCTGCCATTGAAGAAAAATGAAAATGACAAGAACATTTGCTCCTAAAGTTTCTTTGCATGAATAGGGTGGCCTAGCTGCATACGATGAGGTGACTTTAAACATTTTACTTTGAACAAAAACTAAGAGTCTAATGTTGCTTGTCAAGCTTGTGAGTATAGTTTTAAGTCAAAGGCTCTTAGTTTCTTGCACAGTTGATACTCTGTTAATACTGTGTATGGTGGAAAGCGGATTCTGTGCATTCTACAGTCATTGTTGACCTTCTTCCATGTACTGGGGATTTTGCTAAGTGCTAAGAAATATGGAGGTGAATGAGCCATTGGTCCTTCCTTTAGTGTTCTCTGGGCCTGGTTAAGGAGTAATTATAAAATGGTAAGACGTGAAACTCCATGCAAAGAAGGTAATCCTGGAGGTGGGTCTTGCATTGCAAGTAATCATTTGTTAGGCAGACCTAAGGAAGCAGGGTTGGAAACTGGCAGATGCTGAGGAGGGTATCCTAAGTCAGAAACCTATGCAAAGACAGGACAGAGACATGAAGTAGCTTGGAATGTTCAGGCAACTCGAGGTGTAAAGGAGGGAAGTAGGGCCAGATCTTTTCAGTCTGTACCAGGCCCTCTGCAAGGGCTTCAGTCCTGAACAACCTTTTGAGGTTTGGTGTGATCGCTAATTCCCATTTAATAGGTGAGGAAACCAAGGCTCAAGGACAAGTAACTGGCCAAGGGCACACTGACCCAGTTCTGTTTCACTTCTTCCAGAGCTCCTCCAATAAACCATGCATCATGCTGCAAACAGGAGCCATTAGAAGGATTCAGATTTGTGTTTTTGAACCAATAATCGTATTTCTAAGGTGAAGACACAGATTTATCAAAGGATGGACATTTAAAGAAAGGATTTTTTAAAATAAAAAATAAGTACACGAATGCCAGTTTATACCAGTAAAATTGGTGAGCAGACTTTTCAGATTTTAGATCAACCATTGACTTTAAGGCAGCAGTATAATAATCATCCCTTTCACCCGGCAAATAAGGGTTAGTGTTAACTGAAGATGAAAGCAGATAGATTTTACAAATTTTTAAATATATTTTTGGAAGAGCTAAAGAGCTGTGAAAGTATTGGGGTTAAAATGCTTGTGTTTATAGTTTGTCTTAGGAACAATTACCTTGAAAATCACTGTTGGCTTTTCAAATATTTAGGGTTATTTTGCATTTAATACAGTTTCCAGTTGAGACTGACTTGGAGACTAGTATGTGGATCACTGCCTTAAGAAGTCATCACTAACTCTTTAGGAGAAGAGGTTAGTATAGTAAGTAACCTATAGTACTGACCTATAGTAATTTATAGGATAATACAAGTTTTGTGTATGTATTCAGAAAATTTCCTAGGTAAAATTTTCTGTCAGATGCCTTACTTCCATCAAGAAATGGAATTTCATGTGTTAACTTAGTGCAACTATTGTTTCCCATGGCGAAAAGCACATTTTGAGGAGACATCCAAAATAGTAGGAGGCATTATTAATTTGGAGAACAAAAGCAATCTTCCTATTTAAAATATTCCCTAGATTTCCATGCTGTTATTTTGAAATTTCAAGTTTGATGACTTTAAACTACATGTGGTAGCTGTATATAATATTAAATCAGCGAAATGAGTAAGAGAGCCTACAGTTCATCATGTTGGTGCTAAACAATAATTGAGTGGGAATGAAGTTTTTAAATTAGGGGTTATTAGCAGTCATTTGGGGACAGTTGTTTATTCAGTCAGCAGACAGTGAAGAAACATACCTCTTCCCTGCCTGTTTGCCAGAAGCACACACAGGTGAGTAATAGGACTGGGGATCTGCTCACCAGAGCTCAGTGTTGCAGGGATCAGGCATGAGACAGGCTACACCAGAGGACAGGCTCTCCATAGTGGAAAGGGGGCTCTCTAGCGATCAGACAGATTGGGGTTTAAATCCAGGTCCTGCCATTTGCTATCTGGGTGACTGCCTTGTTCCTCAGTTTTCTCATCTAGAAAATGGGAGTAGTACTAGAACCTATTATCTCATGGGATTGTTTTGAGAAGTCATTGAAATAAAAACATATAAGGAGGGCTTCCCTGGTGGCGCAGTGGTTGAGAGTCCGCCTGCTGATGCAGGGGACACGGGTTCGTGCCCCGGACTGGGAAGATCCCACATGCCGCGGAGCGGCTGGGCCCATGAGCCATGGCCGCTGAGCCTGCGCGTCCGGAGCCTGTGGTCCGCAACGGGAGAGGCCACAGCAGTGAGAGGCCTGCGTACCGCAAAAACAGAAAACAAAAAACAAAAAAAAACGTATAAGGAGCTTTAGCAGGTCCCACGCTTTTGCTCCATAAATGAGATAGAGCAACATTGTCAATAGTGTAAATGATTTTCTTTCAAGTCCCCAGGACAACCTTTTTCCCTATGGACCAGATAAGTCACATTACCAAAATAAGCTACAAAAGTTGGATCATACAAACGAACAATTTGATGTCCTATAATGTGCTCCGATTTATTCAGTTATTCACAGAGACAGTTTAGTATAGTGGTCAAGAGTATAGACTCTGGAGCCAGATGGCCTGGTTTAAATCCTGATCCTGCCACTTGCAAACTGTGTGACCTCTCTGTTTTTTGGAATTGTTTATGAAGAGCTAATATTAATTCTTCTTTAAATGTCTGGTAAAATTCAGCAGTGAAGCCATGTGGGCTTGGGCTTTTCTTTGCAGGTAGTTTTTTAGTTCCAAATTTAGTCTCATCACTTGTTATAGGTCTGTTCATATTGTCTTTTTCTTCTTGAGTCAGTTTCAGTAGTCTGTGTCTTTTTGAGAATTTGTTTGTTTCATCTAAGTCATCTAATTTATTGTCACAACAGTTGTTCACGGTATTCTTTTATCCTTTTTATTTCTATTAATAAGGTCAGTACCAATTTCTCCTCATTCATTTCTGATTCTATTTAGTAATTTGAATCTTTTTCTTGGTCAGTCTAGCTAAAGATTTGTCAGTTTGTTGACCTTTTCAAAGAACCGCCTTTTGATTTCATTGATTTTTCTCTATTGTTTTTATATTCTCTGTTTCATTAATTTCCACTCTCATCAAAACCACAAGGAGATAACCATTTTACATCCACTAGAATGGCGAGGGGTGGGGTGGGGGGAAGGTCAGATAGCAAGTGTTGGTGAGGATGTGGAGAAATTGGAAACTTCCTATATTACTGGTAATAATGTAAAATGGTGTAGCCACTTTGGAAAACAGTCTGGCAGTTCTTCAGAAAGTTACATATGAAGTTACCACATGACCCAGCAATTCCATTCCAAGCTATATTCCCAAAAGAAATGAAAACATACGTCCACACAAAAACTTGTGCACCAATGTTTATAGTAGTAGTATTCAAAATAGCCAAAAGGTAGAAATAGTCAAATGTCCATCAACTGACAAATGAATAACAAAATGTGGTATATCCAGACAGTAGAATATTATTCAGCTATAAAAAGGAATGAATTACTGATGCATGCTACAGCATGGATGAACCTTGACAGCATTATACTAAGTGAAAGAAACTAGTCACAAAAGACAACATATTATATTATTCCATTCATATGAAATATCCAGAACAGGGAACTCTATAGAGATAGAAAATAGGTTATAGTGGTTGCCTAGGGCTGGATTTTGGAAGTGATACCTAAAGAGTACAGGGTTTCTTTTTGAGGGGATGAGATTTTTCTAAAATTTTCTGTGGTGATGGTTGCACATATGTGTGTATATACTAAAAACCATTGAATTATACACTTCAAATGGGTAGAATGTATGGTAGGTGAATTAGAGCTCAATAAAAGTATTTTTTAAAAACAATACATAACAGCAACCAGATGCCACTACCAAAATTAAGAGGTATTTTCCAAAATAAAAGAACAAAAAGAAATGGAGAAAAAAAAAACTAGAGGGATTTGTGACTTCTACTTTTTAATTAGAATTATATACTTTCTAAAACAGTAAAGCATGATTACATATGCAGTATATACAGTTTGATTCCAGTTTTGTAAGGTATTTATTTCTCAGATGTATCTGTAGCTACATAATACAGTGTGCCAGGTGTTATGCTCAGCTCATCACCTCATTTAATACTTCAGTTAACACTATAAGGAAAGTATTATTTTCCCCACTTTAAGTGGGGGAAACTGAGAGGTAGAGAGATTACTTTGCCATATCTGAGTGACTTAAGAGCCTAGACTTTTACACTACACAGTAAGTTCATTTTTTATTTTATTAAAAACATTTTTTCTTCCAATTTTTTTTTTAATCAGTGTTAGACATTGCCCTTTTTTGGGAGAGAGGTTTTTTTTAGTTTTAATTGTGGTAAAATATAAAATTTGCTATTATAACCATTTTTAAGCATATAGTTCTATGGCTTTAACTACCTTATTCTGTAACCATCACCACTGCCCATCATCAGAACTTTTCATCTCCCCAAACTGAAACTCTCTACCCTTTAAACACTAACATCCATTCCCTCTTCCCCTCTACCCCTGCAGTATTTTATTCTTTTTGAGGCTATTGTAAATGGAATTGTTTACTTAATTTTTTTGAGCATCATTGTTAACGGTGTAGAAATGCAACTGATTTTTGTGTTGATTCTGTATCCTGCAACTTCGCTGAATTTGTTTATTCTAGTGTGTGTGTGTGTGTGTGTGTGTGTGTGTGTGTGTGAGACATCTTTAGATTTTCCTATGTGGAAGATCATGTCATCTGTGAATAAAGATAATTTTACTTCTTCTTTCCCAATTTGGATGCCTTGTACTTATTTTTCTTGCCTAATCATTCTGGTTGGAACTTCTAGTATATTGAGTAGAAGAGGTGAAAGCAGTCATTCTTGGCTTCCTGATCTTAAAGGAAAATTTTTCAGTCTTTCATCACAAAATGTGATGTTAGCTGTGGGTTTTTCACAAATGACCTTTATTATGTTGAGATAGTTTCCTCCTATTCCTAGTTTGTTGGATGTTTTTATCATGAAAGGGTGTTGAATTTTGTCAGGAATAAACCCCACTTGGTCATGTGTATAATCTTTTTTTTTTTTTTTTTTTTTTGCGGTACGCGGGCCTCTCACTGTTGTGGCCTCTCCCGTTGCGGACCACAGGCTCCGGACGTGCAGGCTCAGCGGCCATGGCTCACGGGCCCAGCCGTTCCGCGGCATGTGGGATCTTTCCGGACCTGGGCACGAACCCGTGTCCCCTGCATCGGCAGGCGGACTGTCAACCACTGCGCCACCAGGGAAGCCCAGTATCATCTTTTTAATATGCTGCTGATAACAGTTTGCTTGTATTTTGTTGAGGAATTTTGCATTGGTATTCGTAAGGGATATTGATCTGCAGTATTCTTTTCTTGCAGTGTCTTTGCCTGACTGGTATCAGGGCAATGCTAGCTTCATAGAATGAGTTTGGGAGTGTTCCTTCTTCCTCAGTCTTTCAGAAGAGTTTGAGATGGATGGTGTTAATTCTACTTTAAATGTTCGGTATAATTCACTAGGGCTGCTCCAGGGCTTTTTGAGGGGTGGGGAGGCTTCATTACTGATTCAATCTTCTTACTAGTTATAGGTCTACTCAGATTTTCTATTTCTTCATGATTCAGTCTTGGTAGGTTGTATGTTTCTAGGAATTTGTCCATTTCATCTCAGTTATCCAGTTTGTTGGTATACAGTTGTTCATAGTACTCTTTTAAAATCCTCTTTATTTCTGCAAAATCAGTAATAAGTTCATTTCTGGTATTAGACATTTTTTGACTTAGTATATAAATAAACTTTAGTTTTCATTCAGTTCCTCACACGCCCATATCTTCCCTTCATTCTCCCAATAAAAGTGTATCCTCTTTGCATAAATTAATGTTCTGTTACCTAACTATGACATTATCACGTATACTTCCTAGTATCTCCAATATAGTTGTAGAACCCTCTGAATACTATTCTTCATACAAATACATCAGAGGAATTTTCAGTTTCCTTTATTTTCCTGTGAAAACATTCCTCCTAAAGTCCTCTGACCTGCTCCAGTCCCTACTGATTGCTTTTTAAGCCTGCTGCACAGCTGTCATCCTTTATTTGTCTCTTGTTTGGGATTCTTTCCTTGAATTCATGGTTTTTTTTCCTTTTTTTTTTAAAAATGTAAATAACATGGTCCAGAAACGTCCTAAGAAAGAGTGCATCAGAGATGAATTGTTTTTAGATCTTGCATATCTAAACGTGTCTTTATTTACACCCACATGCTTGAGTGATAGTTTGGGGATAGAAATCTAAGTTGAAAATAATAATTTTACCTCAGAATTTCAAGGCATCATTTTATTGTCTTCCAGCTTTGAGAAGGCCATTTACATTCTTGATTCTCTTTAAGTGTCTCTCTCCCTCTTTCTCTCTTGCCTTTTCTGTCCCCTACCTCCATGGTTAAGATCTTTTCGGGGCTTCCCTGGTGGCGCAGTGGTTGAGAACCTGCCTGCCAATGCAGGGGACACGGGTTCGAGCCCTGGTCTGGGAAGATCCCACATGCCGCGGAGCAACTAGGCCCGTGAGCCACAACTACCGAGCCTGCACGTCTGGAGCTTGTACTCCACAACAAGAGAGGCCGCGCCAGTGAGAGGCCCGCGCACCGCGATGAAGAGTGGCCCCCGCTCGCCGCAACTAGAGAAAGCCCTCGCACAGAAATGAAGACCCAACACAGCCAAAATAAATAAATTAATTTTTTTTTAAAAAAAGATCTTTTCCTCATCCCTTTTGTTCTGAAATTTCATAGTAATGTCTCTTAGTGTAGTTTTTCTTTTATACATTATACTGAGCACTCAGAGGGTCCTTTCAATCTAGAAACTCACGACCTCCTGTTCTATGAAATTGTTTTACAGTAGTTCTCTGATAATATCTTCCCTCAGTATTTTTCCAGTCTCTTTCCAGAACTCCTAATTAATTGGATACTGGAGCTCTTGAACTAATCATTTCTTCATTTTTTCTCTTCTGTTTCTAGCTCTTTCTGCTGCTTCTACTTTCAGGGAGATTTCCAACTTAGATCTGTCTTCAGGTCTTACCAGTTGCTTGAGCATATTATTTAACCTTGCTGTGCCAGTGTCCCCAACTATCAAATGGGGTTAATGATTATACTTATTGTAGAGGATTATTGTGAGAATTCAGTTAGTGTGTCTAAAGCATGTCACATAGTAATAATACAGTGTGGCGAGTAGTCACTGCCCAGCTCCTGCTGCTGTTGCTGCTGTTGTTTCTTCAACATTGTTTTCTTCTTTGCTATCTTATTTTTCATTTTAGAAACTTTTTTCTGTTTTTCTTTTATAGCAACTTTTTTTTCTTTTATTTTCCTTTCTTAATTGAAATTTTATTGGTTGTTTTGAGCATCAGTACAGAGACATTTCAGTTTGTACGCAATTTGTGACATATGTACCGAACATCTAAAAAACCATGTAGTTGTCTTTCTTAAAGTTATTGCAGCTTAAAATTTGGCAGCAAATTTTTCTGTAAGAGGATATCAAGTACCAGTATCTTCAAGTGTTGATAAACTGTTACATTTTAAGTCCCATTAATTCACAATTTTTAATATCATATACATACTCCAATTTTCAGTCTTTCACAGCACATTAACAAAGTTACTAGGAAGATGGACTAGCATGATGAAAGATGTTACAGAGAGCAGGCAGTTCTAACAGGCAGGGCCAAGATCAAGGGGTGGTTTTCTTTAGGAAACAATTTTACTGAAAACAACATGAGAACAGAAGTAATTTTAAATGTTCAAGGCGTATTAAATGCACGACTGGGACTTCAAGTTGTCATTTAGTATGATTTGTATAATAGGAAATGAAAAGGACCCCCATCCATGGCATGTTAAGCTGAACATCCAAGACAATCAAAGCCTCCTGCACTCAATTACCCCACTATTTTCTGGTTGTATCGAAAAATAAGCAACAGCAAATGACTCACCTCTCAAAAAAAAAAAAAATTGAGTCTTGAAAAATTGGATGTGGTGGGATTTCCTCCTTAGAAATGTTTCTAGATATACTTTAAAAAAACCTTGTGTTTACGAAATAGTTGATAACGTTATTCCTCCGCGTTGTACAAGAAGTGAGACAGGGACCACTGATAAGACTTAGTGTGTGATATTCATCAGACTTGGCTTCTTTCTCTCCTGCTTCATCAGAGGCTGGACTCTCCCCCTTTCAGTTCTGTTTTCTGCAAGTAAACTTTCTTTAGTTTCTTGGTTCTTGAGCCACTTTGGCCTGTTTTCCCTTTGCTCCCCTGTTCTCGTTTCCCTTTTTGGCTTTGTTTCCACTTTTGCAGGAGCAGGTTTAGCTGATAACCTTGCCCATCTCTTGGGTACCTCCATCCCTGCCCCTTGGGGAGAGCTGCCCTTCCTTTGGGTGGAGCCTGGGCCACTCCAGATCCCCGAGGAACTGGGCCCCCTGCGCTGTCCCTTCCTGCCCTCTTCCGCCCAGGCCTTGCAACCCGACGTGGAGCGGTGGGAGAACCAGACCAAACCGTGTGGCAACTTTTTGTTGTCTCATGTATGCAGTAGTTTGTCCTCTTTTTGTGAGGGTGATAATTGCAGTTTTTTGCTGTTTTTAGTTTTCTTTTGCTGCTTCCATAAGTGTTGTTTTATCCAAGTTCCTTCTTGTTTCTTTTAGTTCCTTTACTTCATAAGGAAGCTTTTCTCAAATGGCTAATGATCCTTATTGTTGGTTCACATTTTAAAATGAAGCACTTAAAACTGAAAACAAAAACAAATGTTTTTTGTACAGGAGTAAGGCTTGTCAACTTTTGGTTTGATTTTACTTTGGGGTGATTAGATAGGCACCCACACATTTTGTTTGGAGGGTGCTCCAGGTGTCACTATCCATAGGTTTCTTTTCTGGGGCCATTCAGGTTTTGGAGGCAAGAATTCTTTGGGGGTGGGTGTGATTTATGCCTTTTCTCCAGTATTTTTATTGTTGTTGATTTTAAAGTTATGGCACAAAGTGAGGGTTTGAGGTTCAATATTTAATCTACTCTTTGCAAACTGAAGAAGGGTGGCTCCCTCCTCGCTGTGAAGATGTTTTGATGTCTCTGGTCTGGGGCCTGGTAGCTGCACTTTCCCTGCAAGGGAATGAGGAAGTGGTGGTCATGTGATGAGTCACATGGCTGCACCACAGGTATTCAGCCAGCCTCTGGTTTTCAGCCTATTTCTAAACCCAGCTTTCTGTGGAACTGAGGGATCTTACTGAGCCCTTCCAGGGTTCTGGGGGTGGGGGGGGGGGAATTAGCTTGTTTCTCATTAGTATTCCCCTCTATAGTCATTTGGAGTTCAGCTTTGTTCATCCTGCTGAGTCAGTTTCCACTCCACCAACTACTTTCCCTGTTCCTAGCGTTTGTTAGTATTTGTGATCCACTGTCATCTCCTTGACTATTCTTTTTGTCCTTGTGGATCTGTACATTTTCTTAATCCTTTACTCATGCTTAAATGTGATTTGTTAAAGGAATAGAGATAATAAATGCATGTGTTTGCTATGTTTAACTGGAAGTAAGGGAAAGTCTTACTAGTAAAGCAAATTAAAGTTGTTCACTGATAGACTTCAAGGTACTTCATAAGTATGCACTTATCCATTCAACGAGTATTTAAGGAGGGCTTACTGTGTGCCGTGTGCTAGACATTGTTCTAGTTTTTAAGATACTCGGCTCTCATGAAGCTTCTATCCTATTGGGAAACAACCAACATCTAAACAAATGAAAAATGTCAAGAGAGCAGTAAGTGCTATAAAGAAAAGTGAAGAGATAGAAAGTGATAAGAGTATTATCTAAGCACATTCAGGGAAGACTTCTTAGAAGGTGACATAAATTTTTTTAAAAATTATTTTTTAAAATTTTTGGCTGTGTCAGCTCTCATTTGTGGCACGTGGGATCTTCGTTGAGGCATGCGGGATATTTTGTTGAGGCACATGGGCTTCTCTCTAGTTGTGGTGTGCAGGTTTTCTCTTCGCTAGTTGTGGCACGCAGGCTCCAGGGCGTGTGGGCTCTGTAGTTGTGGTGCGCAGGTTTCAGAGTGCATGCGCTTTGTAGTTTGCGGCACGCAGGCTCTCTAGTTGAGGTGCACGAGCTCAGTAGTTGTGACGCGTGGGCTTAGTTGCCCCGTGGCATGTGGAATGTTAGTTCCCTGACCAGGGATTGAACCCGCATCCCCTGCATTGTAAGGCGGATTCTTTACCACTGGACCACCAGGGAAGTCCCAGAAGGTGACATTTAAATGGAAACCTGAATGAAGTAAGAGAAGTGATTCAGATAAGAGTATCAGGGCGTGGGGTAACATTCCAGGTAGGGGAGAGGGGAGCGTAGGGGAGAGGGGAGCTCAACGTACTGAGCGTTGGCACAGTAGAGGAACCATGAAGAGACCTGTGTGGCAGGAGTGCAGGGGGCGAGGGACAACGTGGTGGGAGATGAGGTCAGTGGGGTAGGTAGGGCCAGGTCTTCTTGGATTATATAGGCTATGGTCAGGAATTTGTATTTTATTCTATGTACATTGGGGAGCCATTGGAGAGTTAGAGCAGGAGACTGGCCTGTCTTTGAGGGTTGAACTAGGAGCCTGCTGATTGTGCAAACTGCTGCACTCAGACCCTGACCTGACAGACCATACTCTCTTCATTGAAGGTGGGCAGTTTGAGGTACTCCCTGGTTTTAAACCATGGCTACCCATAGTCCCTGCTGTGGAATTACCTGCGTGGCCATGTCCATAGCACATTACCCCTGGTCTCCTTGGTCTACAGCTGATTCAGCCAACCTGTATCCCTGATGGACTGATTGAGCTGATAAGATTCCTACTCTTAAGAATTGGAAAACAAGCATTTTTGTTTTTACACGAAATATGCGTTTCTGGAAAACCTTGTGTTCTACACACTAAAAATAACAGAGCTGGGCTTCCCTGGTGGCGCAGTGGTTAAGAATCTGCCTGCCAACGCAGGGGACACGGGTTCAAGCCCTGGTCTGGGAAGATCCCACGTGCCATGGAGCAACTAAGCCCATGCACCACAACTACTGAGCCTGTACTTTAGAGTCCACGAGGCACAACTACTGAGCCCGCACGCCTAGAGCCCGTGCTCCACAACAAGAGAAGCCACCGCAATGAGAAGCCCGCGCACCACAATGAAGAGTAGCCCCGGCTCGTCGCAACTAGAGAAAGCCTGTGCACAGCAACGAAGACACAGCACAGCCAAAAATAAAAATAAATAAATAAATAACAGAGCTTATGGAAAAATAGCATTCAGCGTGGCCCAGAGCACTAACAAAAATAATAACAATCCTAATAAAAATGCTAGTATAATTAAAAAGACATGTTAAATTCCTAATAATCAAACATTAGAGTAAGTATAGGATTTTGTCTTAAAAACAAGGTGAAAGCTTTATGGAAGAGGATATAAGGAGGAAGGGTTAAAGATGGTGAATTATTGAATAAATGCGTAAAGATTAGGGAGAACCATGCAATGAGCTTTTCCAAGACACAGAACACGTGGCCAGAATGAGACAAGAGGATGAACCTGGTTATGAATAGGCATCGTGCATGACACTGAATTCCTGTTAGCTTAGATGCCGATGTGCTTTGCATTCTGTGGCTCTACACTGTGATACAAAACATTAAGGAATTGGGAGCAGTCACTTGTAAATCAGTGTGATTTCAAGTGTTATACTGCCATCATTTCTCTGTTTACAATTTTGTAGAATCAGAATCGCATTACAGAAATAACGTTGCAACAGAACATACTTTGCTAACAATGATACCTGTTGAACCCTTACTATGTGCCAGGTACTGCACATAAGCTCTGTATCATCTTGCTTAATGTTAACATAATGCCTGTGAAATGGTGCTCTCACTTTTCATAGTTAAGGAAGCTAAGGCACAGGAGAGGGTTAAATAACGTGTCTACTGGCATATGGTCAGTAAAAGGTGACATTAGACCCTGGAGTTAAAAGATCATACAGTGTCAGGGCTTGAGGTGATGCCATGTGTAAGCCCAGGTTGTTGCAGAACGTAGAAGCAGAGAAAGGTGGTCCTCAGAGAGAAGCCGGAGAGTGACTCTCAGACTCTCAGAAAAAAGCAAAGGGGGAGTGAGCAGGTGGCCTGAGAAAGAGATAGAGAAGCTGCCTCACAGCTCTCCCCTTCCCAAATAGCACAGTCGTACATCCTGAGACTGGGTTCTGTGAGTGTCCTTCCAACAAATTTCCCCTTTCATTTGAGTAAGTTTGAGTGTCATTTGTAACTAGTCACTGACAAAAGCACCCAAACCCTCCCAATTCTATTTAATATGTATCTGGCATGTCCCATTTTGGGGATATAAACTTCAGTTTTCAGTAAGTAGATTAATTTGACTCATTTTCCCTATGAAATTGAATAAGTTATCTCTTGGGGTTCAAGCCCATGGCTCTCAGATACGCACATGGATTGGTTTTGGGTGGGGAAGGTGCTGTGGAGAGGGGGAAAGTCAGGAACAGAGGGAGAGGGCTTGAATTAGCTCCAGTGTTTTGTCTTAGTTTCTCTTTGAAGGGTCAAATGAAATCTACTCTGAAGTAACAGTGTGTGGCTGTCGTCCTGAATTTTATGGAGCCATTTCCTTTTGTCTATGACTTTACCACCTATGTATATATTGCTACATGCTTTTTCATTTTTAATTAATTTTATTTTTGGCTGCATTGGGTCTTTGTTGCTGCATGCGGGCTTTTCTCTAGTTGCGGCAAGCGGGGGCTACTCTTCGTGTGGTGCTTGGGCTTCTCATTGCGGTGGCTTCTCTTGTTGTGGAGCACAGGTTCTAGGCGTGTGGGCTTCAGTAGTTGCAACATGTGAGCTCAGTAGTTGCGGTGCACAGGCTATAGGCGTGCAGGCTCAGTAGTTGTGGCTCACGGGCTGTAGAGTGCAGGCTCAGTAGTTGTGACGCATGGACTTAGTTGCTCCGTGGCATGTGGGATCTTCCCAGACCAGGGCTCAAACCCGTGTCCCCTGCATTGGCAGGCGGATTCTTTTTTGTTTATTTATTTGTTTTTGCGGTACGCGGGCCTCTCACTGCTGTGGCCTCTCCCGTTGCGGAGCACAGGCTCCAGACGCGCAGGCTCAGCGGCCATGGCTCACGGGCCCAGCCGCTCCGCGGCATGTGGGATCTTCCCGGACCGGGGCACGAACCCGTGTCCCCTGCATCAGCAGGCGGACTCTCAACCACTGCGCCACCAGGGAAGCCCAACCTTTCTTTATTACATGAATAAACATGTTCTTTTTTGGTCTTTTTTTTCACATGCATGTCATCCAGTTGTAATCATCCTGTGCATACAACTTTGTATCTTTTGATTTCACAGAATGTTAATTTCACAGACTAAATGTCATCATCCTTTCCACAGGTTACTACATAGCCTACGTGACCATCATTTTTCATAGCTACATAATTTTGTATCAAGGGAGCATAGCATAATTTACTAACCCATCTCCTAGTTTAGGACATTTAAGTTGCTTTTGACCTTTCTGTATTATAAATTAACACTGATAAATATATCCATGCTTTACCAGTCAAGGAATCTAATAGCAAATAACATCAGAAACCAACTGTTGGTGATGTAAAGAGAAATGAGATTTTTAAAAAACATTGACTTAAAATATATGTGAGGATGGATGGATGGATGGATAGATAACTTACTTGACAGAGTTACCAGGAGAGGTGGAGAACTAGCTTTGCATCTAGGAACTGCACCCAGATCTCACTGAAGAGCTGGTCTGAAGCTGTGGCTGCACACCACACCCCAAGGCCAGACATGGGGCTTCTGCTGCTAGTGCAAAGTCTCCACATCTGATCAAACCCCTGCCCTCCTCCAAGGGAGGCCAGACCTGCAAGTATCTGGCATTTTCTGCCTCTACAGTTGGAGATGGGCTCTGCCTTATCTGAACCCCTGAGAGAGGAAATTCCATATTCCCTAGAAAAATAATTTAGGATTACACACTGATAAAGCCATTTCTGTATTTAGGATAGTTTGTGTAAGGTGGTTTCCTGAAAGTAGAATTACCAAGCCAGAGGGCATGAACAAATTTTTTTGATGAGAGGAGCAGACCTGTTGACCTCAACAGTTGGGCCTTGGAGCTTTTTGCTTCCTTAGATTAATCTTTCCATTAACATGTCATTTACTGGCTGTACTTAGTGAATAGAGTGTTATGTTTCTTAGGCCTTTAAGTAGTTGTTGAGGTGGAAGGACTTTTAGTCACTGCTTTAAAAAAGGATAATCATCTTTTTTACTCTTGATTAATTTTTCCCCTTTCGGTTGGGGTGCCTAGGTTTGTGCTAGAATCTGAAAAATGGATGGCATATTCTTTTAACTTAGATTGTTTTAAGTTTCCACTCCACAAACTTGTGGAGTGGAAATTGATTACTTACGGCAGTGTGAACTTATTTCTTTTTAATTTCCTTCCTCTTTCAATCCCCTCCTCACCTCCTACATAAAAGTAAATATCCATATATTTCTTCCTACTCTTCCCCCAGGCTTTGATTTGTTTTGTTTGGTTTAGGGTGATTGACCAGCATTCACTCCATGTCAAACAGGAGGCAAGTGCTCTTATCTCCCAGCCCCACCTCTCTGTGACCTCCCCCAGGAGCTCCCTTTCCTCTGTGGCCTTGGGGAAAGGGGGGAGGGCTTAGATTTGAAGCCATTCCACAGTCTCTCATTTGCCCTGACTACCCGTGTTCATCTTCTTACCAGAATAGGAGGCTTTGGAGGCTAGAGTTCTGACCTGTATTCACATGCCTGTTACGTGTTGGGTGGATGTAGTAAAATGTTAAAGGAGCCTGGTGCTGTTATTCTTATGGGTGTTTTTATATGTAATGCAGATGGTTATGATGTTGCCTTCCCTTTCAATGAAGGAGGAACTTGCAAAGACCCCATGTCTTTAAAAATATTGACTTAATGTACTGTGAAGTTGAAAATGCTATATGCAGAATGTGGTATTTCTGAGTTCTCCAAATCTTCCCTTTACTCCTTATAGTTTTAAAACTGTTTTGAGTTGGTTGTACTCCAAGGTAACGTTCTCCTGAGCTCTCAGTTCAGGAAAGGTGGTCTGGGGTGGGGGCCAGCATTTAGTAAAGGCAACAATCTAGGTGAAGGGAGTACTTGGTAAAGCAAAGTTACATCTTCCCTGGAAACAATTAATCATATTATTAGACAAACTGCCTCAGCAGCTGGTGAAACAGCAAGAACATGACAATTTTGCTTCCTTAGTTACAAGGAGTGATAGTGTACTTGACCTTCAGCAGAGCAGGGTCATAGAGAGGGCATCTTTAAACAGCTCTGTCTGGTTTTGGTGAATGGAATCTGCACTGGCAGTTTGAAAGCACATGCCGATGAGTTCCCCCACCAACCCTGGCTGTTTTGGTTGGACTCTGGCTGGGCAAGTTGCTGAGAAAAAATGTAAATAAAGCTGCAGAGAGCCACTGGCATGGTAAGTGTAGTGTTCTGCAAAAAAATAAGACTAATTTTGAAGCCTTTTCTCGTTCTGTTTCTGGAGGCAAGTCTCCTTGTAATGCAGTATATTTCATAGGCAGTTATTTTTATAGCAGGTGGTAAAAAGCAGTGGATTTAGATGCCTAATATGTATTTGAAGGAAATCAATTTAGTGTCTATTGCTATGCTTAGCACCTAGCAAATTATTTCTTCATGGGAACTTGTATTTGAGTGTGCTGGGTAGACCCAAGTGGAGCAAGAGCTGTTTGTTTGTGGTGGTGGTTGTTGTTTTCAGTAGGTTAACCTGCCTCTGAACAAAGTATGTGAACCTGTTCTTAAATACCTCTCTGTTTTATATAATTGGGGGTAGTAGTCATTGATTTTGGATCTTTGTTTTTGTGCCAAGAAATTTAGGGCTGTAGTTTTATCTTTTTAAACATACTATCAACTTGAAAATTTTCAAACTGGTTAATCAATTCTGATTTAAGTGAGGTGGATTTATTAATATTGAGGTTTGATTCTTCCACTGGCGTTAGTATAATGAAGAGCTGCCCTTGCCACTCAACAGGAGTAATTCTTTAGGAACATGGACACTGGCAGTATAAGGTTCTGGTCCTTTGTATGAGGTGAGCGGCCGAGCACTTTCAAGACCAGCAGCCTCCTCTGGCTTCCTCCCTCTGTGGTACAAGTTGCTGCACAAAGAGAGGTTAACTCTTTGCCCATTGACCCTTCACCACACTTATTATTTGGTGGTCCTTTGAAATAAAAATAAAAGGAGGGTGTGGTACATTTCAGTTCAGGCTGGAGGTGTCCCCTGCCTGAAGCCCTTTACCCACTTAGGCAGTTGTTTACATTGTTCATTATTTCACTAGGAATGTTAAGGAGAAGTGGAAGTTCCTGATTGAGATCGTAACATGTTGAGTCTGCAGGATCTGTTATTTCCCCCACACACACAGGGTGTGAACTTTGTTGCCCTATTAATAACCCATGGGAATGTTGCAGCCAAAAATCAGAATCAGAATAAATTATAGATTTAGAAACTTAATTTTTGCTTATTAGCTGAATGCTTTGGGCATTCTGTTCAACCTAGATGTTCATCCTTTACCGAATGATTGCATGTTAACACAGAAATTTTTCCTAAAAATTATTCCCCCAAAAATGCTGCCAAGGCAGTGGCATGTTATGGTGAAATAGAGAAGGTTCTCACTCCAGGTTAAAAAGGTATGTACTTTGCCATCAGCCACATATACTCGTGTGTCAGTGGAGGCAATATGCCTTGGTTTATTTATATGATAAACTGCCAAGGCAGGTGTTGTGCATACCTGCAGGATGTTTAACTAGCAGATAGTTACAAGAGTGGAGTAAAACAAAAAGAGGTCTAGGCAGAGTCCCAGCATCAGGACTGTAAAAAAGACGACTTCTTTATTCTTGAAGTTAAAAAGTACTCATTCCCTAACTAGTCATTTTGGGCCTGATATGTGCCTGGCCTTAGGAGTAAAAGGAACTGTTCCTTCCTGCCCTCTGAGGTAGACTTGAGCAGGTACTATGAGGGGCCCTGTGGAGAGTGCTAAGATACAGGCACTCTGGGAGCCCAAGCAGGACTCGTGCACCAATCCGGGGGGTCAGAGACAGCTGACCAGACGAGCTGGTCTTTCATAAACTCTTTAGACAGTAAACATTTGTGTGTTGGGTAAAGCATGGTTAACTTTAGAAAGGATGTGAAATGGAAGTGCCGATTTTACCCTTTAAGTGTGAGTCAGACACCATGCCCTGGAAGACCTGTATCCAAATGTATTTTCACACTCTGCTTGCTCATGTTTTAATTGAGTCCTTTGGAGTAGCTGTTTCCGTGTCAAAGTGCAAGCGCTCTGGCCAGGTATAATACACACCTGGGTGTTGCTGGGCATTTACACTTCACTGTGAACTAAATGAGCGTGTCCTTTGCAGCTGGAGCAAATTGAAGGGGTAGAAAGTAAGCTAAGGCAGAGGGCCAAGACCTACTTCAGGCACTGAAAAGGTAGGCAGGAAAGGATGGAAAGGAGATGCTTCTGCCGGTCAGAAATGCATCTAATATTTTTATGTCATTGACTTTTTTTTTTTTTTTTGCGGTACATGGGCCTCTTACTGTTGCGGCCTCTCCCGTTGCGGAGCACAGGCTCCGGACGCGCAGGCTCAGCGGCCATGGCTCACGGGCCCAGCCGCTCTGCGGCATGTGGGATCTTCCCAGACCAGGGCACGAACCCTTGTCCCCTGCCTCGGCAGGCGGACTCCGAACCACTGCGCCACCAGGGAAGCCCCTGTCATTGACTTTTTATCATTGTGCTAAATGATATTCAACAGAATGCTTCAGGAAAAAAAGTGGACTTCCTGCTTTGATGTCTGTTCATAATATTAGGCTCAAAGTTCACACAGCTGCAAGAATTTCTGGGAGATCCCATCAAGACATCACTTTGCCTTCAAGCCAGATCATATCTAAACTGCCCGTGGTGCCAGTAGAACACACCTTCTTTCTAAAGGCCACAGGAGTAGGGGATCCCAGGTATTTTCCCACTTACCTGTCACTTCTGGAGTTAAGCATCCTTCCCTTGAATCCCAGGGATATTTAAGACTGTTCACCCAATCTAAATTTATTACTGAGGGACTTCCTGGTGGTCCAGTGGGTGAGACTCCGCGCTCCCACTGCAGGGGGCCCGGGTTCCGTCCCTGGTTGAGGAACTAGATCCCGCATGCATGCCGCAACTAAGAGTTCACATGCCACAACTAAGAAGACTGCGTGCCTCAACTAAGACCCGGTGCAGCCTAAATAAATAAATAAATATTTTTAAAATAAATTTATTACTGAGCCCATCGCCAGCATGACCCTTGCCCCCTCTCAGCAAATCTGTGGAGGTCTTTGGGATTCTCATATAAAAGTAATCATAAAATTTGCAAGCGTATTCCTTAACGTTGGGGCAACCAGAGTCCAGGGGGTTTAAACTGGAGCTCAGGCAGGGTAAGAAAGCTGGCAAATAGTCTTGGCACCCAACCCGCACTTCCTCCCCTGTAGCTGTCCACCCACCGCCGCAGTTGCTGGAAGGCAGGGCCACTTCTGGTTGCTGCGCACACCCAGTGCGCAGCCCCAGGGTGGCACAGGGTCAGTGCTTAGCAGGTTCCAGTGAAGCGTGGACAAGGGTCACTTTGGCCTACTGACTTAGAAAGTTTCTCTGAGTCCCTGTGAAATACTTTTTGAATACTGTTATTCTTTTAAATAAAGTTTTTATTGTATAACATACATAGGTTCACAATTCATAAGTGTGTAACACAGTAAATTATCATAGAGGGAACATTCCCATGTAACCACCACACAGGTTAAGAACAGAATTTCCTGTCCTCTCCCAATCACTGCCCCCACTCTGCTCCCTAAAAATGACCTTTTTTTAAAATTAATTAATTAATTTATATTGGCTGCACCAGATCTTAGTTGTGGCACGTGGGATCTTAGTTGCAGCATGCATGTGGGATCTAGTTCCCCGACCAGAGATCGAACCCGGGTCCGCTGCATTGGGAGTGCGGAGTCTTACCCACTGGATCACCAGAGAAGTCCCAAAAGTTTTTAATTTTGACAAAGTTCGTTTTATCTTTGGTTTCTTTATTTTGCTTTAAGTGTAATAGCTAAGAAATCATTGCCTAAGGCAAGGTCATGAAGATTTACACCTGTGTTTTCTAATTTTTGTGTATAATGTGAGGTATTCTTTCTTATAAAAAGAAAATAAGAATTTTCCATTCAAGACGCATCTCACTAGTACAATTAATCATGGTAACAAAGATATTTATATACTGTTTATAACTCAGGCTTTAGAAAAAATTTTCAGAAGTTTGTGATAGTATTAATAGTAACTATGTGGTGAATAGAATTAATACTTAACATATTATTTACTAACCCTCTCATCAATCCCATAAAGTAGTAACAATATGTCTATGTTGAATTTGAGAAAACCGAAGTTTAGAGGGTTTAAATGACTTTCTCAGGGTGACAGTATGTGTTTCAGAGCCTAGGTCTATCTGATTCCATAGCCTATGGGTACTCAAATAATGTTGATTCCTTTAAAACTTCTAAAAAATAAAGTGAGTCAGAAAGGCAGAATATTATTCTATCAGTTAAGAATTCAGAATATCTGAAATGGGTGGAATTAACTTGCAGAGTAATAATAGACTCAACCAGAATTCTAAACGTTCATTACTAAAGAAGGATTTAATGCCTATGCACTGATAAAATGACTGGCCAGCCTTTTCTTCTTAATTACAAATAAACAGAGCTAAGAAATATATGTACATGGATGCTGGGAGATATATTCTGCAAGATTTGAGCCTCATCACACCCTCTCTAAAATGGTTTGTGCCTATTCTGCGTATCTCTTAACCAAGAGAAAACTAATATATACGAAGCATTTTGTAAACTAAAAGTCACTATGAGAATATTGCATTCTGTTGTCTGTTTTTTTTTTGAGGTATGCGGGCCTCCCACTGTCGCGGCCTCTCCCGCTGCGGCACGCACGGGACGCACAGGCTCAGCGGACATGGCTCACAGGCCCAGCCGCTCCGCGGCACGTGGGATCTTCCTGGATTGGGGCACGAACCCGTGTCCCCTGCATCAGTGGGCGGACTCTCAACCACTGCGCCACCAGGGAAGCCCTCATGCTGTGCTTTATAAAATTGAGATATAATTCACTTACCGTAAAATTCACCCTTTTAAAGTGTACAGTTCAGCAGTTTCGCAAGGTTGTACAGCCATCACCACTGTCTAATTCTAGAACATTTTCATCATTTCAGAAAGAAACTCCAGGGAATTCCCTGGCTGCCCTGTGGTTAGGACTCCACGCTTTCACTGTGAGGGCGTGGGTTCGATCCCTAGTCAGGGAACTAAGATCCCACAAGCCACGCGGTGCGGCTAAAAATAAAAGAAAGAAACTCCATATCTATTAGCAGTTATCTCCCCTTTCCCCCATCCCTTCAGTCCCTGGCACCCACTAATCTACCTTCTATCCCTATGGATTGCCTATTCTGGGCATGTTAGAAATGAAATCATACAATATATGGTCTTTTGTGACTGATTTCATCCATGTTGTAGCATGTATCGGTACTTCATTCCTTTTTATTGCCAAATAATATTCCATTGCATAGACATACCACATTTTCTTTATTCATTCATCAGTCTATAGATATTTGATTGTTTTTACTTTGGGGCTATTACAAATAATACTGATGTGAACATTTCTACACAAGATTTTTGTAGAGATATGTTTGTCCTTCTCTTGGGTATATACCTAGGAGTGGAATTGTTGGTTTATATGGCAACTCTGTGTAACCTTTGAGAACTGACCACACTGTTTTCCAAAGATGCTGTACCATTCTGTATTCCCTCCAGCAGTGTATTAGAGTTCGTTTTCCCACATCCTTGCCAACACTTGTTATAGTCTCATCTTTTTGATTGTAGCCATCCTAGTGGGTGTGAAGTGGTATCTCATTGTGGGCTTAAATTGAATATCCTTAATAACTAATGATGTTGATCATCTCCTATGCTACTGGTCATTTGTATATCTTCTTGGGAGAAATTTCTACTCAATTTCTTTGCCTCTTTGTTTTTTTTTAAATATTATAATAGTTCTTTATAGTCTATATGTGCATGTCCATGTATCAGATACATGATTTGCAAAATTTTTCTCCCATTTTGTAGGTGTCTTTCCACTTTCTAAAGGATGTCCTTTGAAACACAAAACTTTTTAATTTTGATGATGGCTACTTCATCTAATTTTTCTTTTGTTACTTATGCTTTGATATCATATCTAGGAAACCATCACCTAATCCAAGTTCACGAAGAGTTATACCTATGTTTTCTTCTAAGAGTTTTATAGTTTTAGCTCTTACATTTAAATCTTTGATCCATTTTAAGTTAATTTTTTCCCATTTTTTAATTGTAATAAAATACATATAAAATTTACCATTTTAACTATTTTTAAGTATACAGGTCAGTGGTATTAAATACACTCATAATGTTGTGCAACTTTCACCACTATCCATCTCCATAACTTTTCATCTTGTAAAACTGAAACTCTATACCCAGTAAACACTAATTCCCATTGCCTACTTTTCCTAGTACCTAGGAACCACCACTCTACTTTCTATTGCTATGAATTTGACTACTCTCAATACTTCATATAAGTGAAATCATACAATAGTCGTCTTTTTGTGACTGGCTTATTTCACTTAGCATAATGTCCTCAGAGTTCATCTGTGTTGTAGCATGTGCCAAAATTTCCTCATTTTAAAAAGCTGAATAATATTCCATTGAACGCATATACCACATTTTGCTTATCCATTCATCTGTACATGGACACTTGGGTTGCTTCCACCCCTTGAGTATTATGATCAATGCCGCTGTAAATGTGTGTACAAATCTCTCTTTGAGGCACTGCTTTCAACTCTTTTGTGTATATCCCCAGAAGTGGAATTGCTGGATCATATGGTAATTCTAGTTTAATTTTTTAAGGAACCACAATCCTGTTTTTTGTAGCCGCTGTGCTATTTTATATTCCCACCAGCAGTGCACAAGGGTTCCAATTTCTCTGCATCCTCACCAACACTTGTTATTTTCTGGGGTGTGTTTTTTTGGTTTTGTTTTTGTTTGTTTGTTTTTTGATAGTAGCCATCCTAATGGGTATGAGATGGTATCTCGTAGTTTTGATTTTTATTTCCCCAATGATTAGTGATGTTGAACAGGCTTTCGTGTGCTTATTGGCCATTTGTGTATTTTCTTTGGAGAAATGTCTGTTCAAATCTTTTGCCCATTTTTTAGTCAGGTTGAGTTTTTTTTTTAATGTTGTTGAGTTTTAGAAGTTCTTTATATAATCTGGAAATTAATGCCTTATGAGATACATGATTTGCAAATGTTTTCTCTCATTCTGTAGGTTGCCTTTTTACTCTGTTGATATTGTCTTTCGATGCGCAAATTTTAAAAGTTTTTATGAAGTTCATGTTGTGTGTGGTTTTTTTTCTTTTGTTGCCTGTGCCTTTTGTGTCATATTCATGAAATCATTACCAAATCCAATGTGTGATACTTTTCTCCCATGTTTTCTTCTGAGAGTTTTATAGTTTTAGGTCTTTGATCCATTTTGAGTTAAATTTTGTGTATGGTGTGAGGTAAGAGTCCAGCTTCATTCTTATGCATGTGAATATCCAGTTTTCCTAGTATCATTTGTTGAAAAGAATGTCTTTTCCACATTGAATGGTCTTGGCTCCCTTGTCAAAAAATCATAACGTTATATGCAATGATTTATTTCTGGAATCTTTTTTCCTTTGGTCTGTATGTTTGTCTTTATGTCAGTACCACAGTTTTGTGACTATAGCTTTGTAGCACGTCTTGAAATCAGGAAGTGATCCAGCTTTGTTCTTTATCAAGGTAGTTTTGTCTATTTGGGATTCCCTTGAGATTCCACATGAAGTTCAGGATGGATTTTTCTATTTCTGCAAAAAAAGAGAAATCATTGAAATTTTGATAGGAATTGCATTGAATCTATAAATCACTTTGGGAAATATTGACATCCTAGCAATATTAAGTCTTCCAACCCCATGAACATGGAAAAGGTTTCCATTTATTCTTTAATTCCTCTCAGCAATGTATTGTAGTTTTTAAGGTACAGATCTTTTACCTTTTACTTCTTCTTTTCCAATTTGGATGCCTTTTCTTTCTTTTGCTTGCCTAATTCCTCTGGCTAGAACTTCTAGTACAATGTTGAGTAGAGGTGGTGAAAGCAGGCATCCTTGCTTTTGTTCCTTATCTTAGAGGAAAAGCTTTCAGTCTTTCACCATTGACTGTGATGTTCACTGTGGGTTTTTCATACATGGCTTTTATTATGTTGAGATAGTCTACTATCCTAATTCCTTGAGTGTTTTTATCATGAAAGGGTGATAAATTTTGTCAAATGCCTTTTCTTCTTCTATTGAGATGATATTGTGGGGTTTTTTCCTTCATTCTGTTAATGCAGTGTATTACAGTGATAGATTTTTACGTGTTGATTCATCCTTGCATTTCAGGAATAAGTTCCACTTGGTCATGGAGTATAGTCTTTTTAATATGCTGCTGATACAAGTTTGCTTGTATTTTGCTGAGGATTCTTGTATCAGAGTTCATGAGGGATATTGGTCTGTAGTTTTCTTGTAGTGTGTTTGCCTGGCTTTGGTATCAGGGTAATGCTGGCCTCAAATGAGTTTGGAAGTGTTCCTTACTCTTCAGTATTTTGGAATAGTTTGAGAATGCTTCTTTAAATGTTTGGAAGAAATGACCAGTGAAGCCTTTGGGTCCAGGGGTTTTCTTTATGGGAAAATTTTTTTTATTATTATTGATTCAGTCTCCTTAGTAGTTATAAGTCTCTTCATGTTTTCTATTTCTTCATGATTTACTCATGGTATGTTTTGTTTCTAGGAGTTTGTTCATTTTGTCTAGGTTGTCCAATTTATTGGCATACAATTACTCTTTCTTATAATGTTTTATATTTCTGTAGAATTGTTAATAATGTCCTCACTTTGATTTCTGATTTCAGTAATTTGAGTCTTCTCTTTTTTTTCCTTAGTCTGTCTAGCTAAAGATTTGTCAATTTTGTTGATCTTTTCAAATAATCAATTTTTAGTTTCATTGATTTTCTGTTTTCTATATTTCTGTTTTCTCTTCTCCTGCCAGCTTTGGATTCAGTTTGTTCTTTTTTTATTCTAGTTGTAAAAGTTAGTTTGCTCATTTGAGATTTTTTTTTTTTAATGTAAGTACTTAGAGCTCATAAATTTCCCACTTAACACCACTTTTGCAGTGTCCCCTAAGTTTTGGTATGTTGTGTTTTCGTTTCCATTCATCTCTAAGTTTTTTATAATTACCCTCGTGATTTCCTCTTTGATCCATTGGCTGTTTAAGAATGTGTTATTTAATTTCCACAGATTTGCAATTTTTTGCAGTTTCCTTCTGTTGGTGATTTCTAACTTCATCCTGTTATGGTCAGAGAAGACACTTTGTATGGTATCTGTCTTTTAAAATTTGTTGAGATTTAATTTGTGGCTGAACTTATGGCCTGTCCTGGAGAGTGTCCCATGTGTACTAGAGAAGAATGTGTCTTTGTTGTTTCTGAGTAGAGTGTTCTGTATAGTGTGTTCAATCTAGTTAGTTTTTATTGTGTTAAGTCTTCTATTTCCTCATATATCTTCGGTCTAGTGGTTCTGTCCATTACTGAGATTGGGCTATTGAAGTCTCCAATTATTATTGCAGAACTGTCCATTTCTTCCTTAAGTTCTATCAGTTTGGGCTTCACATATTTTTCTGGTTATTAGGTGTGTAAATGTTTGTGATTGTTATATCTTCTTGCTGTGTTGATCCTCTTATTAGTATCCTTCTTTGTCTCTTACAACCTTTTGAAATTTAAAGTCTATTTTGTTTGATTTTAGTACAGCTACCTCTGCTGTCTTTTGGTTTCTATTCGCATGGTCTTTTTCCTTTCATTTTCAGTCTATTTGTATCTTTGGCTCTAAAGTGAGTCTCTTATAGGCAGCATACAGTTGGAACACAGTTTCTCTATAATATTCTGCCGTTATCTCCTGATTAGAGAGTTTAATCCATTTGCATTTAAATATTTACTAATGAGGAGGGACTTCTGTCATTTTGCTCTTCGTTTTATATATGCCTTACAGCTTTTTCTGTCCTTCATTTCCTGCATTCCTGTCTTCTTTATGTTTAGTTGATTTTTTTGGTATTGAAATGTTTAAATCATTTCTCATTTTTTTGTATATATTCTATAGCTGTTTTCTTCATGGTTACCATGGGGATTACATATAACATCCTAAAGTTACAGATTCACTCTAGTTTGAATTTATACCAACTTAACTTCAATCACACAGAAAAACATTCTTGCTTTACAGCTCTGTCCCCACCCCTTTCAGTTGTTGTTGTCACAGATTACATCTTTATGCATTGTGTGCCCAAAAACATAAGCTAATAATTCTTTTAAATACATTAGTCTCCTATGTAGAAAACAAGAGTTAAAGTCACAACAGTACTAGCTTTTACACTGATAATTGAGGGGTTTTTTTTCTTTAAATGTATTTGTAGAAAATAAAAAGTATAGTTGTAAACCATCACTACAATAATACTAGCTTTTATAATTGCCCACGTACTTACCTGTATTGAAATCTTTATTTCTCCAATGTCCTAGTGTTTTTTCCTTTCACCTTGCAGGACTCCCTTGAGCATTTCTTGCAGGGCAAAGCTAGTGATCACAAATTCCCTTACCTTTTGTTTATCTGGGAATGTCTTGGTTTCTCCCTCTGTTTTAAAAATATGTATTTATTTATCTGTTTATTTTAATTGAGGTATAGTTGATTTACAATGTTGTGTTTCTGGCGTACAGCAGAGTGATTCAGTTTTTTATATATATATTCTTTTTCATATTCTTTTCCATTATGGTTTATTACAGGATATTGAATATAGTTCCCTGTGCTATACAAAAGGACCTTGTTGTTTATCTATTTTATATATGTAAATATATGTAGTATATATATGTGTGTGTGTGTATAGTTTGCGATAAAAGAAATTTTCACGTATTGAGATACAGGGAAGTCATTCTGGCTTATGCATGAGTTAACCTGAATTTTATGCTAACTAAAATAGCCTGTTTGTGGCGTATCAAACATACGTTGTACATATGCTTTAATTATTAAAGAAAAGGGCACACTGACCAGAAGTAAAGAATGTCCATGTCAAAAATAAAGATTCCTCTCTTCCTTAGGTGCCAATGCTGGGCCTTCTTTGATGATAAAACTCCCTTCCCAGGTGCCAAGGCCATGCTGACTTACTGATCACTGATCTTTGTGGGGTCTTTTGTTTTTAAACCTTGAAGAAATGTAATGTTCTTTGTTCTGACAAGATATAAAACTGTGCTGGAAACCATGCTTCTCCAGAGGAGCTTCTCAGACTAATCTGGGAAGCTGGCTTTTGGGCTTGTCCTTAGTTTGGCTCAAATAAAACTCTTCTTACTATAGATTCTTTATTGATTATTTTCATTGACACTTGTATCTGCTAATCCCAAACTCCTAATTTATCCCCTTCCCCTTTGGTAACCATAAGTCTGTTTTCTACGTCTGTGAGTCTGCTTCTGTTTTGTAAATAAGTTCATTTGTATCATTTTTTTTAAAGATTCCACACATAAGTGATATCATATGCTGTTTCTCTTTCTCCTTCTCACTTACTTCACTTAGTATGATAATCTCTAGGTCCATCCATGTTGCTGCAAATGGCATTATTTCATTCTTTTTTATGGCTGAGTTGTATTCCACTACACACACACACACACACACACACACACACACACACACACACACACACACACACTGCATCTTCTTTATCCATTCATCTGTTGATGGACATTTAGGTTGCTTCCATGTCTTGGCTATTGTAAATAGTGTTGCTGTGAACATTGGGGTGATGTTTCTTTTTGAATTAGAGTTTTCACCAGATACATGCCTAGGAGTGCGGTTGCTGGATCATATGGCAACTCTTTCTTTTAGTTTTTTAGCAAACCTCCATGCTGTTTTCCACAGTAGCTGCACCAATTTACATTCCTACCAACAGTGTAGGAGGGTTGTCTTTTCTCCACACCCTCTCCAGCATTTATTATTTGTAGACTTTAAAAAAATTATTTATTTATTTTTATTTTTGGTTGTGTTGGGTCTTTGTTGCTGCACAGGGACTTTCTCTAGTTGCGGCGAGCGGGGGCTACTCTTCATTGCAGTGCACGGGCTTCTCATTGTGGTGGCTTCTCTTGTGGAGCACAGGCTCTAGGCACGTGGGCTCAGCAGTTGTGGCTTGCAGACTCTAGAGCGCAGGCTCAGTAGTTGTGGCGCACAGGCTTAGTTGCTCCAAGGCATGTGGGATCTTCCCGGATCAGGCCTCGAACCCATGTCCCCTGCATTGGCAGGTGGATTCTTAACCAGTGTGCCACCAGGGCTTCTATTTGTAGACTTTTTAATGATGACCATTCTGACTAGTGTGAGGTGATACCTCATTATAGTTTTGATTTGCATTTCTCTAATAATTAGCGATGTTGAGCATCTTTTCATGTGCCTATTGGCCAACTGTATGGTTTTCTTTGGAGAAATATCTATTTAGGTCTTCTGCCCATTTTTTGACTGGGTTGTTTGCCTTTTTCTGTTATTGAGTTGTATGAGCTGTTTGTATATTTTGGAAATTAAGCCCTTGTCAGTCACATCATTTGCAGGTATTTTCTCACAGTCCGCAGGTTGTCTTTTTGTTTTGTTTATGGTATACTTTGCTGTGCAAAAGCTTGTACGTTTTATTTTTGTTTTTATTTCTATTGTCTTGGGAGACTGACCTCAGAAAACATTGCTACGATTTATGTCAGAGAATGTTTTGCCTATGTTCTTTTCTAGGAGTTTTATGGTGTCATGTTTTATATATGTCTTTAAGCCATTTTGAGTTTATTTTTGTGTAGGGTGTGAGGGAGTGTTCTAACTTTGTTGAGTTACATGCGGCTGCCCAGTTTTCCCAACACCACTTGCTGAAGAGAGTCCTTTCTTCATTGTGTATTCTTGCCTCCTTTGTCGAAGATTAATTGACCACAGGTGTGTGGGTTTATTTCTGGTTGATCCATATGTCTGCATTTGTGCCAATATCATGAGATTTTGATTACTCTTGCTTTGTAGTATTGGCTGAAATCTGGGAGGATTATGCTTCCAGCTTTATTCTTTTTTCCTCAGGATTGCTTTGGCAGTTCTGGGTCTTTTTTTTTTTTTTTTTGGTGGTACGCAGGCCTCTCACTGTTGTGGCCTCTCCCGTTGCGGAGCTCAGGCTCCGGATGCGCAGGCTCAGCAGCCATGGCTCATGGGCCCAGCTGCTCCGTGGCATGTGGGATCTCCTGGACCGGGGCACGAACCCGTCTCCCCTGCATCAGCAGGCGGACTCAACCACTGCGCCACCAGGGAAGCCCTCTGGGTCTTTTATGGTTCCATAAAATTTATAGGAGTATTCGTTCTAGTTCTGTGAAAAATGTCATGGGTAATTTGATAAGCATTGCATTAAATCTGTAGATTGCTTTGGGTAGTGTGGCCACTTTAATAATATTAATTCTTCCAATCCAAGAACATGGGATATCTTTCCATTTCTTTGCATTATCTTCAAATTCCTTTATCAGTGTTTTATAGTTCTCAGCATGTAAGTCTTTCACCTCCTTGGTCAGGTTTATTCCTAAATATTTTACTTTTTAATGCGATTTTTAAAGGGTTTTTTTTTTACGTTCTAATATTTCATTGCTAGTGTAAAGAAATACAACTGATGTATGTATGTTAACCTTGTATCCCTGCTACCTTGCTGAATTCACTTATCACTTCTAGTAGTTTTTATGTGGAGTCTTGAGGGTCTTCTGTATCTTAGTACCATGTCATCTGCGTATAATGACAATTTTACCTCTTCCTTCCCGTTTGGATACCTTTTATTTCTTTTTCTTGTCTGATTGTTGTGGCTAGGACTTCCAAAACTTGTTGAATAGAAGTGGTAAGAGTGGTCATCCTTGCTTTATTCCAGATTTTAGCAGGAAGGCTTTCAGCTTTTCACCATTGAGTATTATGTAGGCTGTGGGTTAGTCATAAATAGCTTTTATTATGTTGAGATATGTTCCCTCTATTACTTGGCAAGAGTTTTTATTATGAATGGATGTTGAATTTTATCAAATGCCTTTTCTGCGTATATTGAGATGATCATGTGGTTTTGTCTTTTCTTTTGTTGATGTGTTGTATCACACTGATTCATTTATGTATGTTGAACCATTCTTGTGACCCTGGGATGAATCCAAGTTGGTTGTGGTGTATGATCTTTTTTATGTATTGTTGGGTTCAGTTTGCTAATATTTTCTTGAGAATTTTTGCATCTGTACTCATCAAAGATATTGGCCTGTAATTTTCTTTTTTGGTGGTGTCTTTGTCTGGTTTTGGCATCAGGGTGAGGTGGCTTTCTAGAACGACTTTGGGAGTGTACCCTCCTCTTCACTCTTTTGGAAGAGTTTGAGAATGATTGGTGTAAGTTCTTTTAATGTTTTGTAGAATTCCCCAGTGAAGCCATCTGGTCTTCGACTTTTGTTTGCAGGGAGTTTTTTAAATTACGGATTCTATTTCACATCTAGTAATCAGTCTGTTCAAATTATTTCTTCTCGATTCAGTTTTGGTGGGCTGTATGTTTCTAGAAACGTGTCCATTTCTTCTAGGTTGTCCAATTTGTTGGCATATAGTTGTATTCTTTTATGTTTTTTTTTGTATTTCTGTGGTATCAGTTTTTACTTGTCCTCTTTCGTTTATTTTGTTTATTGGGTCCTCTCTCTTTTCTTTATGGTGAGCCTGGCTAGAGGTTTGTAGATTTTGTTTACCCTTTCAAAAACCCAGCTCTTGGTTTGATTGTTCTTTTTCTGTTGTTTTTTTAATCTCTGTTTATTTCCTCTCTGGTCTTTATTATTTTCTTCCTTCTGCTGACTTAAGGTTTTGTTTGTTCTCCTTTTTCTAATTCTTTTAGATGGCAGGTTAGGATGCTTATTTGAGATTTTTCTTGTATTTTGAGGAAAGCCTGTATTGCTATGAACTTTCTTCTAAGGACAGTTTTTGCTGCCTCCCATAGATTTTGTATGGTTGTGTTATCATTGTCATTTATTTCAACATATGTTCTGATTTCATCGTTGACCTATTGATTTTTTAGCACCATGTTGTTTAGTCTCCATGTAATCGTTTTTTTTTTTTCTCATTTCTCTTTCTGTGGTTGATTTCTAGTTTCGTGCTGCCATTGTGGTCAGAAAAGATGCTTGAAATGATTTCTATCCTCTTAAATTTGTTGAGACTTGTTACGTGTCCTAGTGTATGGTCTATCCTAGAGAAAGTTCCATGTGCACTTGAAAAGAATATGTATTCTGGGTTTTTTTGATGTAGTGTCCTGAAAATATCAATTAAGTCTAACTGTTCTGTTGTGTCATTTAGGATCTCTGTTGCTTTATTGATTTTTCTGTCTGGACAATCTGTCTACTGATGTCAGTGAGGTGTTAAAATTTCCTACTATTACTGTGTTCTCATCAGTTTCTCCATTTATATCTGTTAGTATTTGTTTTATCTATATAGGTGCTCCTATATTGGGTGCATATGTTAATGAGCATAATAGCCTCTTCTTGTATTGATCCTTTTATCATTATATAGTGTCCTTCTTTGTCTTTCTTTATGGATTTTGTTTTAAAGTCTGTTTTGTCTCATATGAGTATTGCTGCCCCTGCTTTCTTCTGATTTCCGTTTGCATGAAATATCTTTTTCCATCCCTTCACTTTCAATCTATGTGTGTTCTTCACTCTAAAGGGTTCCTTGTAGGAAGCATATTGTAGGCTCTTATTTTATTATCCAGTCTACCACTCTGTGTCATTTGATGGGGGCATATAATTTAAGGTAAATATTAATAGATATATATTTATTGCGATTGTAAATGTTTTCCAGTTGATTTTATATTTCTTCTTCGTTCCTTTTTTTTGTTTTTCCTTTTGTGGTTTGATGGTTTTCTTTTATATTATGCTTGTGTTTTCTTATTTTAGTTTTTGTGAATAATGTTTTTGATTTGTGGTTACCCTGTTTTTCAGGTATGCTAACCTATTACTGTTATCTACTTGCTTTAGACTGGTTGTCATATAGGCTCCAAATACATTCTAAAAAAAAAAAATCTACAATTTCTTACTCCCTTCCCCACATTTTATGATTTTTATGTCCTCTTTTTTTTTTTTTTTTTTGCGGTACGCGGAGCTCTCACTGTTGTGGCCTCTCCCGTTGCGGAGCATAGTCTCTGGACGCGCAGGCTCAGCGGCCATGGCTCATGGGCCCAGCTGCTCCACGGCATGTGGGATCTTCCCGGACCAGGGCACGAACTCGTGTCCCCTGCATCGGCAGGCAGACTCTCAACCACTGCGCCGCCAGGGAAGCCCCTATGTCCTCTTTTATATCTTCATGTTTATGCTTTTGCTGTTCATTGTAGTTATCACTTTCACCTCCCAAATTTTTTTTAAATTTTTTAATCTGCATACTGGCTTATTTAAGTGATATACTTTTCAATTATGTTTTTTTTAAGTAATTTATTTATCTATCTGTCTATTTATTTTTGACGGTGTTGGGTCTTCATTGCTGTAGATGGGCTTTCTCTAGTTGCAGCAAGTGGGGAGTACTCTTTGTTGCGGTGTGTGGGCTTATTGCAGTGGCTTCTCTTGTTAAGGAGCATGGTCTCTAGGCACGTGGGCTTTGGTAGTTGTGGCATGCAGACTCTAGAGCACAGGCTCAGTAGTTGTGGCACACGGGCTTAGTTGCTCTGCGACGTATGGTATCTTCCCAGACCAGGCTCGAACCCCTGTTCCCTGCATTGGCAAGCGGATTCTTAACCACTGCGCCACCAGGGAAGGCCCCAATTGTGGGTTGTTTTTTTTTTCTTTCCTATAGATTCTTGCTGCTGCTGCTGCTGCTGCTTTTTTTTTTTTTTGCTTCTATCTTATTTAGAGAAGACTTTTTTATATTTCTTTCAGGTTAAAAGTTTAGTATTGCTGTATTCTTTTAGTTTTTGCTTGTCTGAGAAATTCTTTGACTCTCCTTCTATTCTAATGATAATCTTGTTGTGTAGAGTATCCTACGATGCAGGTTTTTCCCTTTTAGGACTTAGAATTTATCTTGCCACTCCCTTCTGACCCGCAGCATTTCTGTAGAGAAATCACTAGATAGCCTTATGGGGGTTCCCTTATAAAATTAACTCTTTGTTTTTCTCTTGCTGCGTTTAGAGTCCTCTCTTTATCTTTAACTTTTGCCGTTTTAATTATAATCTCCCTCACTTTTGAAGGATAGTTTTGCCGGGTATGGTATTTTGGGTTGACAGGTTTCTTTTCTTTGAGCACTTTGACTGTATTGGCCAACTGCCTTCTGGCCTCCAAAGTTTCTCCTGAGAAATCTGCAAATAGTCTAATTGCAGGTCCTTTGTATGTGATAGTTTGCTTCTCTCTTACTGTTTTCAAGATGTTCTCTTCTTGTCTTTTGAAAGTTTGATTATAATGTCTTGATTTCGGTCTCTTTGAGTTCCTATTACTTGGAGTTTGGTGGGCTTGGATGTTTATGTTCATGTCTTTGATCAAATTTGGGAAGTTTTCAGACATTATTTCTTCATATATTCTTTGCTCACCCCCTTTTTGTCCTCCAGACTCCCACAATGCTATGTTGGTCTACTTTTTGGTATCCTGTAGGCCTCATAGGCACTGGTCAGTTTTCTTCAATCTTTTTTCTTTCTGTTCCTCAGACTCACTACTTTCTATCAAGGTAACTGATTCTTCTGCTTGTTCAAATCTTCCTTTGAATCCTTTTAGTGAATTTTTCATTTCAGTTATTGTAGTTTTCAGCTCCAAAAAATTTTTTTTGGTTTCTTTCTAGGTTTTATATCTGTTTATTGGTATTTCCATTTTGTTCTTACATCGTTTGTTGAGTTTTCCACGTCTTCCTTTAGTTCAGTCTTTGTCTAATACATTTGACATGAGATCTTTTTCAGGGATAACTTACATTGATTTTTTTTTCCTTTGAATGGATCATAATTTCTTGTTTCTTTGTATGCCACGTGGTTTTGTTGTTGTTGTTGAAACAACATTTGAATCTGGACATTTAAATCTAATAATGTGGTAGCTGTGGAAATCAGATTCTCTCCCTTTCCAAATATTTACTGTTTTTTGTTACTTTATTGTTTTTGTTGTAAGCTGTTTTCCAAGGAGCATCCTGACATGTAAACTTAACGTCTTTTCTAGGGTCTTTTCTGAACTTGTGCCTTTCTCTGAGCATGTGTATTTACTTTCTAATTGTCCCTATATATGCAGTTAGTTTTGAATGTCCTTGTCTTTAATGTCTGGTTCCCAATAGAGGATAAAGAGAAAAATGGGGAGGTGGGGGAAGCAGTCCAGTCTTTTAAGTCCCCTGGAAATCACTTCAGCAGAAATGGAGGGGCTTGCAACAGTAGGAAGAAGTACAAAGACAATGGATACCCCTTCTTTGTCTGCACCTGTGGGATCAGAGGAAGCAATCATTGATTGGAGCACAGATCCCCAGTATTTGGAGGACAAGGGCCCTTTTTGCCCACCCTGGCTCCCACAAGCTGTGTGCAAGCTGCTTCTGGAACATGTGCACAGGTGCCTGTTATAGGGTAGATGTGGGGAATGGGTAGCTGCTGCTACTGTGCTAGGAGCTGGAGTTGACCAAAATTAACTGCAATTTATGGTCCAAGGCTTCCCCTGGAAATTGCAAGCCTCCAGTAGACTCCTGAGTTCCAAAATAGTTACATCAGACAGATTCCACTAGTGCAATTGTGGTCTAGGTAGGGAAAGAGATTCCTGGTGCTTCCTACTCCACCATCTTCCCAGAATTCTCTCTCTTGAGTTAATTGTTTTCCGTATAGTAGGAGGGAGGGGTCCAGTTTCATTCTTCTATGTTGTGTCCAGTTGTTCCATTACCATTTGTTGAAAATACTGTTCTTTCCCCATTGAATTGGCACGCCACTTTTGTCAAAAATCATCTGACCACATATGGGAGGGTTTATTTCTGGGCTCTTTGTTCTTTTTTGTTGGTCATTGTGTCTGTTTTTATGCCATTGCCAACAGTTTTGATTACTGTAGCTTTATAATAAGTTTTGAAGCCAAGAAGTGTGAGTCCTCCAACTTTGTTCTTTTTCAAGATTGTTTGGCTATTCTGGGTCCCTTGCATTTCCATGAGTTTTAGGATGAGCTTGTCAATTTATGCAATGTAGACAGCTAGAATTTTGATAGCAACTATATTAAATCTGTTGATCAATTTGTGTAATATTGTCATCTTAACAATATTAAATCTTCTGATGAATGAACACAGATGTCATCTAGGTCTTCTTTAATTTCTTTCAACAGTGTTTTGTAGTTTTCAGTATACAAATACTACACTTTTGTTAAATTTATTCCTAACTATTTTCTTGTGTTTGATGCTATGGTCAGTGGGATTGTTCCTTTAATTTTATTTTCTGATTGCTCTTTGCTAACTTATAGAAAGATAACTTATTTTTATATGTTGATCTTGTATTCTGCAACCTTGAAACTCATTTACTAGCGCTAATGGTTTTTCTGTGGATTCTTTCAGATTTTCTGTGTGCAAGATCGTATCATCTGCAAAAAGAGATAGTTTTTCTTCTTTCCAAATCTGGCTGCTTTTGTTTCTTTTTCTTTCCTAATTGCCCTGTCTAGAACTTCCAGTACAGTGTCAAGTAGACATGGTGAAAGCAGACATCTTTGTCTTGTTCCTGATCTTAGGAGAAAGCTTTCAGTCTTCCATCACTAAGTATTATGTTAGCTGTATTTTATAGATACTCGTTATCAGATTGATGGAATATCAGTACTTCTATTCTTTTTTTAAATATGTACTTTATTTTATTTTTGGTTGCATTGGGTCTTTGCTGCTGCAAGCAGGCTTTCTCTAGTTGCAGTGAGCAGGGGCTACTCTTCGTTGCCGTGCACAGGCTTCTCATTTCAGTGGCTCCTCTTGTTGCAGAGCACGGGCTCTAGGCACGCGGGCTTCAGTAGTTGTGGTGCGCAGGCTCAGTAGTTGTGGTGCACAGGCTTAGTTGCTCCTCAGCATGTGGGATCTTCCCAGACCAGGGCTCGAACCCCTGTCCCCTGCATTGGCAGGCGGATTCTTAACCACTGCGCCACCGGGGAAGCCTAGTACTTCTGTTCTTATTTTCGTGAGTGTTTTTATCATGAAAGAGTGTTGAATTTTGTCAAATGCTTCCTCTGTACGTTGAGATGATCATTTGGCTTTTGTCCTCTGTTCTTGGGTGTGTTATATTGTTTGATTCATATGCTGAACCAACCTTGCATTCCTGGGATAAATCCCACTTAGTCATAGTGTATGATTCTTTATATGCTTCTGGATTCATTTTGCTAGGGTTTTGTTGCAGATTGTTGCATCTATATTCATAAGGAATATTGATCTGTAGTTTTCTTGTGATGTCTGTCTGGTTTTGGTATCAGGTAATCCTGGCCTCATAGAATGAATTGGGAAGTGTTGCTTCCTCCTCCTCCTCCTCTTCTTCTTTTTCCTTTTTTTGTTTTTTGTTTTTTTGAAGTTTGAAAAGCATTGGTTCATGATATACTTTTATTCAAGGAAAAATAATATCTGCTCACTTCAGGTGCCCAAGTGACCATTCAGAACCTTGAACCTTGACTTTAGTGGGTATTGACCTTGTGTTATTGATGAGCTTTTTCCGATTTCATCCCAGTGAGGATGGGAGGTTGCCAGACTCTTTCACAAGTATTAATCCCAGTAGTTTCCAGTGTAATTCTGGTCGTTTGCCATCCTCAACAGTATTGTGAGAGCCTGTCTTCTGGAACCTGTCATCTTAAAGGAGTGCTTTATAGCTGGCCTTAGAGACAGTGAAAAAAATTCAAAGATGATCTCTAAGAAGTTATTTTGGTAGCTTTTTATTTTATTGATGCTGTGCAGAGCAGACCTGAAAATACCTTTCATTTTTTTCTTCCATTTTCAACATTAGAAACAGCTATTGTAGCTGTTTCTTAGGATCATTCTGTGGAAATATCTCATTGATTCCTTTGTCATCGAAAACTATACAATTTTATCACTCAAAAAGCTACAGTGAAAGCAAGAGGCATGGTCCTCAAACCACCACTGGGCATCTTTCTAAGCCCCCTTGTGATGCAGCCCTCTTCTCACCTACAGGTACCACGTACACAGACTTCTCGGCCGGAATCTCCAGGGATGACCAGCCCCTCCCCGCGCATCCAGATAATCTCCACTGATTCTGCGGTAGCCTCACCTCAGCGCATTCAGGTACCTGCACCAGTCCCACTTGGTTCCAGCCACCTGCCTGAGGGCAGACCTGCCTTCCCTGAATCGTTTCTGAAAACAAACCTGCCTAAGGGTTTCACTAAGGAGCTGTGCTTCTTAGGCATCAAGTATAGTACAATCTCACTTATTTTTTAAAAGATAAAAGAAGAAAGATTTTACATTTACTAAGCTGACTTACTTTCAATCTAAAAGTCTGAACTGTCACTTCAAACTATTGGAATGAAGTACCATTTATTACTTATGTGCTTCAAAATTGAGAGGTAGTATGTCTTAGTCGTTAAGAGTGTGGACCTCCACTTGAAGTCAAATCCAGTGCCCCATTTTATAGCTTTTCTAATGTCTCACTGTTTCCATTTAGAAAATGTACATAATAGTAGTACTTATCTCATAAGGTTATTAGGAAGAATCAGTGACTATTGCTTGTAAAATGCTTGAAACGGTGCTTGGCACATAATAACATTCGGTATGTACTAATTATCTATAATAACTATTATTGCTAGTATTGTTGTTAACTAATTGATGATATTCACTTATGGGAGGTTTAGTCTTCCCAGGGCTCTGAACCTGCCTCTTTCCCACTGAACAAAAAGAAGGTACATGTATCATGATCAACAAGCAAGAAGAAGGGAAAATTATTGATGAAACACATACATTAAAGATTCATATACACTACCAAATGTAAAATAGATAGCTAGTGGGAAGCAGCCGCCTAGCACAGGGAGATCAGCTTGGTGCTTTGTGACCACCTAGAGGGGTGGGATAGGGAGGGTAGGAGGGAGGGAGACGCAAGAGGGAAGAGATTTGGGAACATATGTATATGTATAACTGATTCACTTTGTTATAAAGCAGAAACTAACACACCATTATACTCCAATAAAGATGTAAAAAAAAAAGAAGAGATTCATAGTTATCTCAAAAGGCCAAACCAAAACACATGCACGGAAATGAACGGCAGAGAAAACTCTAGTTATGTAACGTAAGTTTGAGAGAATAGCAGGTGGACAGGTATTTGAGTGAATAAGTGAAGGATTGCTTTCATTTACAGTTTCTTTATTTTAAAACTCAGTATTAAGTGAGTAGTATGCTGTAATAAGTAGATGACTTCCATAGTGTTCACCCATTCTTAAAAGTGATTTTATGGATTATTATAAACTAAGCATAGAAGAGTTCTAATAAGTAAAGTGAAATGAGTTGATAAAAATTATATTTCCATCATGTCCGTATTACATAATATTTTATCATAAATAACGAAGTTCATACACTTCTTTTCTTCACACCAAGTAGGAAACACATATCTGAGTGTCTAGAAATTCAGAAGTAATTGGTCCAACGTTAATGAGATTTTACTATTCCTCAGAATTAGAAACTTTATATAACTAAGTTATTTTTTTCTCTTTTGCTTTGTTCTTATTTGCTGATTGTGACTTGAAAATGAGTCCTTTATAGTTTTATGTAGCAGGTGTTAGGATCCTGCCTACATAACTCTCCCAACTCTAACTAACTAGGAACTAACTTTGTACGTTTAACCATGGATGTTATATTATGGTTTCACAACCATCTGAGGGCAGATGAGAACATAGAAAGTTCTTCCAGAAAACTCCATCGGTAGCTAGTTTGTGTTTCAAGAGAGGGTATACAGCCCCCTGTATTGGTATAAGAAGGATCTTTCTGTTTTCCCGAGGGGTATTCAGGCATCCCATTCCGTACAGTGGGGCTGTTCCCATGCCCTGGTGCTTGGCCCATGGTTCCACCACTGTCCTGGCTAGAATGCAGTAAGATTCTTGAGCAGCAGTCTTGTAGAATAGATCTTTGGCGTTGAGCTTTCAGTTTCTTTAGGGAAGATAACCCATTAGCAAGAGTTTTATGTAAAGTAAGTATAGTTGAAAATCTTTTCATTGTGTACTGTCAATAAAATTAGACATACCTTGGGACTCCCCTGGCGGTCCAGTGGTTAAGACTCCATGCTTCCACTGCAGGGGACACGAGTTTGATCCTTGGTTGGGGAACTAAGATCCCGCATGCTGTGCTGTGGGGCAAAAAAAAAAATAAAAAAAAAGAGACCTACCTCGGTGCAACAGAACTGACTGTTTTTCAAGGTTTGGTTTTTTTGAAGGAAAGTTATAGGTCATAGGTTGGTTTCTGGGTTCTTGATGTTGGTGCTGTGGCTTTGATGAAGTTTTCATTTCTAGTCCTGACTTCAGTAATGGATCTCTGATCCCCTGAGGTGTGGGGAAAGAATACATTTTCTGATATTTTAATGAATAACAGTGCTCTGAACTCAAATAGTGGCTTGTGTGATAAGGTTGGGAGGGAAAGATTATTCAGTAAGGATGGCAAGCTATGCAATATTTAGGAGCTTTGGCTCTGAATGGAACAGATTTTAGGGTCAAATCTTGCTTCCACTCAGCACTGTGACCCTGGGAAACGTTTCTGTAACATCTATAATTGTAAAGTGACAGCAGTAATAGTACCTGTTTTATAGGATTGTAAAAGGATTAAGAGATACTGCCTATAAAGCTGTAGGAAGTAGATGTCAATAAATGTTAGCATCTGTGTTATATAATTTTTTAATGTTTTATTTTCATATAAGTTCAAACTTAAGGAAAATAATACACATAAATCCTGTGTCCCCTTTACACAGATTCACCAGTTGTTTGCTGTAACATTCTGGATGTATGTATAATGTGTTTTTTCTGAATCATTTGAGAATAAAGTGGAGACATCATGCCTCTTTGTCCTGGATACTTCAGCATGTATTTTCTCTTACATAATTACAATACAGTTATCAAAATCAGTAAATTTAATATTGAAACATGCCATTATCTAGTCCATAGTCCATATTCTAAAATTTCATCAGTTTTCCCAGTTAAATCCTTTATAACTATTTTTCCCATTCCAGGATTTATTTTTGTTTTTAATAATGATAGCAAAGCCGGGCGTGGTGGCGCGCGCCTGTAGTCCCAGCTACTCGGGAGGCTGAGGCAGGAGGATCGCTTGAGCCTAGGAGTTCTGGGCTGTAGTGCGCTATGCCGATCGGGTGTCCGCACTAAGTTCGGCATCAATATGGTGACCTCCCGGGAGCGGGGGACCACCAGGTTGCCTAAGGAGGGGTGAACCGGCCCAGGTCGGAAACGGAGCAGGTCAAAACTCCCGTGCTGATCAGTAGTGGGATCGCGCCTGTGAATAGCCACTGCACTCCAGCCTGGGCAACATAGCGAGACCCCGTCTCTTAAAATAAAATAAAATAAATAAATAAATAAATAATGAAAGCAAAAATTAAGGTGTCAGTCAACACAAGCCCAACATATCTAGTTGTGCAGACCAACAGAGGGCTGATCTGATGATGGACTTGTGTTCATCAGTATAATGTCATCCTAATGGCTGCAAAAGGGCTTTGGGGCCAAGTGCGAAGGGTGGTGGTCCTCAGAGCAGGAGAGGTAGCCTTGTGACTGGGGTTGAGAGCTGTTGTTTTTTGGGGTACAGAGGTCTAGGGCAGAAACTATGGGAGGAAGGAGATGGAGATAAGAAAAGCTGTAGGAGAACACCTGCTTGTCTGAAAATGAAGCTTAGTCGGAGCCATGCCATCACAAAATCTAGCTTCTCAGTAAATTTCATGGGTTTTCATCATATGTAGTCTTTTTAGGCCAGTGGTTTTCAAACTGTGTTCTTTACTGTTTCCCAGATTACACAAACATTATGTTCAAATTTCATTTTTTAGTCCAGCTTTCAAAGCAATTAAAGTAGATTAAAAGAAAAATACACTTGAACATGTCACATACCAAATTTGACATGCTGGAGGTCACTGGTGCACTCACTTGTAATCTGTGTTCATTCCCTTTGGGGCAGATCTTGGCTTAAACCTTCTTTTGCCATCTCCGTGGATTTTAAGGTTTTCCAGAGCTATTCCTCCACACTCCCCATTTCACATTTATGTTTTCAGGAGAGCATAATTATACTTATTGTTTGAAGGAAATGTTTAAATTTGAGCTTATAAAATACATTTATATAATACAGTGCTTTTTTATCTACTTTATTTTTTGAGGTTTCACATGTTACTAGAAAAGACTTCTGCTGTCTATATGTTTTTTAATAGTTTGAAATCCTTACTACATTCCCCAGGGGACTGCATCTTGGGCTCTTGTAGCATCCTCCTTCCCTAGGTCTCTCTTCCACCAGCTCTTTATTTCTGCACACCCTTCTTGAGCAGCCAGTACCTGTTCTCTGTCCTTTCTCCATCCGCAACCATCTGATATTTCCTTTCTTGCTCTGATATTCTAGTGGCCCCTCTCAGGTACTTGTAGGAGTTGTCTGTTTGTACGTGCTGACTGGGTAGTAGTTGCACACTGTAACAAAGTCACACCATACAGAGTAAAAGACGAGTCTCCCTCCCTCCCTCTTCATGGAGTCACTCACGTCTCTCCCAAGAAAAGCCACTGTTACCATATTGCATATTCATTCTTTCAGAGATGGGCTGTGCATCTACACCTGCAAGCATACATGTAAACAATACAGCATATTTTTACACTCCTGTCGACATTCTGCCCACACTGCTCTGGACTTCACTCTCTTTTGGAGGTATTTCCCTGTGGTACAAATAAGCTGCCTCTTTCTCTTGAGTGGCAGTTTGATATCCCATTTTTTGGATGCTGCAATAAATAACATTTTACCTGCTTAATTTAAGACATGTGAGAGTATTTCTGTAGGATCCGTTCCTCAAAGTAGGATTGCTGGAAGGGTGTGTCATGTGTAGTTTGTTTATTTTGTTTTTTTTTTTTTTTTAAGAAGGAATGTTATCTTTTATTTATTTAGTTAGATTTGGCTGCATTGGGTCTTCTCGTTGCTGCACGGGCTCCCCTCTAGCCTCAGCGAGCAGGGGCCACTCCTCACCGCGGTGTGCGGGCCTCTCATCGTGGTGGCCTGTTGTTGTGGAGCACGGGCTCTAGGCGCGCCGGCTCAGTAGTTGTGGCTCACGGGCTCTAGAGCGCAGGCTCAGTAGTTGTGACGCATGGGCTCAGCTGCTCCACGGCATGTGGGATCTTCCCAGAAGAGGGATCAAACCCGTGTCCCCTGCATTGGCATGTGGACTCAGAACCACTGCGCCACCAGGGAAGTCCCTTATGTGTAGTTTTGACAGTAGTTGCCAGACTGCCTTACAAAGAGGTTCCACCAACTTATACTCCCACCAGCCTGGTATGAGAGTGCCCATTTCCTTACACACTCAGCTATATATTTTGATATATATATGTGTGTTTGATACATATATTTGTGGCCCAGAATGTGGTCTGTCTTAGTGAATGTTCCATGCAGGCTTGAGAAGAATGTATATTCTGCTGTTGCTAGATGGATGAGTTTACACATGTCAGTTATATCAAGGGGGTTGCTAGTGCTCCTCAGGTCAACTATATCCTTATTGATTTTCTGCCTGCTTGATCTGTCAGTTGCTTACAGAAGAGTGATGATAACTCCAACTATAATGGTTGATTACTCTATTTCTTTTCGGCAGTCCTATCTTTTTTTTTTTTTTAATTTAATTTATTTATTTATGGCTGGGTCTTCTTTGCTGCGCACAGGCTTTCTCTTGTTGCGGTGAGCGGGGGCTACTCTTCGTTGCGGTGTGCAGGCTTCTCATTGTGGTGGCTTCTCCTGTTGCGGAGCACAGGCTCTAGGCACACAGGCTTCAGTAGTTGTGGTGCACAGGCTCAGTAGTTGTGGCGCACGGGCTTAGTTGCTCTGTGGCATGTGGGATCTTCCTGAACCAGGGCTCGAACCTGTGTCCCCTGCATTGGCAGGCAGGTTCTTAACCACTGCGCCACCAGGGAATCCCCTTAAAGGTCTTTTGGCCATTCACTTGGAAGCGATGATGTGCTGGGACTCGTGTCCAGCCTGTGGCTCTCTGGTCTTGCATTCACTGGGCCCTCAGCCTGCAACCCACTCTGTCACAGCTCTGCACGGCTTCCTCTCTTGCCTCATTTGGGTCTTTGTCCACCGTCACTCCCTCAGAGAGGTCTTTGCTCTTGAAGCTGCCCCCTTGCCTCCTTCCCCATATTTTGTTCTGTCCATTATCCTGCTTCTTTGTTTCCTCTGTGTTTCCTTCCTGCCTCTTCATGTCAGGGTGCACAGTCTGTCTTTCCTCTAGCAGGCGAGCTCCCCGCCGTGTTCACACTTCCATCTCTAGTACCGAGAATAGTGCTGGTCACCTAGTGGGTGCCCAGTAAACACGTGTTAAGTAATTGACTCTTTCCTTGCTTGTGTCATTTTCTTTTGAACCTACCAGCATTGTTGGATTTTCCGTATTGGACTGTTGGCAAAGCTGTAGGACTCTGTGTGAGTTTGCTGTCTGAACCTTGGGATGCCATGACCCAAAGCAGTTCTATCAAGAGGTGGCGCAGATTCCAGATATGTTGTCCATAAATGTGCTGTAGGGAGCTGGGGTACAACCAGAGACACAGTATGTCTCCCCTTCCCAAGGCCCAGCGCACGCACCGCAAGAGTCCTGTCTGCAGTGAGGGCCTGCTGGGGGTCCTCAGGGAAAAGGTGGCCCCATGCTCCAAGTTGGGCACTTGGCCTGGAAGAGAGACAGGAACGGGCTAGAACAGCTTCAAAGAACTTCACGAGCAGGAATAAGAGAAGTTGCTCTAACGTAGCAGCTATCTTAATTGTGACTGATGCACTTAGGCAGGGATGCAGGGAAGAGGTGAGCTATGGCAGTGGGGCTCATGACTGGTGGCCGTCCCTGGAGAAATGAGGCTCAGGGCTTCTCCGGAGTCAGCGCCCACTGCCTCCAGGGCTTCCACAGTCTTTTATTCACATCTTCTCTCCATGTGCCAGGCCCTGTGCTGGCCCTGGGGATGCAGCCCTGAAACAGGTGTTATCTCTATGCTTAGAGACCTCAGAGTCAAGAGGTGGGAGAAGTTGGATGTGTGTCAGCAAGGGACTCCCTGCATTCTGTCACTGCAAGGCAGAATTATTTATAGGACCTTCCCTTCAGAAATAGCCCTTTAAAGCAGCCATTCTCAGGTTTTGGGGTTTCAAAAAGTTAGGGTAGGGAATTCCCTGGCGGTTCAGTGGTTAGGGCTCCACGCTTCCACTGCAGCGGGCCTGGATTCGGTCCCTGGTCGGGGTACTAAGATCCCGCATGCTGTGCAGCATGGCCCAAAAAAAAACAAAGTTAGGGTTGCCCACATTTCTTATTATGCCTAGGACAAGAATTTTTTTTCTTGTTTTTTTAGTTAAACCTATCATCTACTATTTATTACTGTCTTCATTTCATAACAGAAAGGGCCTTTCTTTGTCCAGGTTTATTGAACTGTAATTGATATGCAGCACTAAGTTTCAGGTATAGAACATAATAACTTGATTTACATATATGGTAAAGTGATTGCCACAAGTTTAGTTAACATTCACCATCTCATATACATGTAGAAAAAAGAAAAAGGAAAAAAGTGTTTTTTTCCTTGTGATGAGAACTCTAAGGATTTACTCTCCGGACACCTTCAAGCTGACCACCTTCATACAGTTTCCCTTCCCTCCACTTCCAAAGGGCATTTTAATTCTAAAAGTAGGAGGGATGATATCATTCTAGAATAAAATTAGCTGTATGAAAACCAGTTTCTGAAAAGCTCCCTGTTGTTTTCTCTTTCCCATTTCACCGGCACTGGTGAAACTGTCCTGGACCAGCACTGACTCCGGGCCGGCGTTGGCAGCCACTGCACATGCTCCGTGAGAGCAGCCTCCGTGTTGTGTCTTGTAGATCGTGACAGACCAGCAGACAGGACAGAAGATCCAGATAGTCACCGCAGTGGACGCCTCCGGATCCCCCAAGCAGCAGTTCATCCTGACCAGCCCAGATGGAGCTGGAACTGGGAAGGTGATCCTGGCTTCCCCGGAGACCTCCAGTGCCAAGCAGCTCATATTCACCACCTCGGACAACCTCGTCCCTGGCAGGATCCAAGTAAGACCTGTTGACAGGTGTTTGTTTCAGCACTTCTGCTACTGTACTTGTTCTTGACTCTTACCTCTACCGTGGAGGCCAAATCCATCTCTAGTGGGTCCTTTGGGGACCTGCAAACATGGTGGGTTGCTGCCTCGGCTAAAGTAAAAAACCAGCAAATGAGTGGCGAGGCCCAGAAGGCAGCCGCTGCAGTGCTCAGATGGATGGAATTTGAGCCGGCAAATCAGCGGTCCCACAGGAGACTCACCTGAGCAGTTGGCATGAGCCACTGGAGAATGGTTCTCAACCAAGGCCACGTGGTGGCAGCCCTTGGCCTGTGATGCTTTAGGGGCACCACCAAGGGGTGACCACAGTCAGATGAGGACCGACTTGTTCTCTTACCTCGGACTAGCCCGGCTCTTTATTCTGATCTTGTTCCTGTGAACTGCTGCCTGTGGGCCCCTCCGTTCTGCCTTGGTTCTCCCCGCTCTGGCAGGCGGGATGGGGTTGGGGCAGGTACAGGAAGGAGGAGAGCAAGGGCTGGAAGAAGATCAGGGTTATTGGGAAGCATTGAACTTCCAAGTCCAACACTCAGAGAAGCAGGGACTCAAGGCCAATGTCCCATGGTGGCCAAGCATGGAGCATGTTTAGTCCAGGTCAGGGTGCAATCCATGGTCTTGTTTGGTTCTGGTTTTTAAGTTTTTTAAAAATTTGTGGTAACATATAAAATTTACTATCTTAATAGTTTTTAGGTGTCCAGTTGAGGGGCATTAAGGACATGCACACTGTTGTGTAGCCATCACCACCACCCATCCCCAGAACTCTTCATCTTCCCAAATTGAAACTCTGTCCCCACTGAACAACTCCCGTTCCCCACCCCTCAGCCCCTGGCTACCACTATTCCACTTCCTATGGGTCTGACTACTCTAGGGACCTCACATAAGTCAAATCCTGTAATATTTGTCCTTTTGTGACTGGCTAATTTCACTGAGCACAATGTCCTCAAGGTTCATCTGTGTTTTGTCTTATGTGTCAGAATTTCCTTCATTTTAAAGGCTGAATAATATTCCAGTGTATGTATAGACCACGCTTGGTTTTTCCATTCATCTGTCAGTGGACACTTGGGTTGCTTCGACCTTTACTGTGAATAATGCTGCTAAGAATCCATGTGTTTTGCAGGGAGATTTCTACTATGGAGAAAATTCAGGAAGGAAAGGGTTTTTTTCCTTCCGCTGCAGCTGGGTTCAGAACACCAATATGTTCAGCTTCCAGAGCTGTACTTTTGAGACACCTCATAATGCCATTAGTAAATACTTCCTAGTGTACATTCTGATCATCTGGAATCAGAGTTCCTCCCTGCTTGCTTCGACTCCTTGTTTTTGAAAGGATGGCTGGTGATTCTCTTGCATGTCTTATAAGAGGTCATTGCACATAATGATGTCTGTATATATTCTCACTGTACATAAATCATTTTAAGGCTTATTGTTAGTACATGATTTAATAACAGCTATTTTTCACTTTTTCATGTTGAAACCAGTTACATTACTCTTCAGATGAGCAGCACTGTGGGTCACCTAGAAAGTCACCTACAAATGAAGGAGAAATAGCAGGTTTCAGAGGCCACCTATCCTAGTCCCTCCACTGCCAGCTGCCTCACGAGAGAGCTAGTTATTTAGTCAGTAAAGCTTAATTACTTCTCTGCCAAGTAAGCCTCTCTGTGTACTTTCAAGCTGTTTCATGAAAATAGAGAAGCAACCAAAAAGACCTCGAGTATCTTCATGTTGGAGCATCCGCCTGTGAGTCCCCACACGGCCCCTACTCCTAGGTGGTTGGGGTGGCCAGATAGGAGGGTAGGTCCCTGAAAACCAGTGTCTGACCCTGGACAAGCCCACCGCCACCCACCACCGCTCAAGGGGCTTGGTCCAGATGAGCGGCCACGCCATTCCTGGTGGCATATTCAGTTGTCACATGGCATTTTCCCAGTTCTGCCCAGAGTTCTTAGAAACCTGAGATTAGGAATTCACAGTTCAACATGACTTTGCTTAGTGCTCTGGTTTTTCATCAGCACTCTGCTTATTTCCTGATTCTTCTTAGATCGTCACGGACTCTGCTTCTGTGGAGCGTCTTCTGGGGAAGGCCGACGTCCAGCGGCCCCAGGTGGTAGAGTACTGTGTGGTGTGTGGCGACAAAGCCTCAGGTGAGTAACCAAAGGCCATGCTGGGTGCACATCAGGGGCCAACATCATGCACCAAATCTGGGGCGGGGGAGGGTTGTAGGTTTCAAAACATGAACTCCACTCTTCTTATTGGGGTGGTGATGTAAATAAGCAAATCAGTTTGTCAGATTATAAGAATCAAAAGGAAAAATCAAGAAATTATTTCTGTGATTTGTAAATCTTGGTTGGGTGTCAATTATTTTTGTACTAGTAAGAAAGAAATTGGGACTTCCCTGGTGGTCCAGTAGTTAAGACTCCGCACTTCCACTGCAGGGGGTGAGGGTTTAATCCCTGGTCGGGGAGCCAAGATCCCACATGCCACGCACCTGCCCCCCCCCCCAAAAAAAAGAGCAATCATTTCATTAGTCTGGTTAATATCGGCTCAGTTCTTTGCTGTTTCACAAGATGTGTTTGTTGTCTCTCCCTCCCTTGTCCTAACTGTAGCTGCCTCTGTCATGCCCCCACTGTAACCCAGTGTGATAAATAGGAGGGGGCATGCGATTCTGGCTGGAGTCCCAGGGTCAGGAAAGGCCTGAAGTCACATTGGTGACCTTGATGGTTGAGTGTGTGCTGTCAGGTAAAGCAGAAGGGTGTTCCAGCTGGCGGGACCAGGGCCTGGAGAGTTTAGTGTTCCAGCTGGCGGGACCAGGGCCTGGAGAGTTTAACATCCATACCCACCATGTCTCTGGGGAAGCACTCCTGGGCTTCCATGGTTAGGAGGTGGGTACAAGGAGACTAAAGAAGATGTCTGGCCCCAAAGCTCAGACTTCAGCCTGCTAACAGTGGGAGCCATAGAGGGTAAGTGATGCTAGGGACACTGACCTGAGTTCTGAGATGACCACTTGGTTCTGCTTTATTCTGTGGTCACTACATTCGTAGGAACTTTGGATACTTTGTGGTCCTGGTTTTAAAAAAAAGAAAAAAGTGCTGAGCCAAGCCTCTTAAGAGGAAGACAACCCCAGGCAAGCACCAGCTGAAGGCCGGAAGCTCCAGCCCCGCCCGCTGATGCCTCAGGTGCTGTGCTCTCGCCCCTTCTCTGAAGCCCTCATCTGCCCCAGCAGGCAGGGGCCAGCGCTGCCTCTGTCCTCATCACCCTTTTGTTCAGATCTCTGGGCACTGGATGTGTTCTTTTCTAGTTGCTTCCTTACAGGCCTGTCTTCCCCTCCAGAATGTGCTCTTTTTTTTAGAGCAGGAACCGTGTCTGACCCCTTCATCTCTATATCCGCATCTTGTTGCTCAGCAAGGAGAGACATTCTGCAGACTTTCGAACAAGTGAATGAAGCATGTGCATAGCAGAGGCCACAGAATCTGCTTGGCTTACCCTTCTGCGTGTAAAGCTCATGACAGGCTTGCAGTGCCATTGCCTCCAGATATTAGAGATCACTCTAAGGCCTAGAGAGCCCAAGGAAATCCACTGCAAGCAAGGAAGAATGACGTCCACAGAGTCATTTCAGCATGACTCTTCTTAAAGGCACACAATTGAGACCCTCTAAGTGCAGAGTTGGAGAACGGCTCCACGTGCCAAAGCTTAGGGCTTAGGGCCATGGGTTGCTCTGCAGCCGCCGTCCACAGTGACCCTGTGAACCCTGACCCTGCAGTGTAGTTGTGACCCTGGGTTACATGAGACCAAACCAGGAGAGCATACGCGAGGACAGTCCCAGCTGGGAACGTGAGGAAGGGTAAACTCACGTACAGCTCTTTTTAATGTGGGAGGGAATTAGAACTTAGAGACCCCCAAAGTAAACAAGCTTAGAAAAAAGAACTGGCGGCCTTCCTTTGGCCTGGGCTCACACAGTCACGCCCCCCACCCCGGGTCAGTCTGGGGCCCAGGACGTGACGCACACAGAGGGAGTAAATGCAGGATGAGACTCTTTGGGCTAACAAAACACAAGCTTGTGTTTGCTCTTTGACACTCTTGACGGGACAGGGGAGCTGAGGGCCTTCACCAGGCAGGTCTGCAGAGCCGGGCCCGGTGAGTACAACGGATGATGCAGCCCAACCATCATCCGCGAGCTCCTGCTGTGCACTCGGAGCACCGAGGTCATGCCATTTACCAGCGGCCACATAACCTGTCTGAGCTTCCATTTGTCCATCATGACCTCACAGGGCTACTTTAAAGATGGTAGAAAAATGTGAAGGCCCTGGGTGCCATGCTTAGCACTCAGGCCTGTGGTTGGCCCATGGCTGCTGGCATCTGACCCTGCACACCAGTCCCCGATAGACTTACCTTTCTCTTTCAGGCCGTCACTATGGGGCTGTCAGTTGTGAAGGCTGCAAAGGTTTCTTCAAAAGGAGCGTAAGGAAAAATTTGACCTACAGCTGCCGGAGCAATCAAGACTGCATCATCAATAAACACCACCGGAACCGCTGTCAGTTTTGCCGGCTGAAAAAATGCTTAGAGATGGGCATGAAGATGGAATGTGAGTAACTATTAAAAAACCACGTGAGTTAATAAGGAGGGCAAAAGTGAGGTTTCCATGCCTGGCCTTAAAATACTCTTAACAGTATCTGCTGAGGCTTCATTTTGGTTCACCTTCAGGGTCAGCTCAGTGATGCGGCGCTGATACCACTAGGATTGGTTGGTTTCCACAGTGGGAACCTAGTCCAGATAATTTGGGAGGCAGCATGTGGAGTGGGATGAACACAGGCTTTGGGGTAAAGCTGATACCACGTCAGCTCCAGCCCTGCCCCCAGGAGCCGGGAGGCCTTGGGAAGTCATGTGGCCTCTGAGCCACAGGTCCCCATCCATGAAATAGCACCCTTGCCTTCCTTACATGATGTGTCTGGGGTCCTCTTTTCTTCTGCAAAGGTCTGTTTTCTTCATTTGTTTCTGGCATGTGTTCTTGCTCTTGTACCAGATGCTGAAGGAAGAGGTCACTGGTTTCACGTAAAATGGAGCCCCACTGACAGTTAGCAGAAGCTGTCCAGCTCGAGTTGGGCATTAGGATGCTTCCTTTTCCACGTGGGGCATGGGCAGCTCTCTGTTAAGGGCCCACCTGAGGGGGTGTTTCTCCTCCTGGAGAGAGTCCTGTGAGCAGCAGGAAGTGACAGAATGATACCCACACAAACGCCACTCGGTCCTTTCTTGGCCATGGCACCCGCCATCTTGAGCTCCTTTAGATTTGACAACACTTTGGCTTTGAGCCTTTCTCTCCTTTGGCTGCAAAATCCACTGTGGAAGTTGAGCCAGGCGTGTCTAGCACCGAGCTTATCCCGACAGCAGTGGGCTTAGTCAAGAGGACTCCTACCTCTCCCGTGAAGGATGTGGTTTTTAAACATGGGTATTTCTGTTGTGATTTAAGCTGTGCAGAGTGAACGGAAGCCCTTTGATGTGCAGCGGGAGAAACCAAGCAATTGTGCTGCTTCAACGGAGAAAATCTATATCCGGAAGGACCTGAGAAGTCCTCTGATAGCCACACCAACATTTGTGGCAGATAAAGATGGAGCAAGGTCAGTCCCTGTGTTGACGAAGGGCGACACTGTAATCAGCCTTTGGAGCTGATTAGGGGAAGCACAGATATTCCTTGGAAAGGGGGCTTATGTGGCTCCCCACCTGAGGGCCACAGCCTTGAGTCTTGTCTTGCCTTATCCCACCCTTTTTGGAGCCACTCTAGTCACACCTCTGTCCAGGCCTGAGGATGGTTGATTTAGGATGGGGTCAGAATGTCTCCTCTCCCAGGTGCTGGGATTATGTGCTGTAGTTCAGGCATCATTCTTGCAGGAAAACAGTTGTTCCATCACTCAGGAATGGGGCTTTTTTGCAGTAGAGATAAAAGGCCTAAGACCCAGGTGTGGTCTAGATGGTGCCACAAGTCAATTTATATGTGTTTTTTTTTTAATGTAATCTATCAAACTTAAAGGAACAGAAAGAGGGAAACAAGAAATCCAAAATGTATCATGGCAAGCGCTAGAGTTGGGAATGCCCTGGTGATACTCTGAGATCAGGTTAGCATTCCTGGCACAGCAGTGGACGTGGAAGCCTGGGGGTATGTGCGGTCTGTGTCATCCTGTCTCAGGCTGCAGACCCGGCTCTGCACATCTCATTGTAGAGAGAAGGGGGTTGGTGAGTCACTCGGTGGCTGAGTCTAGTGAGCTTTTCTATTGCTCAGCCTTGCAGATGTAGACGGGACAGGTAAACGCAGCCTGATCACACTGTGCATTAAATGTTGGAAGCTACTCTGGGTTTCTTTATGTCTTAAATAGACAAACAGGTCTTCTTGATCCAGGGATGCTTGTGAACATCCAGCAGCCTTTGATACGTGAGGATGGTACGGTTCTCCTGGCCACAGATTCCAAGGTGATGTTCTCTCTTCATGCCTTCTCCACTTTTATGTCTCAGTGCAGGCTGCTTCTCTGAATGTGTGCACCCACCTTCTTCTTGGCCTTCAGACTAAGTTGAGGCCGTGGCCTTCTGCATCTCCATTTACTTCTGATACAGCCGTGCTGTGATTCGTTTCAGGGATGCCAATGGCTTTTTGGCAACTCAGTCAGAGCTGGCTGGTCATGGTCACTTAACATGTCAGGGTCTAGAGTTCAATTTGGTGAAAATTCTGTGGTTCACTTCTAAGATTTTCCCCCCTAGTGACGCGCATTGGCAAACTACGGGCAGGCTGAGGAAGAGCTCCTTATCCTAAGATGGCCTTTTGCAGGAGTCCCTGGTTCCTTTTTATTAGATGACCTGCAGGAAGAAGTCCAGCCAGGATTCTGGCAGCTCCAACCCGGACAGAGCAGGTCAGCTACAGGGAATCCAACTTGCGGACAGAGATGTTTGTCATCTCAAGAAAGAGACAGCTGGCTGCCTCCCGTGGAGATACGTGAGGAGAGGGGGTTTTATCCAGGCAAGGGAGCCCATTGCTTCTCTCACCTTATTGTCCCTGATATAACTCGAGCAACGACGAAGCGGCGGCAGCCCCACTGAGCCCCAAAGTCTCTGCTCTGGAAGGAGCGACTTAGAACAGCGCTGGCGTTGCTGCCGCCCTCAGAGCCAGAGCTGGGCCTGCAGGCTCCCCTCTCATCTGCTGTCATGCACATGTGGCACGTTAAGGAACGTCCTCTTCTGGGAAAGGAAAGGCAAAAATGAGAGCCGATGGACAGCTGCCCTCCACCCATTGGTCCCTGGCTGGGCTTTGAGCCTGTTGTCCTCAGGCGGTGGTGATGAATCATGCCTGGCTCATTGCCTTAACCCGGCAGACGTGCAGGACAGTGACTGACCACCTGGTGGGGTGGACACACCGTAAGCCCGAAAGTAAGGCCTGAGCACCCCGAACTCCTGATGGCAGGGGGTTGCGCAGCCCCTGTCCCGTGTGCCACCCGCACAGAGGCTGGTACTGAGCCGGCCACCCCATGCCCTCCCGTCCCCACCCCAGCGCCCACCAGGCAGGGGTGTTGGGAAACCTGCGTAAGTTAATTTGGTAAAGCATGCAGTGCCCACTGCGTAAACGCTGGCTGCTAGGAGTTGTTGTGGTCGCTGCACCGAGGAGAAGGAGCACCAAGCTGTGCGGTGGTGAGTGAGCTGTAGTGAAGGCAGCAGCTGCAGGTCATAGCCAGGCCCTGCCCGCCGCTCCTCCAGGACGTGGAAGTGACAGGACCCACCCCAGAAGCTTGTCATGAATAATAGAACATATGCAGAGCCCCTTAAAGGTAGCTATTTTCAGAAGCTGATTTTTAAACTTTTACTACGAAACAGTTATACATTCAAAATCATTTACTTTGAATAAATACAAAGATACCACAGTGCTGCATGCTCCCTTCACCCAGTCTCTCCCGGAGGCCGTGTCTTGCAGAGCCATAGCACAGGATCAGGACCAGGGCAGGATATGGGGACAGGGGTGGGTATCGTTCTTTTTCTTTTTTTCACCCTTCAACTTTTTCCCTTCAACATATCTATCATGACGACCTACATCTTTCACCAGCTGCATGATATTCTGCTGTGGTGGTTCTGTGATTTATTAACCACATCTCTGTTTATGATCTTTTCTACTGATTCTAGTTTTTCATTTTTATAATCAAGATACAGCAGACATGTTTATATACGTATCTTGGTTTATTTGTTTGAGTATATCTTTGGCTTTCTTTTTTTTTAGTTGAGATGTAATTCCCATACCAAAAAATTTACCCTTTTAGTGTACAATTCAGTGGTTTTCAGTATATTCACAAGATTGTTACAACCATCCCCTCTATCTAATTCCACTATCTAATTCCAGAGCATTTTCATCACCCCAAAAAGAAACCCTGAATCCATTAAGCAGTCACTGCCCCTTCTTCCCACTCCTGACCCCTGCCAGCCACTCACTTTCTGACTATGGTTTTGTCAATTCTGGACATTTCATATAAGGGGAAATCATACAATATGTGGCCTTTTGTGACTGGCTTCTTTCTCTTATCATAATGTTTTCAAGGTTCATCCATGTTGTGGCCTGTATCAGTACTTTATTCATTTTTATTGCCAAATAATATGCCATTGAATAGCTATATCATGTGTTATTTATCCATTTGTCAGCTGATGAGCATTTGAGTTGTTTCTACTTTTTCCCTATTAGGAATAATGCTGCTGTGAACATTGTGTACAAGGTTTTCTGTGCACATATGTTTTAATTTCTCTTACATATGTACCTAGGAATGGAATTGCTGTTGTCATATAACAGCTCTACGTTTAAACTTTTGAAGAATGTTTTCCATAGCACCTGCACCATTTTACTTTCCTTCCAGCAGTGTATGAGAGTTCCAATTTTTCCACATCCTCGTCAACACTTGTAGTTATCTGTCTTGACTGTGACCATCCTAGTGGGTATAAAGTGATATCTCATTGTGGTTTTTATTTGCATTTTTAACTAGCTTATTTGTCTTTTTCTTATTAAGCTGTAAGAGCTCTTTAGATATTCTGGCTACTAAACCATTATCAGATGTATAATTTGCAAAAATTTCCTCCCATTCTGTGGGTTGTGTTTTGTGTGTGGGGAGAGAGAGATTGTCTTTTTACTTTCTTGATAATGTCTTTTGAAGCACAAAAGTTTAAATTTTGGTGACATCCAGCTTATCTGTTTTTGTTCTGTCATTTTATCGCATGCGTAGGTTTGTGTAACTACCATCACAATCAAGATACAGAACTGTTTCATCACCAAAAAGCTCTTCCTCTCACTGCCCCGTCATAGCCGTACCCCCATAGAAGCTGTTTTTAAAGCAACATTAAACCTTCATTGCCCTGAGAGTCTGGTATATGTGTTCATCTTTAATATTATTATTTTCTGATTAACAGGCTGAAACAAGCCAGGGAGCCCTGGGCACACTGGCAAATGTAGTAACTTCCCTTGCCAACCTAAGTGAATCCCTTAACAATGGTGACACTTCAGAAATGCAGCCAGAGGACCAGTCTGCAAGTGAGATTACTCGGTACGAACCCATGAGGGTGGAGGCCCCTCCTGACATACACACAGGCATGGCGTTGTGAGGGTGGGTGGCAGCATTTTGACACCCACCCTGTATTTAATCAAGGATTGCAAAATTGTCCCAGTGCCCCTGCATGTCTGTCTTCTTCCAAATTTTAACTATGGGAATGTGGATGCATCTTATTACATGACATAAAACTGTCTAAAAACTCTTCATTCCAGATAATAAACTAAATTGAGTAACTCAGTGGAAGCAGGGGAAGAGATGTTACTTGTATTGGTCACTGCTTATGGTGCCTAAACATCAGTAGTGCATCCCCTTTCCCACTTCTGTTTATCTTATGTATCTTTTTTCCAAGTATTGAGTTTAGAGCTTAAATCGATTCATCAGGGTAGACAGAGATGAGCTGTTAGATGGCACCAGCTGGTCCAGACACCTGTTCCCGCTGCCAAGGGTGTGTTCTCTTTGCAGCTGGGCCGCTAGGTTTGCTCCTTTCCTATTGGGCCGGCCACTCCTGCCCCTCTTGCCAGGCCAGGCAGGTGCATGGCCGGGGCCACTCAGGTGCACCAGTCCTCATGTTCACTTGTGGTCTGGTAGAAAATTAAAATCTGGATCCAGTGGAAAGAGGATGGGATTTGAGTTAGGTCGAATTCTGGTTCTACCACTTACTAGTTGGGTGTTCTTGGAAAAGTTAGCTTTCACATCTGTAAGATGGAGAGAATTCTACCCTGGAGAGTAGTTGTGAAAAACAAATTACATGTGAAAATAAATATCTAGCTTAGCACCCAAGGCACCATGGAGACAGCATGTGGAAGCCGCCGCCCCTCCTCTCAGCATGTCAGAGTTAATTATCTTTTCCCCAGTGTGTTGTTCCTTAAATTACGTCTCAGCTAGAGCTCTTCTCCTCATAGAAGCTGTGGACTCACAACACTTGCTTGCTATGTTTTTGCTCGCAGGGCATTCGACACCTTAGCTAAAGCACTTAACACCACAGACAGCTCCTCACCTCCAAGCCTGGCGGATGGGATAGACGGCAGTGGAGGAGGGAGCATCCACGTCATCAGCAGAGACCAGTCCACACCCATCATTGAGGTCGAAGGCCCCCTCCTTTCAGACACTCACGTCACATTTAAGGTGAGTGTGTGTAGCTGGGAGAGGAGCTCTGTGCCCAGGCTGGTCTCAGTTAAAAAAATGAAACCTTGAAGTGAGCTCATTTTTCATACGGTTGTGTTTGATCAGGATCTTGTGTTCCAGAACAATGTTCCCATTATGAAGCATTTTCACTGTCTTTTGCTCACTTGGCTGTTTGGCTCTGCCGGTAACCCTGAAGCAGGCATGGCCACCTGTCACGGCCAAGACAGGCTGATGCGGGCTGCTCTGCCGTCCGCCTTCCCATGATGACCTGGCTTCAGCATAGGCTCAGGCAGGCCCTTTGTCTGTTCCAGCAGGCGTTCCCAGCCATTGGGCCTGACCTCTTGCCCTCTAGAGCCACAGAAAGTAGATCTCAGATATACTTGAAGACTGGGTCAGGTCCCCACAGTCTTCCCTGCACTCACCTCCCCGGCCTCACTTCTCCAGGACACTGCCAGCCTCCCTGAGCCCCTGGTCTCTAGGTCTGCAGATTGAGTCTTGAGTTCCCCTCGTATTCTCCACTAGAGAGATCTGGCCAATCACTTAGGAAGACTGAGTCCCTGCCATAGTTGTCCAAGGGTGCCAAGAACACAGGTCACCAGTGGGATTCCAGCTTCAGAGGCATTCAAGCCTCTTCTAGACAGTGGGGCTCCCGGAACCCAGCCCAACATCCTGGTGGTGGTGTGTCCTCCTCCTGCCATCTGGGCTCCTGCTCAGCTCTCATTCACTGTTCCCTGAGGCCACCTGCCAAATCCCTGCTAGCCTGTGGAGCCGACCCGTCCCCGACTTTGAGTTAGACTTGAACCTATGGCTCAAAATGGAATTGCCTTAGAACAAGTACCAGTGTAGTTGAAGCAGAGTTGAGATGTATGTCTTTGTGAGGATAAGCTGGGAGGTCCCCGTCCTCCCACATTCTAGGGGCCATCAGACCCTAGTTCACTGGGCAGGACCCCACAGGGAGTCAGTGCCGGCCCCCCTGCAGAGGACATATGTTTCACAAGGATGCTCTGCACGGGGGCTTCAGTGTCAGAGACTGGTGTTGACGAGCTGCCCCTGTCACTTGGTCACCCCCGTGCTGTGTGCTCTCTCTCGCAGCTCACGATGCCCAGCCCGATGCCCGAGTACCTCAACGTGCACTACATCTGCGAGTCCGCGTCCCGCCTGCTCTTCCTCTCCATGCACTGGGCCAGGTCCATCCCGGCCTTTCAGGCACTTGGGTAAGTGGCTTTTTTCTCTGTGTGTATCCTTGGGCAGGGCCTTTCCTGCTCTAGGAATGGCCTGGAAGATCTCTGAGGGCCCTTCCAGTTTGTTCCTTTGGCCCGATTTGCTTGTTAAATACAGTTGGTGGACTGGTAGCAAGGGGACAACCTTGGTGGCCAAGGCTGCAGTGTTCCTCAGACCTTTATTGTGCCTTCTCCATGTGCCTTGGACTTGGTGCTAGGAGCAGGGGATGGACTGGAATGGAAGGCAGGAGTCGTCCTGTGATCTTGAGACAAATACAGGGTACTGCGTCTGGGGGCTTCTGAGATGAAGACAGATTGTCTCGAGGTGCATCAGCCGTGCTGTCTTGAGCGTAGATTCCCCCCTCCTCCCTGCTGCAGCCCCAGCTCCTCCCTGGCAGGCTGGGTGTGTCTCTACCTTTTGGAGCCCACCCTTGGGCTCTCAGTCCTTTGATCGCTGCAGCCTCTTGTGACAGAACCATACCAGGGCTGTTAAGGGAATAGTTTCTCCTCAGAGGGACTTCAGTTAAGGCAGTCACAGACAGTGGTGTTTGTGAAGAACAATCCTGGGCATTCCATAGGCCTTCAGCAAATACATGGTGACACAACTTGTTTGGGACACGCGGGGGCTTGGAGGAGTGCCACCGGCCCCCGCACCCACCACGCCTCTGTGTCCCCAGGCAGGACTGCAACACCAGCCTGGTGCGGGCCTGCTGGAACGAGCTCTTCACCCTCGGCCTGGCCCAGTGCGCCCAGGTCATGAGCCTCTCCACCATCCTGGCCGCCATTGTCAACCACCTGCAGAACAGCATCCAGGAAGGTAGGGCAGGGGCTGCGGGTGAGGACGGCTCCGTCTCAGCTGGCCCTCCGCATAGCCAGCCTGTGTCCCACAGCGTCCCTTACCCGTCAGAATGTTTAAATTTCTACCCGACTGCCTTCTTTTCATATAATGAAGAGGAAAGGAAAAAAATAATTGGGAAAAGGTGCTGATTTCCGACATACAGACATTGAGTGATGTTTGCAGAACAGTCACAGCTTCTGTTTTCAGCTTCATTGACAGGTTGCCCTTTCATGTATCTCACAAATCCTCACAACCCTGTACAGTAGAAACTGTTATGTCAGGGTTACATATGGGAAGACCAGGTCCCAGTAAGGTCCCTGGCTTGCCCGGGATAAAGCAGCAAGTGGAAGAGCTGGGGACTGGGGCACAGACCTGGGTCATGTGACCCCCTAGTCCAGAGCATGAATGAACAAGTGAGTCTCTTATTATGAGATCTGTGCAACCACCTGACATCGGGTGGTTAGGTCCCAGCCGTATCAGGGCTGGGGAGTAGCCGGGGTGGTCTCCACAAGCTGCACATCCGCAGCACACTGAAGACACTGTCAAGGGAGCCCACGCTGCCCAGTGTCTAGACTATCCCTACAGATCACACTTGCATCTGAGGTGGAGTTGAATTGCTTTTTCAATCAGTCATCCCAGTGTTTGAGACCTAGGAGTGTGAGTCACCTAGTCACACCTTCGTTTTTCTAGTTATTCCTTTGGAATAGTTATATAATGGTGATTTTTAAAACCCTGTAACATTTTATTGAATTTTAGGTTTGTTCGCAAACGAGCTTTAGTTTTATTTTTAACTGAATATAATAATACTGCCTTCAGCAAGATACTGTCATGAAGACTAAATCAGACAACGGATAAAATTATTTTGACAACTAAAAAATGCCAACGTGTTCAGGTTGGCAAATATTTATTCAGTGCCTGCAGAGACTTGGAAAGAATTGACCTTGATAAGAACTGGCATGTGGGCCTTCAGCACCTGCAGGCCAAAGGTGCTGCCCAGGGTGGGGCCGGGGAGAATCACTGGTCTTGGAGGTCGTTACTGAGGCAGAATATTAACAGAGTGGAATCTGAGTGCCTGTTGTCATTTCACCTATAACTGGAAAATGAGGCTCTTGAGATAACTGGTTTTTCATTTAAAAGTGAAATTATTCTCTCTTTTCAATATGTGGCCCCTCAAAGAAGCTCATGTTATTGCTCTCATTAGCCTTTCTCAGAGGATCTGTGATGTTGATTTCTAGATAAACTTTCTGGCGACCGGATAAAGCAAGTCATGGAGCACATCTGGAAGCTTCAGGAGTTCTGTAACAGTATGGCGAAGCTGGATATAGACGGCTATGAGTATGCATACCTTAAAGCTATAGTTCTCTTTAGCCCCGGTAAGATATGCAGTGGTCACGGTCACTCAACGACGGTTTTCCACCTGTGTCTACTGATATTTCTGAACATGAGCATGTTTGTCAGGTTATCAGCAGTGTAGAGAGAGCCCTGCCACACTGTGTGTGACTGAATGTTCCCGTAATGTGTGCTTTGCTAGCTAACATAAATACATACGTTCTTTTAAAGTCCTGTCTTTATATTCCCAAAGAAATATGCTGTAGTGCCGGGTAACTTCATATGCTAAATAGATATCATCTGTATCCTAACTAAGCCATTGGCTAAATAAGACTACAGCAAACAAAATTGAGTACACATTTGGCCCTCTGTATCCACGGGTTCCGTATCAGTGGATTCACAACCGTGAATCAAAAATATTCAAGGAAAAATATATTCCAGGAGTTCCAAAAAGCAAAATTTATTTTGCCACGCACCAGCAACTAGGTAGAACTATTTACATAGCATTTATAATGTATTAGGTATTAGAAGTAATCTAGAGGTGATTTAAAAGTATACGGAAAGATACGTGTAGGTTATATGCAAATACTATACCATTTAACGTAAAGGACATGAGCATCAGTGGATTTGGTATCCATGGGGGGGTTCCTGGAACCAATCCCCTGTAGATACCGAGGGATGACTATACTACCACCCAGTGTCCTTTTTTTGTTTTGATTTGTTCTGTTTTGCTCTTTGCTAATTTTTAGGTATGTTAGCACTTATAATCCAGTACAGATTGAAACTGCACAAGTTTACCCACAGTCTCTGTAGGGCAGTAGCAGCAGCAGCTGCAGGGCATGCCAAAAGGTGTGGTCACAGCAGATGAAGAAGAGGCAGCGGGACTGTTGGTGGAAAGTAAGGGTCGACCGGGCTGGCCTCACTCACTCCCCGTCAGCTCTTCTCTCTGAGCCACCTGAGAGGCCACTTGGTGACTGTTGTCCTTGACAGCAGGGGTGGACCCAGCTTAACCTCTCTGTCCCACTGCCCTGGTCCCCTACTCATGAATAACAAAATAGCTAATAAAAGTGGGAGACACTATGTGATTAAATATCTAGAGAGCAGATGATAATTTCTAATTTCATGTGGTATATGTTGTCTGGAGTAAGGAAGGAAGCCACAGGTCTAGAACCAGCCCCAGTGGGGCTGCTGAGGCTGGTGTGAGCACCCAGGGGCCACACCTCTCCTGGGAACCTTCAGGTGTGGCAGAGCACAGAGGAAGAGCCAGTGTTCTAGCAAGAGTATCCAAACTAGACCAGCCTTCAGAGCTCAATCTATTGCACTTGAGAAATTTGTCAGAAGTTTTACTAAAAATAAGTACTGAGACGTCTGCAAATGAGGCTTTCCAAATACAGAAGACAATTTGGGGTACTTTTATTTTTTCAGATCATCCAGGTTTGACCAGCACAAGCCAGATTGAAAAATTCCAAGAAAAGGCACAGATGGAGTTGCAGGACTATGTTCAGAAAACCTACTCGGAAGACACCTACCGGTGAGGCACACGGGCACGATGGGGGCGAGGCTGGATCTGTAGCTGCAGATATCAGTTACATTGGCCTTCCCATTGCTGGCAGCCTGGTAGAGCCTCCATTTGATCACACTTTAATTCTTGCATTTTACGGCTGAAAATGGAGTGGGGAGGGTCAGGAGTCCTAGGCCATCCCAGTGTTGCTGGGTGACTGGGTGAGACCTTGGGTTATTGCTCTTTAATTTGAGGGGTTGGGAGCCGTGATCTCCTTTGGGGCTGATGTTGTGTGTGAGATGAGTTCTTACGGAGACTCCGCTTGTCCAGAACAGTCGGCAGCTCTGCCCGCCTGCCCCGCATTCACTGAGGAGACGGTGCTAGACAAAAGGGTTTCCTTGACAGAAGCCAAATCTGACCCCTAGAAAGAGTGACTGGGTTGGACAAAGTAGTAATTTAATCCTCACATAAACTGATTTTTTCAAGTTCCTTTATTTGGGTGAAAATTTATGATGTTTGGGCAGCAGGAAAAAAATGTTATCTGTATGCCTTTCTCATGCAGCTTTGACCAGGAAAGTTGTTCTGAAATAGGGCAGAATGTGCTGGCAGGCTTTCCCTCCAGCTGAGGAGTGGAAGAGCTCTTTCCTCGTGACCTCTTCTAACCCACTGGAGGCTATGTGAACTTCTGGGGCCTGTCAAGCATAGTGTTTCCCTCCCCACCTTCCCCCATCATGTCCTCTGCAGACAGACCTCAGTCAATAGGTGCCCTGTGGGCCTGAGTGCCCCAGCCCCAGGGGGACAGTTTCTCTGGTGTGACTGGGGGCCTGTGGCGGGCCTGGCTGGCAGAGAGCCTGCCTCTGCTTTAGGCACGCCGCCATGGCCAGACACAGCTTTTGCCAAAGCAGGATCCATTTTCTACTGGAGTCACTGAAGACCTCACAATGAATCTAGAATGGTTTCAGTCTCATTGCATACAAAGTGGTAACACACCCACACCAGAGCTCATACAGCCAGGCGTGTGGGCGTGCTGTCCCCTGAGGAGGCTCTGGGCCCAATCCACACAGAGCCTGTGGCCAGAAGAGGCTGAAAAGGCTCCTCTGGGGCTGCTGGCAGAGCACCAGCACACAAGAATTGCCTTGACAATGGCAGCTCTCTGGCCTTTGAAAGTACATGTTTCTGAAAAATTCCTGAATCACTACTCCTGGTCCAGTCAGGGACCCTGGGGGAGAAGAGGGCAAGCCAGGTAGGTGATTTGGGGCCAGAAATGAGAGCAGGGGCGCTCTCTCATAGCACTCGGGAACACTCAGTTCCCAAAGAAAAGGCCCTAGAATGGTTGCGTCCTGTTTATACAGTCATTGCTTTACTCTGTCCCATCCTTAGGCCTTTTCTCATGCTGTTTGTTCCTCCTGAAATCCTCTCCCATCCTTTGCATCTCTGCTGATAGGAACCTTAGCCAGCGTCTAAGGCCCAGCTAGATATCCTCCCTGACTGGCCTTTGCTGACTTCCAGAGACCCTTCAGCCTGTCGGCCCCTTGGCACCTTTGGGTGCCCTGCCAGACACCATGGCTGGGCAAATGGATGATGGTGCTGGAATACTGCTTTCATAATACAAATATATTTTCCCCTTTCAAAAATAACGTTCAGTGTAGAAAAAATTAGAACATTCTGGAAAGCAAAAAGAAAACTTTTAGCTCTTTGTAAATACCACTTCCCTGTTAACGTTTTATGTATTTACTTCCAGTAATTTCTTAGTATGTGCAACTGGAATCAGAAAATAGAAAATAAGGTTTCGTGACCTTTTTTTCACTTAATATTCAGTGGGCATGTATACATTCTTCTAAATCATTTTCCATGGCTAAGGAGATGCCATAATTTCATCATTTCCCTACTTATGAAAATATCAGTCGTTTCAAGACTGGGCTGGCCTGCAGTTTGCGTCCTGGTGCCCACCGCTCTGGGTGCTGGCTATGGAAATGGCCCATCCACGAGATGCTTCAGATAGTGTTCAGTGACCTGCCAGGACAGGGTCATGGTGTGCCCTCCCGGGGTTCCTTCCAAATAAAAATCTTATTGCTTTATTTTTAATTACAATGCTAAAAGAACACTGGAAATTAGAGCAATATAGAAAAAGTTTTAATTGATATAATCACTTCAAATCCCAGTACCCAGAGGTCAACCATTAGCATTCTGGTGACCATCCTTCCAAGTACTTTATTTACACACATACGTACAAAGGAATATACGCAAGTGAGGTCACGCTGTACTTGCTGTTTCACATCCTCTTTTTTTTTTTTTTAATTTTTGGCTGCCTTCGGTCTTCGTTGCTGCGCGCCGGCTTTCTCTAGTTGCGGTGAGCGGAGGCTAGCTACCCTTCGTGGCGGTGCGCAGGCTTCTCGTTGCGGTGACTTCTCTTGTCGCGGAGCACAGACTCTAGGCGCGCAGGCTTCAGTAGTTGTGGCACGTAGGCTCAGAAGTTGTGGCACACGGGCTTAGTTGCTCTGCAGCATGTGGGATCTTCCTGGACCAGGGCTTGAACCCACGTCCCCTGCATTGGCAGGCGAATTCTTAACCGCTGAGCCACCAGGGAAGCCCTCACATCCTTCTTTTAAGTTTTTATTCAGCTGTATGTCATGGAATTCTTATCAGTGGATATAGACCTTTATTATCCTCTTTAATGAATATGTAGTGATTCATTATATGGAGGCACCATACTTTATTTTAACCTACCCTCCACTGACAGGTTTTCAGATTTTTCATTTTGGTGGGGCTGAGGAGAGTCGTTATAAACAATGAAGGGAACATATCTGTACATAATCTTTGCACTCATGATAAACTCCTACAAGAGGAACTGTTGAAATCAGAAAAGCAAGGGTGGGACAGTGAATGTGTTTGTTTGGTTCAGTTCCGAGCAGTGCAGACAGGGCCCCTGGGAGCCTATCCAGGGTGAAGTCTGAAGTGCAGCGAACCCCCCTTTCTCTAATGACCCTTCCTCTTACAGGTTGGCCCGGATTCTCGTCCGCCTGCCAGCACTCAGGCTGATGAGCTCCAACATAACAGAAGAACTTTTTTTTACTGGTCTCATCGGCAATGTTTCAATAGACAGCATAATCCCCTACATCCTCAAGATGGAGACAGCAGAGTATAACGGCCAGATCACCGGAGCCAGCCTATAGCGCACACCTCACACCTGCCGAGGAGCACAGGATCCGCCCAGGACCGCTCAAATACAAAGAAAATAAGTAGTGGTATTTTGGTATGTGCAAATATTTCCAGTATCTTAGCTATTTCCTACCTGGTTTCTTCTTATCTGTTAATCCCAGACAGTAGCAACTAAAAGACTAGTAGGATCCTTTCCTGCCATAAGAAATGTTTTAATGCCTTTTGATGAAGCAGATTTTCGAACAATCTTTTAACTCAGTTTTTATTTAGAAATTCTCAAAGGGCAAAAAAAAAGCAAAGTTTTATGTCAGAGACTAGTTAAAGAAAACTAAAAGAACCTAAGAGAACAACAGTATGTGTGTATATATTAAAAACGTCCTTGGAAATAATAGCTACTAATTACCAGGGTAATGATATTAGCACTTTCTAAGCACTTCTTATCAATGTGTAATGTTAGCAACATCTTGCCTGTGTGCAGGGCAAATGGAAAACTGTGTATGTCTTTTGCCGAAATACTAATGATTTCTGTGAAAATGCAATAGGGTTACAGGAGACAATCATTTATGCTTAAGGAAGGAAGGCGTCATTCCTAACTGTACGCACATGTTGCTGGTGTAGAGCTAAATTCCCGGGAATGAATGAAGATGCAGCTTATTGTACGTGCAGTCAGGGGGAGTGTGGTGGCACAATCGTGGTGACCTGAATTCGAAGCTTCCTCAGCCAGAGCTGATGCTTGTCAGGTTCCCTGACCTCTGGTCCTGGTCTGTGACGGGCATCTGCAGGCTCCTCTGAACTCGGGCCTCTTCTGGTGACTGGTTCTCAGAATTGGATTAAACCAGTAAGATGTTAACTGCCAATTCCTGCAGCAACTGAAAACATCCACGAATCACCTCCATCACTTACAGCAGTTGGAGCGTTCTGACCAAAAAGTGCAAGGTGAGCATTCTGAACCCTTGCCGGGACCTCCCGACTACAGTGTGGCGGGGGGTTGCATGTTTTTCAGGTGGAGGAGTGCGAGGGCTCCCTTCTCAGCAGTTTCCATCCCAAATAACCCTTGGGAAGGGCCTGTGTTCCTGCACTTCGGTCCGAACTGGGAGGTGGACTGTGGTGCGGGTCTTGCTGCCTGCCCAGGCAGCAGGTGTGGTGGAGCTGAGTGGCATGTTTCTCAGTGTCTCCAGGCTCAGCACCTCTGTCAGCAGGTCCCTCAATGATCCTGGCGTACCACGCACTTGGGTTCCCCCGGTTGTGCCAGCAGACGAACTCTGGAGCGTTTTACATGATGGATGTAGAAGCAGGCTGCATGCTCCTTAAAAACAACCTTTAATCACCAAAGTTATCATCTTCTTTCTCCTTGTAAGTGATAGTGACTATTGTTTACAAGAACAGAATGCGGTTATTGGGAAGTTTAGTCGGAGAAAAGCGCCCATAGTTCCCCTGGTTGTGAAGCAGCAGCTCACATTTCCATTTGGGAAAAGTAGCAAGGCTGCCTCAGGTACCTGTACTTTCTTTCTGTGTAGCCCAGATTAAGAAAATACAGTGTGAGGCTAAACTTGTATTTCTGGAACCTTTTGATCAGATGATACCCCAAAAGACCCCAGTGCACTCACTCCCCTGCCTCCAGGCATCCACGGCCGTGTAAAGCTGAGGAGAGCAAGGTGGGTGCCGGGCTGCCGCCACGGGCTTATGGCAAGACGGGACTCTATTCCGCAGTTGGCGGCGGCACTTATGGAAGTCATTAGTGGGAATCAGTGGGAACAGTGTCTCCAACTTGGAAATTCCTGTTTGGATCTGATTATGTCATTTATCGTTCATGCCTTGGGAGCAAATTTTGGAGAATAGTGGGGGTACCTGTTATAAAATAATGGGAAGGATTTAATTTTGACAGCTTAAATTTTTGGTTTTCTAACTTTGAAGTGATTTAAGTTTCAAAATTAAGGCAAAAAGTGGCTAAGGATTTTCGCAGAGGGTATTTTGTAGCACTTGTGTGCATCTTACATAGCGAGTTGCCTGTTTTTCTGTTCTTTTGACTTTGGATGTAAGCATGTCTGTTGATCCTGTAGCAGCTCCCTGGGAACACGTATTGTGTCACACATCTTTCAGGTCTGAGCTCTCGGTGATGGTGAAAAGGTCCACACTGGCCGGCTGCCCTGGGCGTCCTGTGTCTGTGAGGCTTTTACACTCAGGTTGCTAAGGTATGAGGGCAGCTTAGCCAAGACCTAGACTGAAGTCTCTGCTGGGAACAGAAGGTGGTACCAGCAGGGAGCCAGTGAACACCTGGATAAGCATATGCCCCACTCCAGCAGGACAGCTCGGGAGAAAAGCTGATTCTAAGCTGGTCCTGCTCCCTGAGTCCCTTCACTGCTGATGGCTGATTCTAGTGGACCATTTTGGGCTTTGAACACTCCTCATTAGTTTCCTAGATCCCCTTGGCCTTACTTTGAAGTGGACTTTTCCGTAAAAATCAGCTCCACACTACCTGAATTCTCGCCACTCCAGATCATCTCAAGCCTTTGACAGCAGGTCCATTCTCTCTTGTCAAACTGGTTAAAAGAAACCCAGAGTCAAGAATTATTTAAAGAGATTGCAAGTAAATATTTGGGCTCAACTTTGACCAGGCTTTTAACCCTTGTTAGTAGTTTTTGAAACTCTGATTTAGTACAGTGAGACCAGCCCTGAGTAGTCTGCATCTGAGTGAAATAAGCCAGGATCAGGATTCTTTGCCACGAAAATCCTGGCCCAGCCACCCCTCCCTCCGTGAGGAAAGTACCTAAGGGAGGTGGGGACAGACGTACACCACTGCTTCTTGACGAAGTGGGCTCTTTTCCATCGGTATTTCAGATAATGTTGGACAGTTATCTATTGAAATTTGTGGAGTTCATTACATATAATCATAAAACAGGACCGGAAGAGATGTAGAAAAAGACCAAATTACTCAAGCAAATATTTTCCATGTTATTCCTTGAAAGTATTTTTAAGGAAGTATGTTACCACCCTTCTGATTTGTGTGTGTGTGTGTGTGTGTGTGTGTGTGTGTGTGTGTTTGGGGTGGGGCGGGGAGGCTACCTTATTTATTGTCTAACCTCTGCCTTGAGGCTGTGGTCAGGGTTCTTTTGTTGTTTGAGTTTTTATATTTAATTTCAGGTGTAGTCACTTGTAAGATGTTATGTAATCGCCCTCAAGAGGGATCGTTTTCTAGCCTGTCAGCATCAGTATTAAATGCAGACTCTCTCCCAAGGTGGTGGCAATGGACACGGCTACCAATGGCTCCCTGATCGATGTGGCGGCAGCACCCTCGCTGGGGCACAGGGCTGTAGCCACACTGCATACTGGCTTTCTAGCTTGTTTGGGGGTAGCCACGGCAGGGAGCCAAGAACTAGAAGGGCTCTCGTTGTACCTAGTGCTCTTTATCCTGATCCTTTGAGGGAACACCAAGCAGAGCAGTCTTGCTCCCAGCCCTGCCCTCTGCCTGACAAGCAGCCTTTGGATGGGGATCCAAGTTCCAGGGCCTGATCAGATTAGAGCCTGGAAACGCATTGCCCACTTTCCAGTGGAAGTGGCCTTATGTGCAATGGGGCTGAAGGTGACATTACAACTCTTCTGAGTCCAGGTCATGAAAGGCGGCATCTTCTGATGCTCACCTTTATTTTGGAGGATGGTGCCCTTCAAAGCCTGCAAAGGCCGGAGAAAGCAGGGCACACACTCACATCCTTCACTGTCCCACTTCCATTCTCCATAGATTGTGCGGCTCTTGGAAAATGTCTTAACTTTGATGTAAATTTGCAAAGCTAGCTCCGCATCATGACCGAGTGGGATGAGTCTTTTGTACACAGAGTCCTGGGCCTCCTCACCTGTGCCTCCCACCAGCAGGCACTTCTGTGTGTTCAGCCCTGGGGTCCCTTCGGCGGCATTGTGTGTGTACAGATTTATAGGCTTGTGTGACTGACTGAATGTACATGTGTTTATACCTTCTCTATATGTACAGTGTATATAGCGTATGTGTACATAGATGTATATATTATGTATACAGACATGTAGCCACGTATCCAGACTTTCCTTTTGTTTTACAGAGAATCTATGATAGAGTTTCTACAGTAAATTGATGTGGGTGTTCCATGGTCCCCTCAGCAGGATGGATTTGCTGAGACTTTAACTCCATTTTCCTTTGGGTGAGCCTGGCTGGGAAAGGCCCTGAGGTCAGTGTCCACTCTGCACCAGGGCAAGTTCCAGACAGAAAGGCCCTGGCAGGATAACATTGCTTTCTATTCTCTAGGAAGCATGAATGTTGATGGCTGATTTCTATGGTATACAAATTACAAATCTTAAATTATCTAACTGTATATATAGCATGTGAACGAAATCCACTGACCTTATTCCTTTCTATGAATTATGATTCTAAAATTTTTAAATTTCAGATAAAAATTGCATTTTTATACAGATGTATACCCTTAAAGCTACAAATGCCAAATTTTCCTTGTCCAGGTCTATTCTGAGGAATTTTCCCATTAATCGGGCTTTAACTGAGATATAGCACTCAGGAGCCAGGGCCCAGCCCAGCAATAGTTGCTCATGCACCTGGTAAGCAGAGACCTGAATGGTGGGAAGGTTGAAAGCTGGCCTGCTGAAAGAAATCACTGGATAACTGCAAAAACTCACGTAATCCACAGGTTACTTTTTAAAAAAAATAAGCTTACTGAAATGTTTGAAAATACTTCATTGAGACCACAGTACTCGGTGCCTTTTGTGAGATGGTGGGTCGTTTAGCCTTCAGCTTCCCATAGCTTTGATGTGACAAAAGCTCCTGCTACTTCACTGGCCTCATCCCACAGTGATTGTTCGACCTTTCCCGTGTCCTTGCCTGTCGTGACAATCGCACTATTTGAACGTGGCTCTCCAGTTAAAACAAGTGGAAGCCTGACAGTCTCTAAATGAATCTTTAAAAGTGTTCCTTTGGGGCTATTTACCTTAACTTTAATCTAAGAATAATTAAACTGTGAGTTTAAAAAAAGTATCTTGGGGGTGAGGAATGTCTGAGATATTTTTAATGCCCAGCTATACTTTCAGTTAAGAAGCCAATAATAATTCTGAAATGCTGGGAAAAAAGGCTCAGCAATATTTATCGATTGACAGACTGTGATAAAGCTTAACACTTGGATAACAATTAGAAATGGTAGTCTTTACATTAAAAATGGCTTTTCTTTAGGAAAGTGTAGTCAATTATCATTTTAACAACCAGAGCACTCATGGATTCTAAATGCTGCTGCCACACACAACTCAAGTGCTGGAGTATTTTTCTACACTCTCTCCGTTCTCCCAATTATCTTGTAAACCAGTGTTCAACTAGTTTTATAACTGAAAACTGCACATTTTCATAGTACAAACCATAGTTTTTACCTGTAGTTTGGAGCTGTCTGTTAAAATGTAGCTGCACTACCAGCCCTTTCAAAAGAAGTGTGTTAAAGGAAAATTTGGGTGTTAGATTTTTGGGACCGTTTCTGTAACCTCTGCCCTTCACAATATAGAAAATATTGTTTATGCCATCACATTTTAATTCCAGGTTTAAAATCTGTCGAAAGCTGTATAGCTTGAAATCAGCTATGTTTATGCGATGGCATTTAAAAAACAGCATGTTCTTTTTAAACTGAATTTTATATCTAATCAATGTCTTCAGTCTCGAAGAATTTGCATTGTTGTGTTTGTATATAGAGTATTGCAGTGCATGAGTTAGCTTTATGCATTTTATTAAATGCTGTTTCAATGTGGCATTATTGTTGTGGCTTAATACTACTACCTAAAAGAGGTTTATACTATTAAAGTGAATTAAAAACTAATGTGCATCCTGCTCATTTCTCCTCGTAATAGTAACATCGGTAATGCCTGACCCCCAGAGGCACCCAGAATGCTCTGCCTGAACCCCAGGTAGGTGGCAAGGAGGCACCCTGGTCGTCAGACCCCTACAGCTTGCACCCCACCTTAGCCTTGCCCAAAAGTGACTTAGCCCTTGATGGTCCATTTGATTGGTCCACTGGATTGTAAATACCTTTAACGAAAATGCTGGCGGGACCATCCCCTCTGCGTCCTCCCAGTGGAGCCACTCCTTGGTATGGTGTCCAGAAGCCACGCAGACTTTCCTGGAGCAGAGCAGAGCACAGCTTGGGCCTCCGGACGCACAGATCGCTGGCACAGACAAATGTGCACAGAGCCAGGCCTCAAACCGGCAGACGCTTCCTGTAAGGATATTTGCTATCCAGGGTAAAAACGTCTTCTTAAAGTTTCAGAAGTTTAGAACTTGCTCATTATGTCATCTGACCTCTCATTTTACAGATGAGGATTCTAAGGTCCAAAGTCAGATTCATGGCAGAACCCACAGGCAGCCAAATAGCTTTAAGTGGCTTTGCCAGGTAGAACTCAAGATGAGAAGAAAACTGGTCACTTCAGTAGAACAAGGCCAAAAACCATCTGGTGAACACTGCTTATGCAGACAGAATTAAGAAAATGTGTCAATTACAAGATCCTCATATGAGAGGACTGGGATTGACATATACACTTATATAAAATGGTAACTAATAAGAACCTGCTGTATAAAAAAATAAAATTAAAAAAAAGATCCTCACAGCAATCTTCTCTACTAATTTCTTCCCATTTTTGTAAATTTAAACCCATCTTTTTACCACTAATAAAGTAGGAAATAGATGACAAAGGAATAATGCCCCCCAGTGGTGTTTATCTCCATGCATGTTACCTGCTACCTATAAAATAGTCCACACAAACAGTAACAGCAGCACCATCGTGTCAGGCACTGGACATTTATTCTCTCTCTAAAGAGGGGTCAAAAACTAGCTTAGTTCAGGGCGATCCTCCTATTTAGCAACCCTGGGGGCGCCCTGTGGACCATGGAGGGAAGGGCCATTTCCGTAAGTCCTTCTGTCTCACTAGCTCTGGAGACAAGGCCAAGAGGAAACAACTCTTTCTGAAAAGCCCAGTCAGCCACTGTGAAGGCCATGGCTGCCACCAGCTGGGAGCAGTATCAGAAACATGGCAGGAACTGAGACCAGCACCCAGGGAGGGATTAGGATGGGGGACAGGTTTTTCTAGCCGCCCTCGGAAATGGTGACGGGGGAGAGAGCACCAAAGTGTTGAATTTCAGTTAAACAACCCTCATAAGCCTGTGGTCATTCAGGACAGCTACCCATTATACATCAGACCCACATGCCCACCTCCCCCCAACCCCAACGTTTACACCATCACCCCGAACACAGGTCTGGTACAAAATCACATAACCTGAGCACCATATGTGAAAGGAGCCAAACTTCCCCCAATTTAATGAGGTAGTCTGCAACACTTACATAAAACATCCCAGTCGCACACTGGGACAAGGACTACCTTTCTTCCCATCTCACAGGGAGCTTTTGGCTTCAGCCCAAGTCCTTCACTCCTAATCTTAAGGTGACCCTAGAGGGCCCTGGTGTCTCCTGAGGAATGAAACCAATACAACTGAAGTGACAGCAACATCAGTGTCCTGTGAGGAAAGAACTCCCAGGCAGACCCCCAGTGACACCTCACACCCTCTTCCAAACCTCAGTAAATGAAGGCTGACCAAGCCAGAGGGTAGCGCCCTCCACCAGGGGGCGCCCTCTCCTTGCCAGGGAGGCAGGTCTGAGCCTCCACTGGGACCTCTTGGCCTCTGGCACAGCCTCGCCCCAGTGGTCAGTTGGCTTTAGTTTAAAAAGCGAGCGCTGCACACAGGCTTGCCCTGGGATTTCTGAAAAATCCCAAAGAGCCTGACTGGAGAGGACGTCTATACCACCAGCCAGACAGCTCCGGCCAGACCGCGACGCGGCAGTTCTTCATTATTCTCCAGAGCAAGGCCTGGAAGAAGAGTCGAAGCCAGTAGAGACCAGGAAAGGGCTGCAGGACTGAGACGAGATGTCACCAGGCTGCGGCCTTACACCTTCCCTCCCTACAAAGGCCTATCAGACTGGATTCATGCCACACTGCTCAGTGATCCTGAAGCATTTATTGCCCTGATGGCGCAGGGTGTTCACTGGGCAGCTTGGCTACAGCCCAACTCCTCCCCTCCCCCCCATACACTTTTACACAAGTGTGTAAAGGAGACCCTTTTATTGCAAAGAGATTTTCAGTCTTTCGGGGAATAGGACCAGGGGCTTTTCTGGGGCCTCAGTCTTGGGCACTGGCTTTCAGAGCTGCTTTGTACTTCCCTGTCATTTCCCTGGGCAATGGCACCAGGCCCGGGCAGGGCACCTGCCCCTCCACCTCACAGATGCACTCCCGCAGGCAATACTTTCGGGGGCCAAAGTGGGCTGGGTGAGAAAGCTGTTTTTTCTCCTGCTCCTCTCTCTCGAGGGTTTCCCTGCCAAAGAACACAGACAGCAACAAGGCGTGGGTGACACAGCTCCAAGCTGCTGGGAAGTGGGGGACTTCTCAGCCGTGAGCCCCAGCATCTGCCAGGGAGACCTACGCTGCTCCCTACTCCCCCCGGGCCTCCGGGGCTTGGGAGTGCGCAGGAAGGCCTGCACCCTGGTGAAGGGTAGCAAGGGGTGACCCCAGCTCTGAGGACAGGCAATCAGGACCAAGGGGCCTGAAGTGCCTTCGTGCGCTTTCTCAAGACAGACTTTCCCATCTTCCCTCCCTCCATTCATGGGAAGAAAAGGAATGTGTCACAGCAGGCCCTGGGGTTGGTCACCCACTAGCTCCAAGCTGAGATTCCCCAAGAGGGACATGGTCACAGCCACAAGGGCGCACATTTCAGATGCCTCTCAGCTTCCCGTGGACCCAGGAGGAAAGGACCATCTTTGTCTTCACGGTGCAGGGAGCTGCAGCTCAGAGGTTCAGGCGCACAGACTCCGGCCCACTCTCTGGTCAGCATCCGAGGCTCCTGCCAGAGTCCGCCCTCTCAACACCCCTCCCAGCACGCCCATCTCCTCCCTCTCAAATCTCTGGGCCAAGACGTTTGCACCTCTCCAGGTCAAGCCCAACAACTCACTCATTCTTCCCCAGAATCTTTTTGATGTGCTCCATGATCTCCTTATTGCTCTTGGTCTCCACGTCCACAAGGACTTGCTCCCCGGAATCTGGAAACAGGAGGAAGAGGGAAAGAAAGCTGAGAACACAGCAAGGCACTCCCTGGCCTCAAATGGTGGTGATTTGGGATTTGCTTTTAGAGGAGAAACATTTTAATGGTCAAACAAGTGTTTATGTAACCAATTATGCTGCCCTTTTTCCGTATTTCTTTAGATGTGAGCACACATAAACTTTAGGTATGTACAAAAGCATGCATACTATTTTAAATAGAAACTCCATGTTCATGGATAGAAAGATTTAATATTGTTAAGATGGCAATCCTCCCCAAATCAGTCTATGGATTCAGTCAATCCCTATCAAAAATCCTAGCAGGTGTTTTTGTAGAAAACTGAAAAATTGAGCCTAAAATTAATGCAGAGGACCCAAAACAGCCAAAACAACCTTGACAAACAAGAAAATGGGCGAACATTCACTTCCCAATTTCAATTTTACCACAGGCTACAGTAATCAAGTCTGTGTGGTACTGAGCAAAAGAACAGCCTAGAGCAATGGAACTGAACTGAGTCTAGAAATAAACTCTTACTAAATTTATGGTCAACTTATTTTCAGCAAAGATGACAAGACAACTCAGTGAGGAAGAAGAGCATATATCTGATAAAGGACCTGTAGCCTGACTAAAGAACTCTCACAATTCAATGTCAAAAAGACAATCCAAAGAAAAAATGGGCAAAATATCTGAATAAACATTTAACAACAACAAAAATGGATAATAATAAGCACATGAAAAGATACTCAATATCATCAGTCATTAGGAAAATACAAAATAAAACTACAGTGAGATATTAAGGTGGCTAAAATTTTTTTAAACACAATACCAAGTGCTAGTGAGGATGCAGAGTAGCTGGAACTTTCCTAAATTACTAGTAAAAATGCAAAATTTTACAGCCACATCAGCTAGTGAATTAAGACACACACAAAAATAATTAAATGATTGGAAAGGAAGAATTTTATTTGCAGATGTAATGACTGTGTATGTAGAAAATCCTAAGGAATTTAGAAAATAAAAACTTCTAGAAATATGAATTACCAAGATTGCAAGACACAAGGCCCATGTACAAAATCAGCGGTACTTCTACAAAGTTGTTTGGTGCTAACCAAAGAACTGAAAAATGAAAATTTTAAAAATACCATTTACAGTAGTCACAAAACATACTCAATATTATTAAAATGTCCAGGGACTTCCCTGGCAGCGCAGTGATTAAGAATCCACCTGCCAATGCAGGGGACAAGGGTTCGAGCCCTGGTCCAGGAAGATGCCAAATGCCACGGAGCAACTAAGCCTGTGCACCACAACTACTGAGCCCGCGTGCCTAGATCCCATGCTCCGCAACAAGAGAAGCCACTGCAATGAGAAGCCCACGCACCACAACAAAGAGTAGCCTCCGCTCGCCGCAACTAGAGAAAGCCAGTGCATAGCAACGAAGACCCAGTGCAGCCAAAAATAAATTTATTTTTTTAAATGTCCATTATCCTCAGTGATCTATAATTCCGAACAAAATCCCAGCAAGCTTTTTTTCTAGAAACTGGCAAGCAGATTTAAAGTCAGAATGGAAATGCAAAGAACCTACAAGGGCCAAATTAATCTTGGAAAAAAAAGGGGGGGTGGGGAACAAAGTTGGATTTACACTTCCTGATCTTAAGACATATTATGAAATACAAAAACCAAGACAGTGTGCTATTAGCATAAGGACAGACATACAGCTCAGTTAAAGAGGATGAAGAGTTCAGAAATAAACTCGAATAGCCAAAACAATCTTAAGAAAGAAGAACAGAGCTGGAGGAATCATGCTCTCTGACTTCAGACTACACCAGAAAGCTACAGTATTCAAAACTGCAAGGTACTGGCACAAAAAAAACCAGACACATAGACCAGTGGAACAGAACAGGGAGCCTAGAAATAAACCCACGCATTTATGGTCAATTGATCTACCAGAAAGAAGGCAAGAACATACAATAGAGAAAAGACACTCTCTTCAATAAGTGGTGCTGAGAAAACTGGACACCTACATGTAAAAGAATGAAATTAAAACATTTTCTAACACCATCTACAAAAATAATATGGATTAAAGACCTAAATATAAACACTAGCTACCATAAAATTCCTAGAAAAAACATAGAACACTCTTTGAAATAAATCGCAGCAATATTTTGGGGGGACCTGTCTCCTAAAACAAAGGAAATAAAAGCAAAAATAAACAAATGGGACCTAATTAAATTTAAAAGCTTCTGTACAGGGGCTTCCCTGGTGGCGCAGTGGTTGCGAGTCCGCCTGCCGATGCAGGGGACATGGGTTCATGCCCCGGTCCGGGAAGATCCCACATGCCGCGGAGCAGCTGGGCCCGTGAGCCATGGCCGCTGGGCCTACGCGTCTGGAGCCTGTGCTCCGCAATGGGAGAGGCCACAACAGTGAGAGGCCTGCGTACCGCCAAAAAAAAAAAAAGCTTCTGTACAGCAAAGGAAAACATAAAACAAAATGAGGGACTTCCCTGGTGGTCCAGTGATTAAGACTCTGTGCTCCCAATGCAAGGGGCCCAGGTTCGATCCCTAGTCAGGGAACTAGAGCCCACATGCTGCAACTAAGAGTTCGCATGCTGCAACTAAAAGTTTGTGGCAACAAACACCTGGCACAGCCAAGTAAATAAATAAATACTTCACCTGATTAAAAGATGGGCAGGAGAACTGCATAGACATTTTTCCAAAAGGAAATGCAGATGGCCAACAAGCACATTAAAAGATGCTCAAGATACCTAATCATCAGGGAAATGCAACTCAAAAAACCACAATGACATATATCACCTCACACCTGTCAGAATGGCATTCATCAAAAAGACCACAAATAACAAAGGTTGGTGAGGATGTGGAGAAAAGGGGACCCTTGTACACAGTTGGTGGGAATGTATACCGGTGCAGTATGGAGGTTTCTCAAAAAACCAAAAATAGAACCACCACATGACCCAGCAATTCCACTCCTGAGTATATACCCGAAAAAAACCACACTAATTCAAAAAGATACATGCACCCCAATATTTAAAGCAGCATTATTTATAATTGCCAAGCTATGGAAGCATCCTAAATGCCCATCAACAGATGAATGCATAAAGGTGTACTATACACACACACACAATGGGATATTACTTAGCCATAAAAAAGAATGAAATTTTCCATCTGCAGCAACATAGATGGACTTGGAGGGCATTATGCTAAGTGAAATTAAGTCAGACAGAGAAAGACAAATACTGTATGATAGCACTTATTTTTGGAATCTAAAAAATACAACAGACTTGTGAATATAACAAAAAAGAAGCAGACTCACAGATAGAACAAACTAGTGGTTACCAGTGGGGAGAGGGAAGGAGGGAGGGGAAACATAGGGGTAGGGGAGTAAGAGGTACAAACTATTATATATATATTTATTATATATAAAATAAGCTACAAAGATATACTGTACAATATGGGGACTATAGCCAATATTTTACAACAACTATAAATGGAGTATAACCTTTAAAAATTGTGAATCACTATATTGTACACCTGTAACTTACATAATATTACTGTACATCAATTATACTTCTTTTTTTTTTGCTGTGCCATGCAGCTTGCAGGATCTCAGTTCCCTGACCAGGGATTAAACCCGCTCCCTTGGCAGTGAAAGCACGGAGTCCTAACCACTGGACCTCTAGGGAATTCTCCCATTTTAACCAGCTTAAAGTGTAAAATTTGGTGGTTTTTAATGCCTTCACAATGTTGTGCATCCATCACCACTATCTAGGTTCCAGCACTTTCTCATGACTCCAAACAGAAACCCTGTACCCATTAAGCAGTCACTTCCTATTCCCCACACCACCCCAGCCCCAGCCCCTGACAACCACTTCCTATCCCTATGGCTTTGTCTGTTCTGGACACCTCACACAAATGGAATCATACACTATATGGCCTTTTGCATCTGCCTTCTTTCCGTTGGCATGTTTTCAAGGTTCATTCGTGTTGTAGCATGTGCCAGTACTTCATTTCTTTTCATGGCTGAATAATATTCCACTGAGTGAATATACGGATTTTGTTTATCCATTCATGGTCAATTTTTCTGACAAAGGTGCCAAGGAAATTAAATAAGGGGAAGCACTGTCTTTCAACAAATGGTGCTATAACAGCTGAATATCCCAAATCTAAAACACCTAAAATGAACCTCAATCCTTATCTCACTTAATACACAAATAACGAGATCATAGACCTAAATGTAAATCTAGGACTCTCCCAGTTTTGAAACACAGGAGAAAAATCTTTGTGACTTTGGGGTAGGCAGAGATTTCTTGGACAGGACATAAAAAGTACTAAACATAAAAGAAAACAACTGATAAGATGGAATTCATCAAAATTAAAATTTCTGCTCTTCAAAAGACACCATTAAAAAAATGAAAAGGCAGCCACAGACAGAAAATATTCACAATACATCTCACAAAGGAACCGAATACAGAATATATGAACAACTCAACAAGAAAAGAGCCCCCACTTTTTTTTTTTTTTTTTTGCGGTACGCAGGCCTCTCACTGTTGTGGCCTCTCCCGTGGCGGAGCACAGGCTCCGGACGCGTAGGCTCAGTGGCCATGGCTCACGGGCCCAGCCGCTCCGCGGCATGTGGGATCTTCCCGGACCGGGGCACGAACCCGTGTCCCCTGCATTGGCAGGTGGACTCTCAACCACTGCACCACCAGGGAAGCCCCCCACTTTTTTTTTTTTAATGGACGAAAGATCCAAACAGACTCTTTACAAAAGAAATAAATGAATGGCCAATAAGCACATGGAAAGATACAGGGAAATGCAAATTAAAATGTCAAGGAGATATACAGGCACTGGAATGGCTGAAAAGACTTATGTGATGACAAGAATGGCCCCCAAAGATACCCCCACCTAGTCCCCCAGAACTTGTGAATATGACACCTGACGTGGCCAAGGGGCCTCTGCAGAAGAAATTAAACCTAAGGACCCAGAAATGGGGAGATTCTCCTGGATAATCTTACAGTCCCATTAATCACAAGGTCCTTAAAGTTGGAGACCCTCCTGGGCTGTGGTCAGAGGGATGTGTGACTGTTGGAGAGGGCCAGACACGAACACAGCTGGCTTCGAGGATGGAGGAAGGGACCACGAGCCAAAGCATGTAGGGGTCTCGGGCTTCCCTCGTGGCGCAGTGGTTAAGGATCCGCCTGCCCGTGCAGGGGACACGAGTTCAAGCCCTGGTCTGGGAAGATCCCACATGCCGCAGAGCAACTAAGCCCATGCACCACAACTACTGAGCCTGTGCTCTACAGCCCGCGAGCCACAACTACTGAAGCCCGCACGCCTAGAGCCCATGCTCCGTAACAAGAAAAGCCACCGCAATGAGAAGCCCACGCACCACAAAGAAAAGCAGCCCCCACTCACCGAAACTAGAGAAAGCCCACGTGCAGCAACTTAGACCCAACACAGCCAAAAATAAGACAGAAAGAAAGAATTTAAAAATAAATAAATTAAGAATGTGGGGGCCTCTAGAAGCTGGAAAAGGCATGGAAATGGATTCATCCCTAGCGCCTCCAGGAAGGAAGGCTCTGCGAACACCTTGATTTTAGCCCATGTTGGACTTCAAACCTACAAAACTAAGATGAGAAATCTGTATTGCTTTAAGCCACCAACCTCGTGGTGATCTTACAGCAGCCACAGGAAATGCAGATGAGCAATAGGACCAGTTTGGGTGAGGATGGGGGGCCAGCAGGACCCCTCACCCTGTGGACTGCAGAGACAAATGGCATAACCATTTTGGAGGCCTGTCTGGGTGGTTTCTAAGGTCACGTGCCTATTCTGTGGCCCAGCAAGCCCATCCTGAGCCTGTGCCCAGGAGAACTGAACACCTAGGTCCACAGCGACATGCACCTTCCCAAAACCACCCTCGGCAGGCAGCCGCTAACACCCACCTCGAGCAAGACCCTCCTTGCAGGAGTCTCTGAGACCCGCTGCAGCAGCAGCAGAGCCAAGCCCACCCGGCTCTCCCAGGTCCACGTCCAGGACCTGCCGCTTCTGCCCAACGCGCAGCCAGAGCTTCCTACCGACCAGCCCCGACTTTCTCATCTGAGGCGTCTCCTGGCCAGACCTCCTTCCAGAGATGTCAGACGTGCTTTGCCATCTGAAGACTCCCTGCCTGCCCCCCATCTCCAATAAACCTCATACTTGTAGCTCTGTCTTGGCATCTATAGAAAACCCAAATGTTCATCAACAAATAAATGGATAAACTGTGGTATGTTCTGATAATGGAGCACTATGCAGCAATAAAAATGAGTAAGCTACTGATACACATAACGTGGATGAATCTCAAAAAGACAAGTGAAAACCAGACACAAAAGAACGTATACTGTGAGATTCTATATTAGGTTCTGAAACAAAACTAACTAGTCTATGGTGAAAGAACTGCTAACAGAGGGAATTCCCTGGCGGCCCCAGTGGTTAGGACTGTGCTCACTGCTGAGGGCCTAGGTTCAATCCCTGGTCGGGGAACTAAGATTCCACAAGCTGTACAGTGCGGCCAAAAAAAAAAAAAGAACTGCTAACAGTGGTTGCCCCTCTTGGGACTGGGAACTGGAAAGCAGTACTGGGAGACTTTTTGGGTCTTCACTGGGAAACAGTGACACAGGCCCGTCACATCTATCAGAACTCATCACTCCATGCACGTGAGACCTGTCCATTTTATTATGGGTAAATTATACCTCAATAAAGTTAATTTTTTAAAACGCCAACACGAAATATATACACGAAATTGCCAACGACCACCATTCTCCTCGCCATTCTCCTCGCCTCCACCTTGCTCTATTTTTCTTTTCTCCATAGCACTCATCTTCTAACAAACCATGTTATTGAGTTTCTTGTTCATTCTATCTCCTACTGCTGGAATATCATCTCTACAAGGCTAGAGATCTTTCTTTGTATGGCCCCCTGACACCCCAAGCACCTAGAACAGTGCCTGGGTCCTAACAGGAACTTGATACATATTTGCTGAACGAATGAAAGAACATCATCATTTTCTTTCCTGACGAATTTCCCAGTCTATACTTCATTTGATTCTCATAACTGTGTAAGGAAGATGTTTTGCCTTCCCCTAGAAATATGTAAGTGGGAACATTACTCGCTCAGGATCAGAATGACTGAGTAGAGAGTTGGGCTAGAATATATGGTCTTCTGACTTCCAGGCACTGAGCCCAATTTAACTGAATACATCTTCATGTTTGCTCCTCACAGGGACAGGAGAGCATCATGTAAATGCATATGGTCCATAGAGGACACACGCAGGCACATACACTGTTCAAGAGAATGTGGCCAGCACTGAGAGACGTGCCCTGAGAGAAGGGAGAGTCCAATCTAAGGTGTAGGTAAGGTTTCCTGAGTGAAATGGTGCCCAAGCTGAGTCCCAAAGGATTTATTTTTTAATTAAGCAAAGAAAAGTAGAAAGGGGATTTCCAGCAAAGGAACCGACATGAGCAAAGGCAACAAAGCACAGTGCAGCAAGGGAATTTGGAAAGACTAGCCCATATGACATGAGGCTATGTAGGAGATGTGGCAGCAACAGGAGATGCGGCTGGAGAGGGACAGACCAGATCTGTGCAGTCACTGTGTGCCAGGTATAACAGCCAAGGTGACAGGACCAACGTAGGTTTACAAGTGCTCCCATCTCAGCCCCCGCTGACTGCCACACAGGAGGAACACGGGAGGCAAGTCAGGCCTGGGCCATGGCAGAGGGCCCTGCGCTCACCTAAATAGAACCGCAGGAAGGGTGTTGGCGTCATGTTCTTAAACATCATGATCTGTACCCAGGGGTTCTTATACTGGATCTGAGGTATGTTGAAAAACACGAATTTCCTGCAAAACAGAAGAAATTAAACCCATGAGAGTTTTTAACCTAAAATTGTATGCACCTGTATGTTCTTCTAAAGAGAAAGTCCAGAACTCTCATCAGATTCTAAGAGGACCCTGCCCCCCCGCGAAAAGGTGGAGGTAGGAAAAGCAGGTCTCAGGAATCCACTAACGTGTTGTCTGAATGTGGGTGTTGGGACTCTTGGTTTGTCATTTTAGGGAAAAGAAATCTATATTCCTACCTCATGTTGCATATTAGCCTAAAACTCACCAAAACAGAAGTATAAATATAAAAATGAAACCATGAAATGTCCTTGGTCTTGATTGGTGTGACAGCTGCAGTGTACTCATATGAGAAGCTGTGTATCTACAGGTGAGCACTTTATGTAAATTATACCACAATTTAAAAATAAATGAAACCATGAAAACAAACATGGGGAATACTTTTACAATCAAGGAGTGGAGAAACCTCTAAACTCAGAAGGTTTAAAACACAGATAAATTTGATTACATTAAAACCTTTGCAAGGGATTTCCCTGGTGGCACAGTGGTTAAGATTCTGCCTGCACCTTTGCAATTAGTCTCTTGATTAAAGCCTCCCCAATAACCCGAATTTAAATGCATTCTCTGCTTCCTGCTGCCACCCTGCTCCCCATACCAGACGATGGAAAGGTGCGAGTGGTACACGGGTAGAAGCGTGGTTGCCTGGCTTCACCACTTCCCAGCTGTATATAACCCAGAGCAAGTTACTGCTGTGTGCCTCAGTGTTTATGCCAACGTGACGGCAACGCAGGACAACCAGTCCAGATAGCAGCTTGTAGTTTAGTCTCAAGAAGAAAAAGATAGGATCAACAGAAGGTCTGACTGTGTGACATTTGCTTGGGGAGATGTCCATAATTGGGGCAGAATCTGCAGTTAAAACAAAAGCAATGACAATAACTCCAGGGAAAACAAAAAACTGCAAAAACAAAAAGGAAAAATAATCAAAGTATTTGACTCAACTGTGTACAGTGTTTACAAAGTCATAATAATTGAACAGTGAATACTGATTTATCCAAAATTCTTAAATGACTATATTGGGAGGATGGGGGGGCGTCGAGTAGTATGCATGTGCTGCGGTAGGGAACAGCAATGCTTCTTGAAGAGCTAAATCCTTGCCTTCCACAGTGACAAGTCAACAGATAAAGCCTAAAGCTAAGAAAGTAAGGAGCTCTCTAAGTATGGTATTTAACTATATGGGAGTAAAACTCTAATCAAATGGTTAGAGTTGAAAGTTGTTGCCTCTGGAGGATATACAATGGAGAAAAGACAGCCTCTTCAATAAGTGGTGCTGGGAAAACTGGACAGCTTCATGTAAAAGAATGAAATTAGGGCTTGCCAGGTGGTGCAGTGGTTAAGAATCTGTCTGCCAATGCAGGGGACACGGGTTAGAGCCCTGACCCGGGAAGGTTCCCGCATGCCGCGGAGCAGCTAAGCCCGTGCACCACAACTACTGAGCCTGCGCTCTAGAGCTCACGTACCACAACTACTGAGCCCGCGTGCCACAACTACTGAAGCCCTGTGCCTAGAGCCCGTGCTCCACAACAAGAGAAGCCACTGCAACGAGAAGCCTGTGCACCGCAACCGAGAGTAGCCCCCGCTCACCACAACCAGAGAAAGCCCACATGTGGCAGCGAAGACCCAACACAGCCAAAAATTAAAAAATTTTAAAAAAATAAATTTATATATAAAAAGAAGAATGAAATTAGAACACTCCCTAACACCATACACAAAAATAAACTCCAAATGGATTAAAGACCTAAATGTAAGACTAGGCACTATAAAACTCTTAGAGGAAAACATAGGAAGAACACTCTTGGACATAAAACACAGCAAGATCTTTTTTGACCCACCTCCTAGAGTAATGGAAATAAAAACAAAAATAAACAAATGGGACCTAATGAAACTTAAAAGCTTTGGCACAGCAAAGGAAACCATAAACAAGACGAAAAGACAACCCTCAGAATGGGAGAAAATATTTGCAAACGAATCAATGGACTACAGATGGCCAAGAAGCATATGAAAAGATACTCAACATCACTAATTATTAAAGAAATGCAAATCAAAACTACAATGAGGGGGCTTCCCTGGCGGCACAGTGGTTAAGAATCTGCCTGCCAAAGCAGGGGACACAGATTCGAGCCTGGGAAGATCCCACATGCCGCAGAGCAACTAAGCCCGTGCACCACAACTACTAAGCCTGTGCGCCTAGAGCCCGTGCTCCACAACGAGAAGCCACTGCAGTGAGAAGCACACACACCGCAACGAAGAGTAGCCCCCACTCCCCAGAACTAGAGAAAGCCCACGCACAGCAACAAAGACCCAACGTAGCCAAAAATAAATAAATAAATAAATTTTAAAAAAACAACGAGGTATCACCTACAATGAGTATCACCTCACACGGGTTAGAAAGGGCATCATCAGAAAATCTACAAACAATAAATGCTGGTGTGGAGAAAAGGGAACCCTCTTGCACTGTTGGTGAGAATGTAAATTGATACAGCCAATATGGAGAACAGTATGGAGGTTCCTTAAAAAACTAAAAATAATTACCATATGACCCAGCAATCCCACTACTGGGCATATACCAAGAGAAAACCATAATTCAAAAAGACATATGCAGGTCTTCACAACTAGAGAAAGCCCGCGTGCAGCAATGAAGACCCAACGCAGCCAAAAATTAATTAATTAATTAATTTTTAAAAAACGGCCAGAAAAGTAAACTGCCCTGGGTCACATGACCAGTAAGTCAAACAATCAGGGCTGTGAGCATTGGGCTCCATCACTATCAAATTCACCTGGATCCTGAGGCACAAGGCTGGACACAGAACTCAATAAATTCCAGCAGCTGTTACTTCTCCCATTGCATCTTAAGGGCAAGAACACCTGGCAGAGGTGAGGAGGAACTTAGCTCTCAGACTCTGAATAAGGCAGCTCCCCACACACCCAGCAAATACCCTAAGACTTGCTAGCCCGGCGCTGTACTGGCCACTGGCACTTGGAATGGAGGGCCAGATGAAGTGCTGAGGGCACATGAACAAGCAAAGAAAGGCCGGTGGGGCTACAAAGAGCAAGTCTGACAGGCTCAAACCCGAAGGGCACCGGTGGGACAGTCAAGCCCTTATCACTAGGAACAGTGAAACACAGAATGGCTGTTTGGCTCCTATTTACCCAGAGAGTATGAAAATACTTGAGCATGCGAGTATGTGCAGGCCTATTTTGATTGGCTGACCATTTAAAAACCAAAGATTTACATAAAAATCTGAATTTCTGGCTCCTTGACAGGTCAGAAATTCTCCATGGAGCCCAAAGAGCTAAGATGTAGCCAAGCAGTGAATGGCCCCGTGAGGCAGGGCACGTTTTCAGTTTACTGCAGGCCCATCCAGACTGTCTCTCTCCTTTGTTTGTACCTGCCTGGCCTCTGCCCTGTGACTCCTGGTGCGGATGGATGGATGGATGGATGCAAAGTTGGTTACGCAGGAGTATCTGGGTGCCTATTCAGCCCTAAGACTGAGTCTTCTAGGAAGCCCTCATCCCAGCTGACCCCACGCAAGTAGGTTCAAGTTCTTGCGTTGACCTGTGGAAAGCAAACGGCTAGGGGGTAGCTGCTGGCTCTCCTGAACAGCCCTGCACTGAAGGCCGCGCCATGGTGGGACCACCCTCCACAGGGAGTTGCTCTCCAGGCTCACTCTGATCCATCCCACACACCCAATCCCAAAGTTTCTGTAAGACAGGCCTTGAATTCCCAGCAACAGCACGAGGCACTCAGTAAATTTATGCCTAACACCTGAAAAGCCCAAAGCACTGCTGCTGCCTCGAGGTTCAGTTCAAACCTTTCACTTGCAAGATCCATTCAATGAATCCCGACTCTGCTGCGGGCTGAAAAGCATTAAGGAGTTGGGGCGGGGGCCGCTGCGCAGCTCACAGTCCCTTCACTCTAAGGGTCACGAGTCCTTCGAGAACGAAGCCCCCTTTCAGAACCGCCCCCTCACCAGCTGACTATGGTACCCTGGACAAGCCAGTTCCTTAACCTCCTGCGTTCCTTCATCCCTGGAGTGAAGAGAACAGCGAGGTTTATGCAGAAATCAAACGAGCTAGTGCACGAGGAGCATTCAGAAACGCGCTGCACGTACGAGTACTCAATAAATGCCAGCAGCTGTTACCCCTGCCACTACACCCCCAAATCGGCCCTGAGACATAGGTATCACCCCGGTCGCAACACTGAGGAAAAGCAACTCTCCCAAAGCCAGCAGGTGGAAGAGCCCGGACCCCAGCGGGTCGGTCGCCCCGGGCTGGTCTCCACCCGGACCGCGCGCCGCCCGCGGGGCACGGGTGGCTGAGGAGGCTTCGGCCTCCCCGTCAGCGCCGCCCCCACCCGGCGCGACGAGGCCCTGAGGTCCTCTTCTGCTGTGGAACCCCGGGGCAGCTGCCCGTCCGTGCAATGGGGGCCCTGGCGCCAGCGCAGCGCCGGGTCTCAATGACTCGCAAGTTATTGGTGGGACCCGGCGGCTCGGACTGACCTGGCGCCCTCGCCCAACTCCCCGTGCGTATTGTAGTTCACCGTCATGACCTTCACCGACTCCTTGAACACTATGTCCCCCTGGCCCAGGTACTGCAGGGTGCGGAGTATCGGGAAGCGGCCCTTCATGGACATGGCGGCTGCGGCGGAGGGGCCGGACCGCCGGCCGCGAGCCCAGCAACGCGTAGAGACCAGCTAAACTGACGCCGCCCGGGCGGCCCTCTCGCCGCTTCTCCTCAGCGCCGATTTCCACTTCCCGCGCAGACTCACAGGAGACGCTTCCCGGCGGGCAGCGCGCGCGCCGCGGAGCGGCCTGGGACTTGTAGTACTGGCTGGCAGAGTTTTCCTTAGGCGGGGGCGGTGGGAGCCGGCACGTACGCCTAAGCGTTAAAGCTCCTGTTGGAACGTTAAGGTTTTCACGATTTGTGAATCAAGTCTTTCTCCCCTCCGCCAGGGGAAAATATTTTATATAGGCTCAAACTCAATCATTCAGACAACAAACTTACAGTAGGAAATAATTCAGGAGAGCTGAGTTTGAACACCAAGTCGGCTAGTAACTTTCTGTTCAACCTCAAATATGTCAGTTTTGCTCTCTCAACTTCTCCAGTTTTAAAGTGAAGGGTTAGAACTAAGCAATTTCTAACATTGACTTAAAAAAAAAAACAAAATTAAAAACCTGACTTGCAAAAAGGAAAAAAAAAAAAGGAGATTTTGGGATCCACTCCTTTCTAGTTTAGCCACTTGAGAGCTCTGGACCTCAATTTCTTGAAAAGCAAAAGGTGGATGAGATGCATTTCCTACTGATCTGAGAACGTTCTCCTTCACTTTTGAAGGATAATTTTGCCAGATATAGTATTCTAGGTTGGGGGTTGGGAGGCATCTTTCAACACTTTATTTCACTCCACTCTCCTCTTGCATGGTTTCTGATGAGTAGTCAGCTCTCTTTTTTCCACTATAGGTAAGATGGTTTTTTCTTCTGGTTTCTTTCAAGTTTGTCTTTGGTTTATAGAGTTTGAATAAGATATACCTAGGTGTATATTTTTGGTATTTATACTGCTTGGTGTTCTCTGAGCTTCCTGGACCTGTGGTGTAGTGACTGTCATTAATTTTGGAAAGTTCTTGACCATTATTACTTTAAATATTTTTCTTTAGTCTCTCGTTTTTTTTCTCCTTCTGGTATTCCAATTATGCATGTTTTACCTCTTCTGAAATTGTCCCATAGTTCTTGGATGTTCTATTCGGTGTTTTTGGGTTTTTTTCATTCTTTTTTCCCTCTGCTTTGCAGTAGGGAAGTTTCTATTGACCTATCTCCAGACTCACTGATTCTTTCCTTGGCTGTGTCAACTGATGAGCTCATCAGAGGCATTGTTTGTTAGTCTTTTTTATTTCTAGCATTTCCTTTCAATCTTTCTTAGAGTTTCCTTATCTCTGCTGACATTACCCATCTGTTCTTGCATATTATTTACTTTTACCACTGGACTCTTTAACATATTAATCATTTAGTTTTCTATCTGATAACACCAACATCTGTGTAATATCTGAATCTGGTTCTGATATGTGCTTTGTCTTATCAGACTGTGGGGTTTTCCCTTACCTTTTTTAGCACACTTAAAATTTTTTGTTGGAAGTGAGACATTATTGGCTGTATTAGGTAATAGGAACTGAGGTAAATAAGCCTCTACTATGAGGGGTTATGTTATTCTGGCTAGAAGTAGAGCTGTGTTTGTTTGCTGTAGCTGTAGGCCCCAGAGGCTTCAAATTCCTCTAGTGTCTGTTTTTGTCTCTCTTGACTTTGGGCTTCCCTAGAGTCTGTGTTTTGTAGCTCTTTTAGCTGTAATGCATCCTTATACTGGAGTTCTGTTGGTGTGGTAGTAAGGTGTGGTAGCAGGGAAGCATTCTGTAATTTTATGGTGAAATTTCAGTATTTTAGTGGGTCTGTGTCCTTGGGCTATGACCTTCCTGTCTCTGAATCCCCCTCTGTGATAAAGAATAAGAAATATGTTTGGTCTTTGTTCCCAGCTCCTGGCCAGAGCTCCTAAAACTCTTATAATTTCCTTAATGATAAGAGTGATAGGAGCTTCTTTTGTCATATCTAATTTTTGTCCCTGTTCCTGAAACAGCTCTGGAAAGATGAAGGTGAAAGGAGTGGCTTTTGTTATTCATAACAAGCCCCTTTCAACCTCTGACCTCCAGGAAGGTAAGGGGCTAAGGGTTGAGTTAATCGCTAATGGCCAAAAGATTCAATCAATCACGCCTATGTAATAAAGCCTTCATTATAAAAACCCTAATTTAGGGAGTTGGAGAGCTTCCAAGTTGGTGAACACACCATGGTGCTGGAGAGTGATGTGCCCAGAGGGGGGCATGGGAGCTCCACACCCCTTCCTATACCTTGCCCTATGCATCTCTTCCGTCTGGCTGTTCCTAAGTTGTCTTCTTTTACAATAAACCAATAATCTAGTAAGTGAACTGTTTCCCTGAGTTCTGTGAGCCATTATAGCAAATTATCGAAACCAAGGAGGAGTTGTAGAAACCCCTGATTCATAGAAAGTCAGAAGTACCCGAGGCCCGCACTTGTGATTGGCATCTGAAGTGGAGGGGCAGTCTTGGTGGACTGAGCCCTTAACGTGTGGGATCTGATGGTAACTCCAGGTAGACAGTGTCAGAATTGAACTGAATTGTTGGACACCCAGCTGGTGTTGGAGAATTGGTCGTTGTGGAAACCCCACCCGTCCCGTATTGGGCTTCCCTGGTGGCGCAGTGGTTGAGAGTCCGCCTGCCGATGCAGGGGACACGGGTTCATGCCCCGGTCCGGGAAGATCCCATGTGCCGCAGAGCGGCTGGGCCCGTGAGCCATGGCTGCTGAGCCTTCGCGTCCGGAGCCTGTGCTCCGCAACGGGAGAGGCCACAGCAGTGAGGCCCGCGTACCGCAAAAAACAAAAACAAAAACCCCGTATTTAGTGTCAGAAGAGTGTGTGAGTAGAATGTATAGAAAAACATGAGTTTTCAATTTTACCCTCCCCACACTTGGATGAGACAGGAAGGCTAGAGGGGACTAGTGTGAAATGCCCTTCCCCACGTGGGGTTAGACTCTGGTAAACCTCCCAGCCCCCCAACAGGCCTTTGTTATGGAGAATGCTGAGTTTATTTTACAAAGGTAACTCTTCCCCCTTTCCCTGCCAAAGCAATTAGCTATGAAAACCAGGTGGGGTTCTAGGATGTAAAACCCGAGAGTGTGGGGTGTAGTTAGGCTGACCCCCAGGGGTTTCTTACTCCCATGCTAGTCCACACTCAGCCTCCAGCAATTCAGCGAGTTTTCCTAGCAGCTCTGGCTCCAGTGGCTTCTGCTTCAGGTAAGCAGATCTTGGCTGCGATTCTGCATTCACCTCTCCACATTTCTAGGTGGCAGTAGGCCCTGCAAACTCAGTTCTCTGATGGACCCAAAGAGTCACTGACTTTCAGTTTGCCCAGCTTTTCTTTGTGGTAAGGACAGGAGTGACAACTGCCAAACTCTTTGTATGCCTGAGCTGAAGCCAGAAGTCCTTTCTGAAGTATTTTTTAAAACCTGCTAGGCTACTGAAGAGTTTTAGTCAGAAGAGCTTTTGACCTTAAAGTTCAGAGGAGGTGCTTCCTATGGATGAAATATCCTACCCCATGTGAGAAACCTCAGTGTCCATACACGAAGCAGGCCAGGGCAGCTTGGGTTTTGGAGGCAGACAGACCTGGGCTGGAATCCCAGCAGTGTAACCCTGAGCAGGCTTAACCTCACCACACTCATTTTTTCATCTGTAAACTGGAGCTGTTGAGAGGATTAAATGAGGTACGCATACATAATACTTGGCATTCTGTCTGACCCAGAGTGAGCGCTAAATATTACCTCCTCCTGGTTTAGTCCTGGGAGGTCTCAAAGGTCCAAGTGATGGCAATATCAGAGATCCACTCAGCAGCTTCCAATCTCTTTCCCCGTCGCCCACTTCCGCTACCTTTGGGCCACAAACCTTGCTTGAGCACTCCCACTGTACCTGACCCACGTGGAACCCTCCTTGCTACATAGGGCAAGCGAGTGAGGCAGACTGGGCTTTAAATCCTCCTTCCACCACTGACTGGCTTTTTGACCCCAGCCAGGCTCATCTCTCTCAACCAGTTTCTTCATCTGTCAGCTGAACACCTGATTAACCACCTCAAAGGGTTTTGCACGACACCTGCCGAAGACAGTTCATTTAATCAACACTGCAGGAATAACTAAAGATAAGGACAGAACTTGAACCCATACTTAACCCCTGTTAAGAGCCCAGTGACCCTGATTTTGTCCGGAGGCCTTAACCACACAGGTAACACAGGAGCTGGGCTGTCTTCTGATACTCAGAAATTATTAAGAAAGGAGGGGAGAGATGTTATCTGGTAATTCTTACTCGCAACATGTGTGCACATACTCACACACACCCCCAACCACTAACACGTTATTTTATTTTTTTAAAAAAGGTTCCAATACAAGGCCTCAGAGTAGTGCATGCAAATCAATGACCTTCAAACTGTCTGTCACTGTCAGATGACCAGCATAATCTACTACCACAGTCTGTGACCTGGTAAAGAGACCAGCTTCTCACCCTGAGTCCCATCACCTATGCCAACGTCCAACCTACCACGTGGCTCTTGATTGATTCAGGTACATTTTAGTATCTGAACAGAAGAGACACATTGAGCAGCAAGCATAACGAGTAAGCGTCCTTAGTGTATTAGACAAGGGAAAATACAGACAAGGCATAACAGGGAAAAGCCAGCTTCATTTGATGCCTGAATCCCCAAAGTCTCTTGCATACATGATCTGTGTCTAGGGACATCTGCCAACGCCGTATCAAGGACTTGCCCATTTTCCGATGAGATGGAGCTGTTTGCGATGAAGGACTGCAGGACGGGGGAACTATTCACACGAGGCAAAAACCTGAAGTTGTGGTTGCAATTCATAGGCCATCTCTTCCCTGACGTTAACCCATCCCTGTAAATCCAACTTTGTGCCCGTGTGAATTCCGAGGGATAGAGAATTCTAACTCCGGTCATGTCTGTGATTATAGGAGAATATAGCCATGGAAGAATTAAATGGAAACATACAGCCGTGGAAGAATTCAATCACATCAGAGGGTTTTAGTTTGATTTAGTATATTCAGTTAAAAAATTTCTTTTTTTTAGCTTAAAAACATGTTTCTTATATTAGTGGCTCTCAATGCTCTTAGTTACTTATACATTGCCACCTGCAATTGATTTCAGAGAAAGGGTATGTTTGGTAAACTAGTCTTAATTGAAACCACCAACTAACTAAAAGAGATATATTCTCATTAGAAAAGTAATCATGAGGGAGACCAGCATTTAGCTTTTGGAACTACCTGCTTTTCGGCACAGAGAGCTTCCTTCTCTTCAGTCAAAGAGAAAAGACAGACTGAGCAGGGAGGAGCATGCAGCCATCCATAAATCCCTCCAGAGTAACAGCATGAAGGGCAATGACCCTGAGGAAGAAAAAATGCCTGTACCGGGCAACATTTTATATGCCTGACGGCCAACTTCCCAAAACCATGACAATCAGCAAGGTTGGTAACTGGCTGACCTCAAACCCACTCACATTCCTTTGTGAAGAGAACCCAGACTCGAGGGGTCCTCCACACACCCTCCACCCACCCACTCCCCATTCCCACATCCCCATACAGGACCCCCTCATTCAGCCCAAAGATCCAGCAGGTGCTAAAGAAATGTGAATAGTGTCAATACAAAAACAGATTACCTTTACACCACAATGTTTTTCAGACCTTCCCAAGATCAAGAGAGGTCGTCCCAGAATGTAACAAAGTGAATTTCAACTCTCACACCATTAACCATTGACAGTATGACCCAGAGTTAGTTAAGGGGTATAAAGTGACTAGTGGTCAGTTATTGTTCAGTAGTTAACAAGCATAATTGCAGGAACTCTACCCAGAGCTGAGCACACTTGGGTATCAAGATGGCAGATGTCAGTTAAGGGTTATGTTCCTGTAAACCTAAGCACCAGAGCTAAATTAACAATTTCCCTTTTTGCCCTTAATTGGTGAAGAGTTCAAGTACTGCGATTCTACCAAAATGATCCTGGGTTGTGCCTCTTTCAAACATTTCAGTTTCTTTTTTTTTTTTCCCCAGCCACACGGTGCACTGTGCAGGATCTTAGTTCCTTGATCAGGGATTGAACCCGTGCCGTCAGCAATGAAAGCGCCGAGTCCTAACCACTGAACCATCAGGGAATTCCCCATTTCAGTTTCTTAATACTAAACATTGGTAAAAAAATATCTCACCAGTGTCCACGGTCAGCACAAGATGAACCAAAAGGGAAGAAGGCTCATCAACTAGCCTTGGAAGTTATTTTAATTGACCTTCTGACTCAGGGGAGCTTTAACTCTTCTGACAATGTTCCACAAGAGCTTCCTGGTCACCAATTCCTAAACTATGAAAAAGTCTGAAAAAGCCCAGCTCAGAGTTATTTTGCCAAAGCTCTAGAGGAAGCTTTCTCTGGGGACAGACAATTGTCCCAGCGGTCATTCAGTTCCACAGAGCCACACTTGGATAGAGACTCTTCTCCCAAATTATACCACCTCCATCAACCAAAAAGTTACCCACTCCTGTTTTGTAAAAAGTTCACGATCAGACTCACAGTGATACCCCTGCACTGGGAGTTTAACTTCCTGAAAGAGACAAACAAGAAGTCAAAGAGGGAAACAGACCCCGGTGAAACCTCACCACCATTACCCACTCTTAAGAAGAGGTGCTGGGCTTTCCTGGGTCTTAAATACTGCCTTCATAGCAAGACCTCCCCCTTCCATTGTACAGGCAGAATGTGCCCAGTAGAGCAGTGGAAGTCCCAGGTAAAAGCAACATAATACCCTAATGGGGACAGACTTCCTCCAGAGCCGAGTAAAATTTACAGGACTTTATCTTGTCTGTCTTGGCTAAAGGAAGGGCCCTATATAAGGCTGCCCTATAATACTGCATAATGACCAAACACCAGGCAGGAGCAAATGGCTGCAAGAGGTACACAGTAGCCATTTCTGCCCAGGGCCCAACAGAACTGCGCTTAGTTATATCTCGGCAGTGAAGTTTTAAATTCCCTTCTAAAGGGAAAACCCAATTATAAAAAAAAAAAAAAAAAAACAGGAAAAACAGCAAATGCATGCTGATTCTTCCTGTTCTAGTTCCCATTTTATTATTCAACTATCATGGAAAAAGCTCCAAGTGCACAGCACGAAACAGCAGATTCCTCCCCCGCTGACCTGCGTGCAGCTTAAATCTCGCCCTTCCTCCTTGTCCATCAACTCCAGCAGCCCTCCCTCCTGCTCCCCTGGCTCCTGCCAGGCCCCAAAGGCGCCCTGCCCATCATGGTCAGTCGGCGCCCCTCTTCTGTTTGGCCAGGGTGTGCTTCAGCTCCCTCAGGTTCTCCGTCAGCACCTCCACCTCGTCCAGGCGGCCGCACTGCTTGGCATCGAAGATGTACGCCTTGATGTTGTCGATCTGCTGGAGGAGGAGCTCCTCCTCTATGGGCTCCTCGCCCTCCTGCCCGCTCTCACTGTCCATCTCGAACGGGTTAGTACAGGGGGCCTCCTCGAAGGGGCTGCCAGGAACAGGAGGTCCTGAGGGTCTCTGAGGGGGATGCCCATCTTCCTCGTCAAAGGGGCTGGGGGCTGGACTGTCTGGGCTAGTGAAGGGATTCCCTGCCACTGCCTCCTCTTCCTCCTCCTCCTCAAAAGGATTGTACTCCTTGAGGACACAGGCTGGAGGGCCGAGAGGAGGCTCTGCAGCAGGAGGGCTGGCCGTGCCCTCTGCTGCAGGGCTGGAGAGGTCTTCCTCATCAAAGGGATTTAGGGAGGGCACCTCATTGTGCTGCGACGTGGTGCTCTGGGGGAAGAATTCCTGGCCAAGGGCTGGGGGCCCAGACCACAGTCTGATGGGCTCGAGAGCCGAGCTGGGTGAAGGGGTCTTGGGTGCCGCACTGCTCTGAGCTGGGGAACAGCCCAGATCCAAGGCATGAGCAAGGTGGTTGCGAGGCTCTCTGCCTGGCTCCAACTGAAAAGGCCTGATTTCTCGGAAGTCCAGGGACCGAGTCCGCGTGTGCAGAGATGCCGCCTGGAACTGCTCCCGTTCTCGTTCCCGCTCGCGTTCCCTCAGCATCTGCAGCTGTTCCCGCTGCAGGTCCTCCTCCTCGGCCTGCCTCCGGGACAACTCAATGGCCTTCTCTGTCTGCTGCTGGTCATACTCGTCCTGCAGTTGGCGCAGGTTCTCCTGCAGCGTACGCACTTCATCCATCCGGCCCGCGGCCTTAGCCTGCCTGATAAAGGATGTGATGTTGTGGATCTGCTGGAGGAGTGGGTCCGAGTCTTCGACCTGCCCTTGACCTCCAGAGAGCGGGAGCCAGCCCTCAGCCTTTCTCAACGGGGCATGGCCCCCGCGAAGGGACACCACCTCCCCGTTGGTCGCATGAGACACCAGGTCACTGCGCCTTTCCTCAAGCCTTCGCTGGGATTCCAGGGCAGCCTGGGGAGACACCAAAGCCAAAGAGAAGAAACACGGTCACCAGGCCAACAGCCACACCGCCAGCCACCCTCTGCGGTCCCGCTATCCCTGTGTCAGTGAGACTCCAATTCTCCACCTCAGGACTACGATATCCAACTGCTAAAATCAAATCAGGCTTTTTTATCAGAAGGGAAGGAGGGACACACCCTGATTTTCAAAATTAAAATACCAAATAACAGTAAGTTAAGGGATAAGCTTTTCTCAATCTTAGATTCACTGGCCACGTACTTGTCTTAAATCTCTGAGGTCTATTACCATTCATCTACACTAGAACCTCACAATCTTAAATACACATATTATTCTGTTTAATACTGCATATTCCAAAGTGTTCTAGAAAGAACTCCCTGGTGTCTGGGTCCTCTGCAGCTTGTACCAGGGGGAGGATTGCCAGTCTCTATGGTATTCTGGACAGGAGAAAATCAGTAGAACCTCTGAAAGAAAAATAGGACCTGGAGAGAAAAATAATTACCCTGACCTCTGAAGATGAGAGAGGCCAGAAACAGAACAGAAGGAGAATGCAAACTAGAGAGAGTGAGAGGTTCTGACTTAACGACAACCTCACAGGACCTCCTGGGAGCCTGAGGAAGCCTCTGCGCTCAAGGGAGCCGCAGGGAAGAAGCCAGGACGCCAGCATCCCTGAGCTTCACTCACCCGTCTCTCCAGGATCTTCTTCCTCTCCACTTCCTGCTTCCTTTTCTTTTTCAGTTCCTCAAACTGTTCTTTGGTTGGCAGTGACATCAAACCAAGCAACTTTTCCTGTAGGGGGTCACAGGCAATTTTACACTTAAACCCTTTTAGGAGAAAAAGTGAACCTGAAGCCCTCTAGTGAGAGCCCACTTAAGCTAAACTACCCCACTCTCGGACAATCACGTTAATGAGCAGAGCAGGGAAGGACCTAACGCTGAAATCGGAGCAGAGCCAACTTCCAAATAGGCCAGCCTTTTCCTGATGAAATGATCAACACCAGACATCCCAGTTATTTGCCCTCTCAGTGGGGCCTTTTCCTGCCCTCCCTGTCTACATCCGTAAGCCTCCGTCAAAGCCCCAACCCCACGCTCTTTACGTTTCTCCACAGCACTCTCCACCCTCTTAAGCTATACTTTTTAGTTGTTTCTTTTCTATCCCCCTCTCTATAATACAAGCTTTATGAGAACAGGAATGTCTGTCTTTACTCATGGCAGGATACCCAGCACCTAGAACACTGCCTGGGACTCAGCAGGCACTCATCAAATGACTGTGGAATACAGCCACTAATCAAAAGCAGGAAGGGCCTCATTCTCTGCATTACGATGTTGGGAAACTAACCCAACAGGACGCTTAGATCTCTGTCAGGAGCCCCACAGGGGATTGACTGTGACTCTCACAAGGGCTTTCTGAGGTAGAAACAACTTAGATCCAACCACCTACGTCTAGTGCGCCCTTGTCACCTGTTTCCTCCAAACCAATGGCCCAGGAAGAGTCCCGTAGGAGCTTATCCCAAGGAGGAAATGCTATGTGCAAGTATGTCCATCAGGCAATCCTCAACAGCAAAAAATGGGAATCTATCAAATGCCCAGTGAAAGGGGAATAGTTAAAGGATAGTGTACACAGAGCACTATTCTGTAGTCATTCAAACAAGAGCTGTTTGAGGACCACATAAAAAAGTTCTTATGGGACTTCCCTGGCACTACAGTCATTAAGACTTGGTGTTTCCACTGCGGAGGGCATGGGTTCGATCCCTGGTCGGGGAACTAGAAATCCTGCATGCCATGTGGCGCCACCAAAAAAAAAAAAAGGGCTTATGATATAAAATTCAGCAATGAGAAGGCCTAAACTTGCAAATATGCTACTTATATAAGTTACTATAAGTAGCATATGTAACTACTTTATATAACCAGTGCAAATGGAATAAAAAAGAAAATGTATCAGAATGAGGCAGGATGGTGTTAAGGACATAGGACTAAAAGGAATATTTACTTTTCTTTGACATCCAGATTTTTCTCTAGATGTGACTGACACATTTATAACCTTAAAAAGTAATAAATGTACAAACAGAAAATAAACAAGCCATTGGCCCAATCTGCCTTCAGAGTGGTAGAAGAGCAGGGCAGGCGAGTGCGGCGCTTCTGCCACCCCAGGATGGCTTTACCTGCACAAAAAGCGTAGCTGAGTATCTGATCATCCTCTGTAGCCGTAAAGTGTTTGGATGTGGTGGAGGGTCCTGCTTCAAGTCTAAGGTTAAGATCTTCTTACTGAATTGGAACAAATACATCACTGTAACAGGCACTGCCAGCCTCAGAAACATGGGTGAAAAGTCCCGAGTCACCAGGCTTGCATGCCAGCAACATGTGTAGAGAAATGGGTTAGAGACTCCACTGAAATGTCCTTGCAGGCAAAGCCCATTTCTTACCCTTTGGCTGTACCCAAGGCCCCAAACAAGCACAGGGTGAACGACAAACACTCAGCCATCGAGGCACTGACCACTGGTGCAGGGCCAGCATCGTGCGTGAGTGACCAGCACAGCAGAAGGGCCCTGTGCTTGGTTTCATATTCTGCTATCACTGTCTTACAATCCTTAATTTTGAACAAGGGACCTGAATTTTCATTTTGCAGCAGACCCTAAACCACGTAGCTAGCCCTGCACGTACAGATGGACAAGAGTTCCGCATCTCTGTTCTGAGTCACAGTACTTCCTACACTGCAAAGGGCTGATGTAACCCCAACAGCCAATCCACAGTTAAAAAGCAGCGACTAAAAAAAAAAAAAAAAAAAGCAGTGACTGGGACTCCCCTGGTGGTCCAGTGGTTAAGACTCGGCGCTTTCACTGCCATGGGCCTCAGTTCGATCCCTGGTCAGGGAACTGAGATCCCACAAGCTGCACAGCGCGGCCAAAAAAAACCAAGGCAGCAGTCAACTTGAAGAAAAGAATCTGTGTTTCCATCTGGGCTCCAGTCCTTCTTCTAGCTGTGGTGCATTCTCTCACCTATAAAATGGGGATGTTAATCTCTACCTCACAGGGTAACCATGGTATAATAAAGGAGCTACTCTGTGTGGAAGTAGTCAGTGACTGGCACACAGCTGGTGTCAATCAACTCCTATTCCTTTAATAATAATGAACAATAGAAATCCTTAACCGAAAGTTACTGAGATGCACTGAGTGCCAGAGCTGGCAACTCCCTCAGCCTCCTCCTCACACACTCCCACTATCACCAGGACTGGGTAAGCTCAGGTCTGCTGGCCGCCCACCACTCATTAACAAAGCACCTCCTCCACTCAAGGCAGCACGTAAGACATCACCTAACAGACCTTACCTTAAAGCGTCTATTAGCTCATACACTTTCTGCACTTCCACTCGAAGGTCATTGGCATGTTCCAGACTGTAGGTTGTCTCTCCAGCACTAGGGAGAAATCACAGAGATGTTTGATCTAAATGTCATCGCACTGAACGGACAGTGTGGTGTAAAAGGACTCACAGAGGGGTAGACAGTTAATTCTCTCCAAATGGCATTTCAGACTCTTGCATATATTGCAGTGCTCATTCCTTTTCAAAATACAAGTGCTAATCAACTAGAAACTGCTTTTAATTTGCAGACACCATAGGGACACACTAGTGCCGAGGTCTTTGAGGACCAGCTCCTAAGCTCATTGCCAAAATAAATGTGACTGAATCTACTTCAGCCTACTTTCCGTGAACAATTTCAGTGCATCTAGTAAGACGGTTGAAGTGGTTTACTAAATGAGTTGGTCAGACCACGTAAGAGGAGAAGGCACTTTCTTTTCTCACTCAAAGACTACCCAGGGAGCGGAGGAATGATAGGAAAGCTGACCAAGGAATCCAAGCCACGGCCCACGTGGCACTGTCAGTTGCCCCATGCTCCCAGGTCTCACGAACAATTGCTCCCTGTGTGAGAAAATCACTTGGACTCCAACTCAAGAAAGGAGGTGAGAGGGAGTAACTCTGCCCAGGGTGGAGGATGGGACATCAGGGAAGGCCAGAGGTGGCTTAACCCCAGTCTCAGAGGAACAGCAACAGTTATCATGTGGTCTTAGAATTGTTCCTTTACTAGTCTGCCATTCCCACCAGACTGCTGAACTCCAAGTGCAGTGATCATGGCTTTTCATTTTTATACCCCTAGTAACTAGCACATGGGACAAGCTTAAACAATGTTTACTGTGAAGAGAAACATTTCAAATGATCTCCAAGCTATTAATCCAGCCTCAGCAATGGCCACTCAACTCTCTTCCTGAAGCAACAGCAATTTAAGTTAAATAAACAGAAAGAACTGCTGTGTTTACCTGTTTTCCATCTATAAGGCAGGCCTAGCTGGAAAAATCTTGGTGTGTGCTGTAATCTGCAGATTCAATAAAGTTGTTTCATCATCTCTAACTGCACAGTTTGCAAAAAGAACATCAGATCAGAACTAAAAAGACTTGCACTTTGTCTTGATAACGCCAAGTCACGTGGAAAATAACAGGGTTGGCCCAAATCCGAAATCACTGCCCTGGTCTCAGTCACATCAACCAACTATAATCTCCTCGGAGCACCTATCATGCCTGGCATTATTATCATGTGCGTTACTTGTTCACTTGGTTACGGTCTGCACTCCCATGATAATGAAGCTGTCTCCACTGTCCACTGCTGCAGCCCCAGGACCCAGAACAGCACTTGGCACGTAACTCGTGCTTGCTAAATATCCACTGAGTGAATGAGTGACAGACTGAAAGGCACTTACTTAAAGCACTTCAGAACTGGTCTTTGGAGGCGTAAGAGTTAGACACCTGGAAACATGCTTAGCAACGGTAGCTCCCCCCTGGCTATGGAGGCCCATACAGTCTCTGTTGCAACTATTCAACTCTGCTGCTGTAGTGCAAAATCAGCTACAGTAATCAAACAAACAGGCATGGCTGTGTCCCAATAACATTGAATTTATAATGTTGAAATAAGTGTGGGCAAGAATGTGGAGAAATTCAAAGTCTCATACACCGCTGATGGGAATGTAAAATGGTGCAGTCATTTTGGAAAACTGTCTGGCAATTCCTCAAAAAGTTAAACACAGAGTTACCATATGACCCAAGAACTCCACTCCTAGGTATATACCCAAGAGAAATAAAAGTATATGTCCACAAAACACCTATACATGAATATTGATAGAAGCATTATTCCCAATAGCCAAAAGTGGAAAAACTCAAATGTTCACCAAGGGACTAATGGATAAACAAAATGTGGTCTACCCACACGGAGCCTTCACACAAAAGGAATGATGCACTGACACATGCTACAACAGGGATGAATCTTGAAAACTTTACATTATGTGAAAAAAGCCAGACACAAAAGATCATATATCTATGATTCTATTTACATGAAATATCCAAACTAGGCAAATCCATAGACAGAAAGCAGACTAGTGGTTGCCAGAGAAAGGGAGATGGAGCAGGGACTGCTAACAGGTATGGGGTTTCTTACTAGGATGATGAAAGTGTTTCAGAATGAAGACAGTGCTGATGGGTGTACAATTTTGTGAATGTTGTACTAAATGTGATGTGATGGTTGTACCAAAACCACTGAACTGTACACTTTAAAAGGGTGAATTTTATGGTGTGTGAATTAAATCTTAATTTTAAAAGAAGAGATGGCACACTAGATGCGGCCCGAGGGCCAAAGTCTGCCAACCCCTGACCTAAAGGAAATGTCTGCTCTCAGCCCTGACACCTCAGTGTCACCCTGAATGGCATCTACCCAGGCACAAGCATGAGGCACAGTGCCCTTGCTCACCTCCGGATGCTGCACTTGGCAGTGGTGCTTATCGTCCAAGGCCCTTCCTAAACCCGCTCAATCAGAAAAGCTGGGGTCACATGACTGAACATGACTACACAGGACTGTAACATGCACCCCAAAGAAATACAGATATGACGAAGATTCTCTGCAGTCAGTGGCAGAAGAAAAGCCTGGGCAGAGTTAGGAATGTCATTTTCACCTACTAAAGAATTGACCTAAAATGCCAGAAAACAGTCACCACTAAATTAGTAAAACAGAGAGGAACAGCTTACTTTAATGATGCTGCCATCCTGATGTATTCAGGAGCTTTTTGGTCAACTTTCTCCATGCAAAGTCGTAATTTCTAAGAACAAAAAAGAAGAGGTGAGTTGTGCTCTCAAGGTACAGAAAAGCCTACCCAGAGGTTATGTTGAATCAACAGATGTATTTAAAATGTGCAGTTTTATAAAAGGAAAAAAGTGCAGAGAGTGGTTTTTAGCTCTGTTTTGTTTTGTTTGTTGTTATCAATTTCCTGATTTAGACCTACTCTACAAGAAAAGCTTGCAGGAAGGAAAGAAAGCGAGGGTGAACCTTTTTTTTTTAATAAATTTATTTATTTTTGGCTGCGTTGGGTCTTTGTTGCTGTGCGTGGGCTTTCTCTAGTTGCGGTGAGCGGGGGCTACTCTTCGTTGCGGTGCGCGGGCTTCTCATTGCGGTGGCTTCTCTTGTTGCGGAGCGTGGGCTCTAGGCACACAGGCTTCAGTAGTTGTGGCACGCGGGCTCAGTAGTTGTGGCTTGCAGGCTCTAGAGCCCAGGCTCAGTAGTTGTGGAGCACGAGCTTAGTTGCTCCGCGGCATGTGGGATCTTCCCAGACCAGGGCTCGAACCCGTGTTCCCTGCACTGGCAGGCAGATTCTTAACCACTGTGCCACCAGGGAAGCCCAGATGTTTGACCGGATGTTTCTGAGAGGAGCAAGGCCTTCCAGGACACAAGTCATCTGAGTTTACCAAGGTAGAGAAAAGAAATTAGTTGTTATGTCCTGTATCTGCCAGGTGATGCCAGATAGCAGCACAAGGCACTGCCAGGGCTCACTTCAAAAAAGAAGGAAGCCAAAAGCGTGGCAGCTATTTACAAAAATGAGTTGTCAGATCATGAGCTCCACATAAAGGATGGACAATGGCTACATCTGCAGCTCAGCAAGGGTTTAATTAACACCATTTCTAGTAGCCTGAGTATTTTCATGGTGGTTTCAGAAATACAGCCACTGTGACCTACAGAACTGCTACCAGTGACCATTCAGTGATCATCAGACAAAAACACATCCCTCCTTGGGGCTTCCCTGGTGGCACAGTGGTTAAACATCCGCCTGCCAATGCAGGGGACATGGGTTCGAGCCCTGGCCCAGGAAGATCCCACATGCCGCGGAGCAACTAAGCCCGTGCTCCACAACTACTTAGCCTGAGCTCAGAGCCTGCGAGCCACAACTACTGAAGCCCACGTGCCACAACTACTGAAAACCGCGTGCCTAGAGCCCATGCTCCGCAACAAGAGAAGCCACCGCAATGAGAAACCCACGCACCACAACGAAGAGTAACCCCTGCTAGCCGCAACTAGAGAAAGCCCACGCGCAGCAATGAAGCCCAAGCAGCCAAAAATAAATAAATAAAATCTATTAAAAAAAAAAAAAAAAGGATACACCCCTCCTCTGCTCAGTTTTGCACAAACTGCTTCCGATGCCTGGGCGGGTTTCCTCCTCCCCGTTTCCTACCACCTCCCTGCCCAACCCCAACCTGGCTCATCCTTCTCATCTTGCAGGCCTCACCTGGCCATTAGGAGGCCGAGCCAGGCTCACACCCAGTCTGACTCTAAATCCCAGCTTCTGGCACCACACTCTGCTCCTTTAAAGCAGCATCTACTGAAGGCATTCCAGGGTTGCTGGTAGTAAAGAGAGCTGAGGCATTTGAATGGACTTAAAAGAGGAAGCTCTAAGCCTCCGGGCAGTTTCTCAAACTCCAAGTGAGTGTGGCAGGACTCTTCCAGCCCACTCTTCACCACCAGCTCCAGCTCCTGCCCACCCACAGAACTTGTCCACACCGCCTGGCAACCACCCTTCCTCCTCCTGCCCCTGGGCCACAGAAGCCCCTAACCACCCCCCCACCCCGCTGTCAAGTGGGCATGAAAGGGTGAGGGAACAAGTTTGTTGCAACATATCCAGTGACTCTGCGACTCACCCAGGGCCCTAGCTAGTGCCCTTTGGCAAAAACTAAAAATGATTCAAGGGAATGACTTCCCAAAGCATTCTCCAAAATCTGCAGGCATGTATATAACCAACAGCCAGATCTCTCGAATCAGACTCAAGGCCACACACGAATCACCTCGTAGAGCTTCACGATGTCAGGGGTGTGCTCCTTCTCATCGATCTGCTGCTCTCTCTTGAGTAGTGTGTCCTTGCAGTGTGTACAGCAGCGGATCCGGTCGTCATCCTTCTCGTCCAGGACAGAGCTCACGCTGCTCACGCTGCTGATACTGGCCCGGCGGGAGCCGTGGACACTGTTGGGTGACTGGCTGGGGCTGGTATGAGTGCTCAGGGAGTCCTTGCTGGCACTGGTGAGCTTGTCTGTAAAGCACAACACAGGACAGGCAGCAGTGAGCCCACAGCCTCCAATCACCCCACCAGCCACAACAGCAGTGGAGTCCAACGGTGGGGGTGGCACGAGAGCAGGCTCTGCCCACAGGCGAGAAGCACCCACACCTCTGCCTTCCGGGCTCAGGCTCTGAGGTGGGATGGATGCCCAGTGCAGCTGCCAAAGAGCCAGGCAGCCTACGACAGTCTGTCTCTGAGGCTCTGAAGCCCACCCCTAACCTGGCCTTACCACCTACTGCCCTGCCCCGTGCCTGAGACACAACCCAGGCTCTCCCTGGGCTACCCTCCACGGCCTTCCCCCACGCCCAAACGCCCAACTCCTACCCCTTCCAAAGCTCAGCTCAAATGACACATCCTCCTGGAAGCCCCCCCGCCCCCCGCAATTCCTTGAGGCAAAAACAATCTGCCTTTCTATCAGTTTCTACTACATCACCCCTTGTGGAGCACTTCCCACTTTTCCCTGTAGTGATAGCTCTATGTACACCCCAGAGCTGCCCTAGGAATCTGTGATTCTGAGGGTAGAAACTGTCTTATTCATAGCTGCAGCCCTATATTTTTTCCAGCAGGGCCACCTCATAGCAGCTGCCCAGTAAATGTCAGTTAATTAGCTCAAAAGAAGGAAGGTGAAGAGTGTCCCCAAAACATAGCTTATAAAGTCTCAGGTAAGACAGGGAGTCGCCTCAGGGAGAAAGGGGAAGTATCAAGGTAATGCGAGCCCGCTGGACATCAGAGCTCGACGGAGGAAGCATCTGCTTCTGTCCCATGTTATCCAGACATCCTGCAGCCAACGGTACATGCAGAGTCAGCAGAACTCTCCAGGGTTGCAAAATCACCCCCAAAGTCCCAGAATTAGCCAAAACCCCATGAGATCATCTTTCGCAACCTTTAACCAGCTGAGGTTCAAAGTTCTGGACCACTGGGACACTGTGTTCCATCTAACCTTTACAGCCTCATTCCCACATTCTCAAGCAGTGTTTCACACCCCCAACTACTGTACCTGCTCATCTACTAACCTTCCCCAGGCCCTTCCACATCCCACGCCTAAGCACCAGCTCTTCACTCTCCCCAGGATGCCTGCCTGCCCCACCTCTCTGCAGTCCCAGTTGTGTTTCAAGGCTGCTCTCAAACGTCACCTCCTGACCCTGAGCACCCACACTCTCACTCTTCTTCAGCCTCTGCAGCGGCCTCAGCAGCACTCAGTGGCTCTCATATTACGACATTACAGCCTATTCTATATGACGGTGAGCTGTCTGTGACTCTTTGCTCAAAGGAAAGGACTAGCCCGCTGCTCGTTTTAAGACCATCTCCTACAGTCTCCTCTCAAAGCCTCACCTGCCACTTCAAGCAGAGCTGACAAAGATTCCATCAACTCGGGACTTCCCTGGTGGCGCAGTGGTTAAGAATCCACCTGCCAATGCAGGAGATACGGGTTCGAGCCCTGGTCCAGGAAGATCCCACATGCCGCGGAGCAACTAAGCCCGTGCGCCACCACTACTGAGCCTGCACTCTAGAGCCTGCGAGCCACAACTACTGAGCCCGCTCACCAGAACTACTGAAGCCCACACGCCTAGAGCCCATGCTCCCTAACAAGAGAAGCCACCACAATGAAAAAAGCCTGCGCACCACAACGAAGAGCAGCCCCCGCTCACCGCAATTGGAGAAAGCCCGCTGGCAGCAATGAAGACCCAACACAGCCAAAAATAAATAAATAAATAAATTTATTTTTAAAAAAAAGATTCCGTCAACTCTCCCATGTGCCTGACACAACTTCTCTCATCATACTTGCCTCTTTATAAAGCACTTGTTTGTCACTGTGTCTCCCCTGCTGGGTGCTGGACTCCCTGAAGGAATGGCTGATGCTTATAGACCAGACGTGGGCAAACAACAACCTGCAAGCCAAGTCCAGCCTGTTTTTGTATGACCCTCAAGCTACATATGGTTTCTACACTTCAAAAAGGTTGTTTAAAACAGAAGAAGAAATGTGACAGAGACCGTATGTGGCCCACAAAGCCTGAAATATTTACTACCTGATCTTTTATGGGAAAAGTTTGCCAACCTCTGTTACAGACCATTGAATCACTGGTCCCTAACACAGGGTCTAGGCTGTAATGGGCTTCAAGGAATAAACAAGTAAATGAATGAAGATCCCATGGGCCATTAATTTTTTTAAAAAGTCCCCCAAATCACCCAGTGGTAATTAGTAAACAAGTTAGTCTCAAAAGGAGATCAGGGTCCAGGGCCCGCCTCCCCATCACCTACTTGCCAAGGGAAGGCTGATGAGCTCCATACACTTCTTGCACATAATAGACCCACAGAGGCGGCAGTGGTGGCGGCGGTTGCGGATGCTGAACTTATTCCCACAGTCTGGACAGAAGGGGACATCCTGGTCGTTGACCCAAGGCACCACGGACTTTTCTATTGCTTTGGGAAGAACAAAACAAAAACCAAACAAACATAAATGTAGGCCATTTTAAAAAGGAGATCTGGTCAAGAAGAAAGATAAAGAATAGAAGGAATGTGAGCAAAGTTCTAGAGTTACCTCGGATCTTCGCAGACTCAGTATTTGTTCTGTCAAATGCAGTGAGCTGACAAGGAGAAAAAAGTGCCAGAAGGAATTAATCTGGTGGTGTATACACTTTCTACAGGCAGAAGCATCAAGTGGGAATGAGCACACCAGCATTGCTCAAGTCTTATCTGTCGTCTCCAAACCCAAAATGTCACAAAAACAACTTTGTGGGGGATACCGTATTAGCTTTGCATCCAGAAGGTACCTCCCTTCGCATGACCCATTCCAATCTCTTTATTGTCAGTTACCCGCTTAAGCAGTAACCAGGGGTAGGCAAGGGCACGGTGGGGTGGCTACTGAAAGCAATGGGAACCCCCCGATTCGCCACAGTCCTCCTGGACAATGAAAGTGGTCACATATTTCTGCCCTACGAAGTACACATAAAGAATTGAACCCCTGTGGTTGCTGCCATGCCCACCACACAACCCAGCTTATACACAACAAGCATTTCCAGGGTTAAAGTAAACAGAGCGATCGTGGTATTGAAGACACACTCTTAAACCAACCACAGGACGAGAGGTTCCCACACTGCACACTGGCCCTGGCAGGGTACTCCTCACACGCCTGGTTACTAGCCTCTCTGTTTGCCATCACATGGTATCACACACTATGCCTCACTGCGTGATTGTCCCTGGGACACCCAAACGAGGAAAGGATCTAAAGGCAGAAAGGCTGTCCAGCAGCCAAGTGGCCTTCATAGGAAGAAAAAGGGAAGCGGGATATGTGGCCAGTCATCAACCTGGGCCACCACCTTCAGTAAAGCCAGCCCAGGCTAGAACCATCCACCACGTCCTCAGCACAGCTCTAGGTGGGGTGCTCCCTTGCCAGCATTGGATATACACAATATACAAGACACATGCTACAGAAATGTAATTCTCCCCCCAGAAGATTTATACTTGCAGAAAAAAAGTGTTTTAAAACAAAAGATTTACCTTCTCTAACCTGATTATTAATTTATTGACTTCAACGACATAGTGGTCAATTCTGGCAGCTCGGTGTTTTTTGAAGTCGGAAAGATGGCTTCTCACAGCACCTAGGAGGGGAGGTGGTGACATAAACGACTTGTCGTTTTCCTGAGGGAGCCTCTCTACCTTGAATTTCAAACATTCTAGGATTTTATTATATTTATCTATTTATTTATCTATCTATCTATCTATTGGCCACACCATGCAGTATGTGGGATCTTAGTTCCCCAACCAGGGATTGAACCTGGGCCCCCTATGTTGGGAGCGTGGAGTCTTAACCACTGGACTGCCAGGGAAGTCCATTAGAGTCTTATTAAAAATTAAAAAACTAGAAAAGCAAATGGAAGGAAATTTGCTAAAATGTTAACTGTGGTCACCTTGGGGCCACAAAGTATGATAGGAAAGACCTTAAGGACAGAGGTTGAACTCTGGGGCCAGCCTGTGCTCAAGTTTCAATTCTGCCACACACTGTGTGACCTTGGACAAGTTCCTTAACCTCTCTGTAACTTGGAGTACTCAGCTATAAAATGGGGAAAACAGTAGTACCTACTCCACAGGGCTGTTATCAGGACTACAGAAGTTAAAATTTATAAAATCCTTAGAATACTGCCTGGCACATGAATTTTTGTTAAATAAAAAGGCAGTAACATTATGGGCAATTTTTAAACATCTCATACTTTTCTGTACTTTTCAAAGCTGGTACAATATAGTTTTTCATCAGAATAAAAACAATCCTTCTCAAAATAGCCCCCCAAATGTAAACGCTAATAGATGCCCTTGGAGGGGGCTAGTTAAACTGGTAACTTCTCAGTCCAGCAGCCAAGACCCAGGACAAACCTCCTCTCACAAATGGAACCAAGTAGCCTGTTGTCTCAGTGCATCTGAAATATAACCTGCTCAATCTCACCTCTTCTGAAAGCCGGCCCTGCCCCCTCAACCCTCCCAGCACTCATTTCATTTCTTCCACCCAATGATGGCCTATTCATTTAGGTACTTTACCACAGGGGTCCCCAACCCATGCCATACAGCAGGAGGTGAGTGGAAGGCAAGAGAGCGAGCAAACCTTCATATGCAGCTCCCCATCGCTCCCCATCGCTCACATTACCACCTGAACCATCCACCCTCCACCATCGTCCATGGAAAAACTGTCTTCCTTGAAACTGGTCCCTGGTGCCAAAAAGGTTGGGGACTGCTGCTTTACCATATCTAGATCTTTATGCTACACTCTTAAGCATCCACGCTTTTCTTCTTCCCTAATCAACTTTAACACCTAATTAAATTTTAGTTTCGAATTTTTAGGAGTGACAATACACGTTAACTTTTAAAATTTGCCATTCACGTGACCTTTTGTAATTTCTGACTTCCTTCAGTTGCTGAAACAGGTAAGTTAATCAGTAAATCACCTTGATAATTTAACACTGGCAATCATGAAATAAGCTATCAAAAAGCTAATAATTCATATGCTTGAAAAGTCTCCTTCATGTTTCTGTCTTTCATATGTAACTAATAAATATATGCATATAATCTTATTTTTAAGCCATTTTTCTCCTGCCATAATGAAAATAAAATGTTTCCACTCTCCAACATGGTAGCCCCTAGCCACACATGGAGACTGAGCACTTAAAATGTGGCTAATGTGTGGTTGTGGAACTGACTTTTAATTTTATTTAACTTTGATTTATTTAAATAGCCACATACAGTTAGTAGCTATCATATTGGATAGTGTAATTCTAGGACTTTCCTCTTCCAAAAAGACACATTCTGGGATTCCCTGGTGGTGCAGTGGTTAAGAATCGTCCTGCCAAGGCAGGGGACATGGGTTTGATCCCTGGTCTGGGAAGATCCCACATTCTGCAGAGCAACTAAGCCCGTGCGCCACAACTACTGAGGCTGCGCTCTAGAGCCCGCGAGCCACAGCTACTGAGCCCGCACGCCTAGAACCCGTGCTCCGCAACAAGAGAAGCCACTGCAATGAGAAGCCCGTGCACCACAGGAAGAGTAGCCCTGCTCGCTGCGACTAGAGAAAGCCTGTGCGCGACAATGAAGACCCAACACAGCCAAAAATAAAAGTAAATAAAATAAATAAATTTATTTAAAAAATAAAATAAAAGACACATCCTGCAGCAGCACTATTTGGTAGATGACCCCAGGGTAAATATCACTTCCCTTCTTAGAGCCTGTGTTCTCATCTATAAATGGAATGAGCATCACTACCCTTTCTACCTCACAAGGCTTTTATGAAAGGTGAACAAGATAATGAGTATCAAAGTATAATAAAGTACTATGGGACTTCCCTGGCAGTCCAATGGTTAAGACTCCACACTTCCAATGCAGGGGGCATGGGTTCGATCCCTGGTTGAGGAACTAAGATCCCACATGCCATGCAGAGCGGCCCCAAAACAAAACAAAGTATAATAAACTACTACGAAAGAATCATTATTTACCCATCGCATGGATAGAAAATACTATATTAATGATCACTATCATTCAACAGTTAAAGGACATGTAAGATTAGCTAGTTCAACTCCATGTGGCATGATCTTTTTGGTAAAAGCTTTACTGAGTTATCATTCAAATACATACAATTCACCATTTAAAGCATACAAATTCAATGGTTTTTAGTATATTGACAGGGTTGTGCAACCATCACCAAAATAAATTTTAGAACATTTTCATCATCCCGAAAAGATGGTAATTTTGAAAGGAAGCAGATGATAACACAATTACATGCTTCAGAAAATTAAGTTGCATGAACCAGTGCTTCTCAGTAGGGAGGTAATCAATGTCTACACAAGAAGAGACAGCCCAGTCAATGGACTGCACCTGGGCTGATGTCAAAGACCTGGATCCCTACCCCAGTTCTGCAGTTTCCTAGCTGTCTGACCCTGGGAGGTCCCCATGGAGTTCAGTAAGGATTAAACGAGAGTTTAAGCATTTAATGCAGTGCCTAACACAAAGCAGAGGCCCAGCTCATTCTTGTCCATTTTCTCCCCCCACTAGAACACAAGGTTCAGAAGCTTACAACCATTCTGATTTACTGGTGTCTCTTCAGCCAACTCTTAAAACATATAGATGTTCAATAAACATTTGCTGAATGAATGAACGAATGAAAAGAATTTCTTACCAAGCTCCTGGGGTTCCCACATGTAAGGATCAACCCCTCCATAGCTGAAAGACTCATATCCTTGGGTCCCTGATTCAGCTCGGTCATCTCCTTCTCGTTTCAACAGCCTGTTCTTTGCTTTCCTAGCCTTCTGGACAAGACCTTGAAAAATGGAACAAACACCATATGAATCCACGAAGATAACCCAGTAGAGAGTCAAGGTCCTATAGGAAAAGCACTTAGATTTCACCTATCAACAGGGTCCCAATGCATTTCATGGCTTCTCCTGTATCAGGGTTCTTTCATTTTCTGAGGACATAAGTAGTATGGGGGAAGGAGGAAAACTTCTAGAATCACTGTCACAATCCCATTTACTGGTCCAATTCCATCCTCCAGCCCATATACATCACAGGGATCTTGTTGCTTAAATCAATTATAAAGTTAAGGAGAGACTCAACTGCAGGCTGAGGAACATCAGCAAACTGTACCAGTAAGTTGGTTCTGAACTAGAGATTCTTGAATTCAAAGATCTGTACTTTAGATATGTAGTACGGAAGGGAACTCTTGGGTCTGGGGTCCCATAAGAAAGCCGCAGACTGTGATTTCAGCAGTATTATTATGATTAACTCTAGTCTAAAATCCTAGGGCCATAAAATATAAAAGAGACTACTTCAGACAAAATTAAAGAAATTCAAGGACTGTAACAGCTCGGGGCCAAGGAAGTACACAAGAGGAACTATGTGCTTCTATGAGGACAAAAACACCAAGTCAAGAGCTCGAAAGGTAAAGAGAGAGAGCTAAATAGCAGGAATATGAGGACATTATGTTTTTATTTATTTATTTGTTATTTGGCTGCAGTGGGTCTTCGTTGCTGTGCTCGGGCTTCCTCTAGTTGCGGCGAGCTAGGGCTACTCTTCATTGTGGTGCACGGGCTTCTCATTGTGGTGGCTTCTCTTGTTGCGGAGCACCGACTCTAGGCACGTAGGCTCAGTAGTTGTGGCACGCAGGCTCAGTAGTTGTGGCACGCAGGCTCAGTAGTTGTGGCTTGCAGGCTCTAGGGCTCAGGCTCAGTAATTGTGGCGCTCGGGCTTAGTTGCTCCACCGCACATGGGATCTTCCCAGACCAGGGCTCGAACCCATGTCCCCTGCATTGGCAGGTGGATTCTTAAACACTGCGCCACCAGGGGAGTCCCGAGGACATTACGGATAGTACAGTCTATCCCCCGGTAAGTCATTCCCTAGCCTTGGGTCTTGCCTCCCAAATTCCAGCAAGACAAATGGAATCAGAATCTTAATGAACACCAGAGTGTCTCCCAAATTTCAAGCTTCCTAAAAAAGAGGCTGATTAAGAGGAACAGAGAAAATGAGGAAAGTTAAATTCAACTGACAGCCCTTGTGTCCTGAAAAGGCTTTGTTAAAAAAAATGCATCTCAGATAAGGCAAATGTCCTAGACACAAAATGCACTAGACACTGAATCCTTCCTGAAAGGTTTGGATGGCTTTTTTATAACAGAAGGTAGCTATAAATAAGCCTAGTGAAGGCACCAGGAAGACAATGGGCTATATACATAAATAGTTTCCCTCTGATGTGAGATACTGTGAGTTAGGAGAGAAAGTAGCCCATAACCTGCCCTTGTCAGGGATGGTGAGGCTAGTTTTAAGAGATTATGCTAGAGTTAGAACCAAAGCTTGAGCCAACCAAAGAAGGACCTTCTTGCAGCCTTCCATTGTAACGGACACTACACAGAGAATTAGAAATGCCCTTCCTAATAAAAGCGGGCTTTAGTGCTTGCAGCCCGGCCCCTTAGCTAACATCTTTGAGAGTTATGTCCAGTCCCAGGTTTTCCAAGAGCCCAAAACAAGCCAAGTAAAGGAAGCAGAGGTAGGAGGAAAGAACTCCACTTGAAGAGGTAGTTTCCAGTATCTGATTGGCCCAAAGCATTTCTTCAACTCAGTACCAGGTTTCTCCTTTTCATTAGTGAAAAGAAAGCCCAAGTCTTGACTTCTTGACTTTGTGATTATGAGCTACATGAAAGAAAAGGGGACTAAAATCTAGGTGCCTTATTCATTTTGCCTGTCTTCCCCTCACAGCCAAAGGAGCAGGAAATTCACTGTCTCTCAAAGGAGGCAGAAAGAGAAAAGCAGAGAGAAACAGACACTGACAGAAAAGAGAAACTAAATTTGATAACTCCCGGTCTCTCTCCAGCTACTACTCAGGATCAACCCTCACTTCAATTCAGTCAGCAGCAGAAGGTCCTATATCTGTTATTCCCTCGATAATCTTACACATTTTTCCCCTAATACAAGGGCAGTCATCACAGGAATGTGAGGACATTCTCTAATCTCTCCACCCACCGGCATCAAGGTTTTAGTGATATCACGGTATATGACTCAGTTGAGCTGGCACTAAGACTAGATGCTCACTGAAAATCATGGAGGCCCTTCAGTTATCCAAAGGACCCTTAGACAATCAGTCCCTTCGTTTGCTAGTTTTCCAGCTGCAGTGCATGCTGTGACTGGAATACAGGGCCTCACCTCATCAGTGATGCCACGCACAAAGAGGAGCATTAGGCTTAGAGGTGATGGAAGACATGGGGTCAAGGCCTACCTCCATCAATTCCTATCTGACCTTGGATAAGTCACTCCACATCTCTGAGCCTCACTTTTTCTCTATAAAATGAGACCAACACCTTCCTGCAGGGTTGTTGGGAGAGTCAAATGAAATAACAATGTATGTGAAAGAACATACATTTCTCTTTTTTTTTCCTTTTGGGTCTCCTCAGAGTTATGACTCTGCTCCAGCCTCTATAGCCAGAAGCCACCTAGTCCACTGCAGCCTTCAGGATTTTGAAAATGTTTGACTTTGTCATATTTTTGACAGAAGTTATAAATGTTAATACTTTCAACAACTCTTTTTTTCTGAACTGAAAAGTGAGACATGGAGTGAGACTTTGATTACAAGGGGCATGTGACTCACACGTGTGGAGACCAGAGTCCGCTTAGGAATACATGGATCATTCCTTTCTCTCCCACCCAACAAAGAATTGTGAATACAGCAATAGACCTTTTTAATCTCATTGCCTTCAGAAATGTGGCCAGCTATTAACTGAATCACTAGGAAAGTGAATTCCAGAGCACCAGCATCATACTTAGGGGTTAGAATCTAAAGTTCGGGAAATGAATAATCTGTATAGCAAAAATCTGAAAAATTCTTTCTGCAAACCTCCAGGACCTGAGGGTCCTTGGAAGCTCAAAAACCAAGTTTTAACTTTTTGGGTTTAACTCCTTATATTTCAACCATAATCTTCCTTTTCCTGTGCTGCAGAGGACAAGGTCTAGTTGAAGAAGTAAGGATGGCAGGAAGGCCTGAATTTGTGACAGGTAAATGGGTGTACAATGTGCCTCCACTTACAGAGCAAAGGAAAGGAATTCCACCCCAAACCCTCTTAGGCTGGCAGTTAGGTAATTCAAACATTCTAGCAAGAGACAGCAGAGGACAGTAATTACACTTACTAGGTTCAAAGCCGGGCTCTACCTCACTTTGCAGCTTCAGGCAAGTTATCTCTGTGTCTAATCTCTCTGTGTCTGGTATCCTCATCAGTAAGATGGGCTCATAGTCACATAGTTATCGTGAGAATTAAATGAAGTTAATACACTGGGAAGATTTTGAATAATGCCTGGCACATGGAAAGCACTAGAAATATGTTCTCTATTATTATTATTATTTTCGTATTGTTTATCATATTACGGTGGCAACATGGTAGCTGATGAAAACCATCCCACGAGTTAAAGCTCCCAGTGACAGAATGAGATAAGCAGAGAGTCCCTGTCTCTTACTTTTAATTTGCCCTTTGACATCACGGTCTTCCCCAGAGTGCTCTTCCTCATAATGTGACTGCAGCTGATAGAAAGACTGCAGGTCCTTCAGGCACAAAGGGCAGAGGAAGCCCTCCCTCACTTCCCCTGGGTCATCCAGAGAAGCCATGGCAGTGTCACTCTCAACCCCCGCAAGGCAGGGTCCTCATGCCAAGAGTCAGCTTGAGTCCTCCACAAGAGACAAGGGATCCGCAGCATTAGCTTAACCAAGCAGCACACAAGTGATGGGGAAGTGGCATCACGGCCCTGGATGAGGTATCCTCTCTGGAGTAGGAGTCCTAAGAAAGGAAAGAAGCGGGGGGAAACCAATTCAGGCAAATTAGCAGCAATTGAGAATTTTCCTTGTCCTTTTCACAGTTCAGGAAGGGTACTTAACATTTTTCAGTGCAAGTTTGAGAACACAAACTGCTTTCTCGAATCCTTAGACCAAAACACAAAACTTTCTAAGATATGAGAACATCACTGGACAATGGCAACTCAGTGAAAGGGAAAGCACAGATTCTTGAAGAAAGGAAAATACAACTTCAACAGTAAACACAATACCAAGGCAATTCACTAACATTCATTCCAATGATCTAGCTTCATAATCTGTATTCCACTTTAGCCGCTGGGGAAATGTCTGAAATAGTTATCAACAAGCACAAATTTTTATTTGACTCTCTTTACCTTGACCATTTATTCAACTACATATATGGAGCTCTTGCACCTCTGTCAAAAAGGCACTGATATAAAAGGGATAGCACCTGCGCTAAAAATCAAACCAAACCAAATCAAACAAAATTCCAGCTTCAGTCTAAGGAGGAGCATTAGAAACCTAGTGATCAAAAAGAAAAATCTATTCTGTGTCTTACGTTTGTAGGGTACTTTTTCTCCAATAAACTTACTAGACTTTATAAACCAGCAAGCCTAACGTTCTCACTGCTTCAAAAATAAAAGAAGCTGATGCTTATACAATTCAGGGCTTAATAAGTTACATTTTCAGTTTTATCAGGCCACGGCAAAGTCACTTCCAATGTCACCTCAGAAAGATGCATAGCCATAGGGAAATGCAGACAAAACCAATCCACAAAAGCAGAGAAATTTCTCCCCAAGAACCTGAGGCCACAAACCACAGTACAGAGTCAGGGAGAATGTATGACCGTCATCTTTGAGCTGTGGATGGACCTGCTAACAGGGCCACGGAGGAGGAACTGCCTAAGCCCTCAAAGCTGAAGAGTGGCAGTGACCCAGGAAATAAACAAATGAAACACGAGGTCCCTGTTTTCTTCCTCTAGCTAAAAGGCCCAATGGTTATATACATTCAGATCTCAGCCCCTTTTCCAGACGGTCGCTGATAAAGCAGCTCCCGGCCCCTCCCAGCCAGGGGTTCACCCGAGCCCCCTTCCTTCCCACGCACTCACGCTACCAACACACACTCCCCATATCTCAAGACACCCTCACTTCCTCGAGAATTTCTTGCTTGACGCATTCTCCCATCGGGCAGCCCTGCACCTCTCCTCATAGCATTTATCTCAATTTGTAATCACAGGTACACAAAGCGACTTAATCCAACAGCCTGTAAGCTGTTTGAGAGCAGAAGCCACGTCCTCGTTCCCAACACCACACTCCCCGGGTCAGTGCCCGGCACAAAACACCGAAAATCTCAACAACGCTCCAAGGGTGAATAAATGAATGAACGGACGAGCCCTACAATCATATACCAAATACCCACCACAAACCACCAAGCCAGGCCCCACGTCCACAACATATGCGAGAGCCTCGCACCCTAAATCACGTCCAAAGTCCAAATAAAACCCACATCTCCTGCAACTCCACGTCTAGCGTGAGAGCTCCGGCCACACGCCGCAGCTACCACACATCCCCCGGCCGCCCGACCACCCTCCACGTAACTCAACGTGACGTGCACGCGCCGCATCACCGCACCCACAGTGCGGTGGGTGAAAAGGCTCATCCCCACAAAGCACACACGACAACTTCACATAGGCACCACACAAACCCCGAAGCCAAACGCCTAAACCTCCACAGAAGACCCAGAAAACGCTCCTGGGAGACAGCCCCCCGCCGCCCCAGCCGCGTAACGCTACAGAGCTCACACAACCCCAAGCAACCACGGAGTAAAAACACCCCGGGCACACGAGCGAGACGCGCGGCCCGAGAGCCCCAGCGCCCACCACGCACGTCACACCCACCACACACGGATCCCACGCCCGCACGGCCCGCCCGCCCGGTTTCTGACAAGAGCCCCGCAGGCACGCCCAGCCCCGTGTACCTTTCCCGGTCCCACAGCCGCGAAGGCCTGTCCAGTTCTCCGACCCGAGCTCGGGGCCTCCACGACCCCTCAAGCGGTCGAGGCCACCATCTCCATCGACTGCTCGGCGCTCAACAGCCGCGCCTGCGTCGACGCCTAAAACGAAAGAAAGGCAGACGGACCACGGAGGAGCGCCAAGTCTTCGAGGGCACGGAAGGGAGTCCCCAACCGCAGGCCAGCGGCGGATTCTGCGCAGGCGCAGGAAAAACCGGCCAGGCGAGGCTGGGTAATTTTGCGACGTTTTGACGACTCTGGTAGTTCCGCCAGCGAAGTTGAGCCACGCCCCTTGCTCTCCGCCCCACTGTTAAGTATGGGAAAACTGAAGCCTGTGCTTTTTTGCTCCTTGACCGAGGTGCGCAGTGAATGAGGCAACGAACACTTCTAAATTAATTAGAGTCAATTAAACTTCCTGAGCGCTAGAGAGTAAAGGAATTATTTGAGAGGCTTGGAGGATGTGGAGAGTCTGGAATATAACAGCATGAGAGAGGGCTTATAATGACAGGAAGTATACATCCAAAACAGGTACACAGTGCTCAGGAAAATCTGTGAAGTTTTCCAATACAAACAAGACAGTAATGAGATATCACTTTACAACTGTTATAGTGGCCGTTAACAAAAGAAATGTGTTGGGGAGGATGGGAATGGAACACATGTAGACTATTGCTGGGAATGTAAATTTCTGCACCCACTACGGAAAACACAGAGGTTCCTCAAAAAATTTAAAAACAGAGCTAACATAGGACTCACTAAATCCGCTTCCGGGTGTTTATCTGCAGAACAGAAAAATACTAATTCAAAGAGGTATCTACATCCTCTTATCTACTGCAGCATCACTTACAGTACCCAAGATATGTAAACAACCTAAGTGTCCACCGACGGATGAATGGATAAAGAACAATGTGTGGGGAAAACACACACACACACACACACACACAAAATAAACCCCAACGATATTCCCCACAGGCCTCGGTGACTTGGGCTGGTGTCACATCCCTGCAGCCTGAGCAGCCTTGTGTCCCAAGGCTGGACTGTGGCGGAGCTGAGGGGCCTAGGGAGGATGGGCCAGCAAATCAGCCCCCCTTGCACCTGCAGAGCCAGGTTACCTGGGGATGGGACCACCATCTCCAGATCCAGGTGGGCCATCGTACAGCTCAACCAAGCCGAGTGCACCCAAAGCCCGGTGGACCTTACAGCTGTAAGAGCTTTGATAAGTCACCAGGTCTCCAAGTCTCCTGGTGCTGGGTTCCCAGAGGCAGCCTCCTTCCTCGGAATCCCCCCACCTACATACGACAGTACCCTCAGCATTGTCGTGTGGGCAGGGGTTGGATTTTCCTGGGGCTGAAGGGTAAGGGGGAAGCAGCAATGAGACGCCAGCCCTTAGCTGTTTCTTCTGGCACATTCCACTGTAATATCTAACCCAGAAACAGGACTTTTTCTATGGCTCTGATTGCCCAGGAACCAGACTTGGGCCTGAAGAAGTGCTGCCGTCTAGTGTACAACTCCTTGAACAACAACTTAAAAACCAGTACTTCAGGGAGATCAGCTCTATGCTCTGTGAAAACCTAGAGGGGTGGGTTGGAGGGGGTCGAAGGGAGACGCAAGAGGGAGGGGGTATGGGGATATAGGTATACGTATAACTGATTCACTTTGTGATACAGCAGAAACTAACACAATTGTAAAGCAATTATACTCCAATAAAGATGTTAAAAAAAAAAAAACTGTGCTTACCGGCACTTAATATTCAAAGGGCTTGCAGGGGCTGTAAATGACAGCAACCCTCAAGGAACATTCTAGGGTAGGTAATCGAAAAACATTTAAAACTATGGAGGACTTGCCATAAGCCATTTCAAGAGGGAAATTTAACGGACACCGTTTTGTTTATTTTTGTTTTGTTTTGTAACCACATGGAAAGAGGTCCCCATTGCCAATGATTACAGAAAGAAAGATCAAAATCAAAATGAAGTATCACCTCACACCCGTCAGAAGGGCCATTATCAAAAAGTCTACAAGAAAGGCGAGACAGGGCATGGAGAAAAGGGAACCCTCCTGCGCTGGTTTGGGAAGGTAACTTGGTACCAGGCACAGGGGAGAACAGTATGGAGGTTTGTTAAAAAACTTAAAATAAAGCTACCACATCACCGGGCAACCCCACTCTTGGGCCTCTATGTGGAGAAACACCAAAATTCAAAAAGACACATCAACCCCCTGTTCACTCTGACAGTATTTACGGGAGTGAAGACGTGGAGGCAAACAAAGGTCCCACAGCAGATGGATGAATGAAGAGGATGTGGTACATATACCCAACGGAATATGACTCCGCCACAACAGCAATGAAATCATGACTTCTGCAGCCACATGCATGCACTGGAGATGATCACCCGAAGTGGAGAACGTCAGCGAGGAAAGGACAAATAGCATACGAGACCACAGAGGGGTGGAATCTAGCAATCGACACAAATGAACATATTAACAAACGAGAAACAGACTCACAAACTTAAAAAACAACTTCTGCTTACAAGACAGGGAAGGTGGGCGGGGAAGGGAGGGAGAAAGGGAGTGATGAATATATACACATGAATATATGTAAACTCGATAATTACCAAGGACCTAAGGCTTAGCACAGGGAACTCTAGTCACCAATCAGTTATAACCTATATGGGGAAAGAATCGGAAAAAGAATAGATATCTGTATATGTATAACTGAATCAGGTTGCTGTACAGCCAACACAAGCACAACACTGTGAATCCACTCTGTTCCAATATAAAATAAAATTAAACTTAAAAAGAAAGGAAATCCGAACGATATTCTCCACAGGGCTCCGTGACTTCTGTTACTATCAAATTCCTGGAACCCGAACAGCCTTGTGTCCCAAGTCTGGATTGTGGCGGAGCTGAGGGACCTGGGTAGGATGGGCCAGGAAACGAGACCCCCTTGCACCTGGAGTGCCAGGTTCCCTGAGGATGGGACCACGACCTACAGATACAGGTGGACCGAGCTGAAGCTCAGCCAAGCCGAGTGCACCCAAAGGCGGGGGGACCTTCCGGCTGGAAGAGATCTGAAAAGTCACCTGGTCTCGAAGTCTCCTGATTCTGGGTTTCCACCAGCAGCCTCCTTCCTCGGAATCCCCCACCTATGAACGACAGCATGCTCAGCACTGCCGTGTCGGCAGGGCTTGGGTTTTGCCTGAGGGTTGAAGGGGAAGAAGGAAGCAGCAATGAGGCACCAGCCCGTAGCTGTTTCTTCTGGCATATTCCACCCTAATCTACAACCCGGGAAAGCGACTTTCTCTATGGCTCTGGTTGCCCGAGTAACCAGTTGGGCCTGAAGAAGTGCTGCCCCCTTGTGGGCGTCCCACATGAAAACAACTTGAAAACGCGTGCTCAAGGGAACTTCATATTCAAAAGGCCTGCGGGGGCTGTAAATGACATCTGCCCTAAAAAGAGATGCTCGCAGAGGTAATGCAAAAAGAATTCAAGACAGAGCCGACCATCACGCAGCGAATTCAAGAGGGAAACTGTACTCACACCATTTAAAACAAAACCACCTGAAATGAAGAGCAAACTGCTGGTTACCCAAAGGACAGGTGTGTGGGGAGGAATCAGTTAGGATGTTGGGATTCACATATACACTACAACATGTATAAAATAGATAACCAACGAGGACCTACTGTACAGCAGAGGGAAATCTACTCAACACTCTGATATACCCTATAACAGAATAGCATCCACAAAAGTATACATGTATGCATATGTATAACTGTATCAGGTTGCTGGACACCCAAAAAAACACGACATAATTGTACATCAACTATACATCGACAGAAAATAAAAATTAAATTAAGGAAAAAAAAAAAAAAGAAAGGCCCACTCTATTCCCTGCAGGCCTATGTGCCCAGGCCTGGGCTCACATCCTTAAAGCTTGAGCTTACCTGGGTCCCAAGGCAGACTGTCCTGGGGTTGAGGGATCTGGAGAGGATGTGGTAGCAAAGCACCCCATTGCACCTGTAGTGACGGGTCCTCTCTGAATGGACCACAATCTCCAGATCCTGGCGGGCCCTCCTACACGTCAGCCAAACCTAGTGCACCCAAAGAATGGTGGGCCCTCTGGGCTGGAAGAACTTCGAAACGTCACCTGGTCTACACGTGTCCCAGTTGTCGGGTTCCCATGTGCAGCCTCCTTCCTTAGAGTCGTTCTCCATGTACATACGACAGCACCCTCGGCACGGCAGTTTGACAGGGATTGGGGATTGTCTGAAGTTGGGGGAAGAGCAAGGGGGAAAAGAAATGGAACACAAGCCCTTGGGTGATTCTTCTGGCACCTTCCACTCTAATTCATAACCCAGGAACAGAAGTTTCTAAGGCTCCTGTAGCCTTAGTAACTAGAGTTGGACAGGAGGAAATGCTGCCGCTTTGTGGCCGTTTCCCGTAACAACAACTTTAAACCCACTGCTTCACAAAACCGGCTGGGCTGGAAATGACACCTGCCCTCAGGAAACATCCTCGGGGAGGTTATCGAAAAAAAACTCAAGACAGGGCCGACCTTCACGCAGCCAATTTCGAGAGGGAAACTGTACTCACACCGTTTAAAACAAAACCACCTGCAACGATGCGCAACATCGCTAATTCTTAAAGAAAAGCAATTCAAACCTGCAACGAGGTGTCACGTTGCAACGGTCTGAACGGCCATCACCAAAATGCCTACAAACAATAAGTGTGGGAGAGGCTATGGAAGAAACGGAACACTCCTGTGCTGTTAGAGGAAATGTAAATTGCTTACAGGCGCTATGACAGCAGTACGGAGGGTTTTGAAGAAAAAATCGTAAAACTACAGAGAACAAGGGATCCGGCAATTCCACTCCTGGGCCTATATCTGGAGAAACTCATCATGCGAAACGGCACATGCACACCAACATTGCTCGCAGCAGGACATACAATACCCAATACTTGGAAGCAACCAAAATGTCCTTCGACAGATGAGTGGCTAACGTAAATGCGGTACGTATATACAATGGGATATCAGTCAGCCATATAAAAGGATGAAATCATGCCAATTACAGCAACATGGATGCACTGGAGATGATCATACTTACTGGAGGCGTCAGACAGAGCAGGAGAAAGAGCCTAGGGGACCAATTAGAGGTGGGATCAAACCAGCGATAAAAATGAATTCACTTACCAAAGAGAAACAGACTCACAAAGTGAGAAAACGACTTATGGTTACCTGTGTGGAAAGGGAGGTGGGGGTGAGGGAGGGAGAAATTAGATTATTGAGATTAACAATACACAATAATATATGTAAACTCGACAATTACCAAGGACCTACTGCTTAGCACAGGGAACTCTAGTCACCAATCAGTTATAACCTATATGGGAAAAGAATCGGAAAAAATGGATATCTGTATAAATGAATCAGGTTGCTGTACAGACAACACAAACACAATACTGGAAATCCACTGTGTTCCGATATAAAATCACTTAAAAAGAAAAGAAAAGCAATCCCAACGATATTACCCACAGGCATCGGTGACCTGGGCTGGTATCACATCCCTGCAGCCTGAGCAGCCTTGTGTCACAAGGCTGGACTGCGGCGGAGCTGAGGGACCTAGGGAGGATGGACCAGCAAATGAGGGCCCCTTGCACCTGCAAAGCCAGGTTCCCTGGGGATGGGACGACCATCTAAAGATCCAGGTGGGACGACCATCTAAAGATCCAGGTGGCCCGTCGTACAGCTCAACCAAGCCGAGTGCACCCAAAGCTCGGTGGACTTTTCGGCTGGAAGAGCATGGATAAGTCACCAGGTCTCCAAGTCTCCTGATTGTGGGTTCCCAGCGGCAGCCTCCTTCCTCGGAATCCCCTCCCCGCATACGATAGCACCCTGAGCATTGCCATGTGGGCAGCGGTTGGGATTCTCCTGGGGCTGAAGGGTAAGGGGGAAGCAGCAATGAGATGCCTGTCCTTAGCTGTTTCTTCTGGCACATTCTACCCTAACCTGCAACCCAGCAACAGGACTTTCTCTCTGGCTCTGGTTGCCCGAGTAACCACAGTTGAGCCTCAAGATGTGCCGCCCCCTTGTGCACGTCTCCCGTAACAACAAGTTGATAACCGGTGCTCAAGGGCACTGCATAGCCCCAGCGGGCCTGCGGGAGCTGTAAATGACACCTGCTCTCAAGAAACGTCCTGGGGTAAATAATCGAAAAAGAATTCAAACCAGCGTCGACTTGCCAGAAACCGTTTCAAGAGGGCAATTTGATGGACAGCGTTTTGTTAATTTTGTTTTGGTTTGTAACCACATGGAAAGAGATCCACATTGCCAGTGATTACAGAAAGTAAGATCAAAATCAAAACGAGGTATCACCTCACTCCCGCCAGAAGGGCCATCATCAAAAGTCTACAAACAACAAAGGATGGAGAGGGCACGGAGAAAAGGGAACCCTCTTGCACTGCTTTTGTCAAGGTAAATTGGTACCAGGTACGGGGGAGAACAGTATGGAGGTTTGTGAAAACACTTAACATGAAGCTACCACATGAGCAGGCAATCCCAATCTTGGGCGTCTATGCGGAGAAAAACTAAAATTCGAAAAGACACATCAACCCCATGTTCATTGAGGCAGTATTAACAGGAGCCAAGACGTGGAGGCAACCAAAGGTCCCACAGCAGACGGACGAATGCAGAGGATGTGGTACATATACCCGACGGAATATGACTCCGCCACAATAGCAATGAAATAATGCCTTCTGCAGCCACATGCATGGACTGGAGATGGTCAACCGAAGTGGAGGCCATCAGAGAGGGAAGGACAAAGAGCATAGGAGACCACAGAGGGGTGGAATCTAGCAATCGACACAAATGAACTCATTAACAAAAGAGAAACAGACTCACAGACTTAGAAAACAACTTCTAGTTACCAGAGGGGAAAGGTGGGCGCGGGAAGGCAGGGAGAAAGGGAGGGATGAATATATACACACGAATATATGTAAACTCCAAAATTACCTAGGACCTACTGCTTAGCCCAGGAAACTCTAGTCACCAATCAGTTATTACCTATATGGGGAAAAAATCGGAGAAAGAATAGATATCTGTATACGCATAACTGAATCAGGTTGCTGTACAGCCAACACAAGCACAGCACTGTGAATTCCCTCTGTTCCAATATAAAATAAAATTAAGCTTAAAAAGAAAAGAAATCCGAACGATATTCTCCACAGGGCTCGGTAACTTGTGCTACTGTCACATCCCTGGACCCTGAACAGTCTTGTGTCCCAAGTCTGGACTGTGGCGGAGCTGAGGCACCTGGGTAGGATGTGCCGGCAAAGGAGCCCCTCTTGCACCTGCAGTACCAGCTTCCCTGGGGATGGTACCACGACCTACACATCCACGTGGGCCGTGCTGCAGCTCAACCAAGCCGAGTGCACCGAAAGGCCCGCGGACCTTCCGGCTGGAAGAGCTCTGAAAAGTCACCAGGTCTCGAAGTCTTCTGATTGTGGGTTCTGACCGGCAGCCTCCTTCCTCGAAATCTCCCCACCTACAAAGGACAGCACCCTCGGCACTGCCCTGTGGGCAGGGGTTGGGATTTGCCTGGGGGCTGAAGGTTAAGAGGGAAGCAACATTGAGGCACCAGCCCTTAGCTGTTTTTTCTGGCACATTCCACCCTAATCTACAACCCTGAAACAAGACTTTCTCTATGGCTCTGGTTGCCCGAGTAACCAGCTGGGCCTGAAGAAGTGCTGCCCCCTTGTGGACGTCCCCCTTAACAACAACTTGAAAACCGGTGCTTAAGGGCACTTCCTATTCAAAAGGCCTGCGGGGGCTGTAAATGACACCTGCCCTCAAGTGAGATCCTCGGGGAGGTAATGGAAAAAGAATTCAAGACAGAGCCGACCTTCACGCAGCCAATTCGAGAGGGAAACTGTACTCATCACACCGTTTAAAACAAAACCACGTGCAACGAGGCGCAAACTGCCGGTTACCCAAGGGACAGGTGTGGGGGAGAAATCAGTTAGGACATTGGGATTCACATATACACTAAAACATGTATAAAATAGATAACCAACCAGGACCTACTGTACAGCAGAGGGAAATCTACTCAACGCTCTGATATACCCTATACGAGAATAGAATCCACAAAAGTGTGCATGTGTGTATATGTATAACTGTATCGGGTTGCTGGACACCTAAAACAAACATGCAATAATTGTAAATCAACTATACATCGACAGAATATAAAAATTAAATTAAAGGAAAAAAAAAAAAAAAGCAAGGCCCACTCTATTCCCCTTGGCTTAAGTGCCCGGGGCTGGGCTCACATCCCTAAAGCTTGAGCTGACCTGGGTCCCAGGTCTGGACTGTCCTGGGGTTGAGGGAGCTGGGGTGGGTGTGGTAGCAAAGCAGCCCCCGTGGACCTGTAGTGACGGGTCCTCTCTGCATGGACCACAATCTCCAGATCCTGGCGGGCCCTGCTACACGTCAGCCAAGCCTAGTGGACCCAAAGAATGGTGGGCCCTCTCGGCTGGAAGAACTTCGAAACGTCACCTGGTCTGCACATGTCCCAGTAGTGGGGTTCCCACGTGCAGCCTCCTTCCTTAGAGTCGTTCTCCATGTACATACATGGAGCACCCTCAGCACGGCAGATTGACAGCGTTTGGGAATTGTCTGAATTTGGGGGGAGGGCAAGGAGGAAAAAGAAAAGGAACACAAGCCCGTGGGTGATTCTTCTGGCTCATTCCACTCCACTTCACAACCCAGGAACAGGACTTTTGCTAAGGTTTCTGAAGCCTTAGTAACCAGAATTGGGCAGGAGGAAATGCCGCCGCCTTGTGGCCCTTTCCTGTAACAACAAGTTTAAACCCGCTGCTTCTTCACAAAACCGGCTCCACTGGAAATGACACCTGCCCTCAGGAAACATCCTCGGGGAGATAATATAAAGAACTCAAGACAGGGCCGACCTTCATGCAGCCAATTTCGAGAGGGAAACTGTACTCACACCGTTTAAAACAAAACCACCTGCAACGATGCGCAACATCGATAATTCTTAGAGAAATGCAACTCAAACCTACCACGAGGTTTCACCTCGCAGCAGTCAGAAAGACCATCACGAAAATGTCTACAAATATTTAGTGTGGGAGAGTCCGTGGAGGAAAGGGAACCTTCCTCGGCTGTTGGTGGGAATGTAAATTGCTAACAGGCACTATGCACAAGAGTACGGAGGTTCCTGAAGAGAAAAACTAAAACTAGAGTTACCACGTGATCCGGCAATTCCACTCCTCGGTCTATATCCGAAGAAAATCATCATGCGAAAAGGCACATGCACACCAACATGCTCACAGCACAGTATACAATAGCCAAGACCTGGAAGCAACCAAAATGTCCATCGACAGATGAGTGGCTAACAAAGATGCGGTAGTTGTATACAGTGGGATATAATTTAGCCATATAAATGTATGAAATCATGCCAATTGCAGTAACATGGATGGACCTAGAGGTAATCAGAGTAAGTCAAATACCTCAGACAAAGAAAGGCAAATCTCATATGGTATCACTTACAGATGGAATGGAACGCTGATGCAAACGTACTAATTTACAAAAGGGAAACTGACTAACAGGGTTACAGCAAAATCTGCTGGTTGCCAAAGGGAAAGATGTGGGGGTAGGAATCCGTTAGGCCGTTGGGATTCACATACACACTACAAGATGTATAAAATAGATAAGCAACCAGGACCTACACTACGGCAGAGTGACATCTACTCAACACTCTGATATACCCTACATGGGAAAAGCATCCGCAAAAGTATACATGTGTGTATATGTATAACTGTATCAGGTTGCTGGACACCTAAAACAAACCCGACAATTGTAACTCAACTATACGTCGACAGATAATAAAAATTAAATTAAAGAAAAAGAAAGAAAGGCCCACTCTCTTCCCCTCAGGCCTCTGTGGCCGGGGCTGGGCTCACATACCTAAAGCTTGAGCTGACCTGGGTCCCAAGGCTGGACTGTCCTGGGGATGAGGGAGATGGGGAGGGTGTGGTAGCAAAGCAGCCCCCTTGCACCTGTAGTGACGGGTCCTCTCTGCATGGACCACAATCTCCAGATCCTGGCGGGCCCTCCTACATGTCAGCCAAGCCTAGTGCACCCAAAGAATGGTGGGCCCTCTGGGCTGGAAGAACTTCGAAACGTCACCTGGTCTGCACGTGTCCCGGTCGTGGGGTTCCCACGTGCAGCCTCCTTCCTTAGAGTCGTTCTCCATATACATATGACAGCACCCTCAGCACGGCAGATTGACAGGGGTTGGGAATTGTCTGAATTTGGGGGGAGGGCAAGGGGGAAAAGAAATGGAACACAAGCCTTTGGGTGACTCTTCTGGCACCTTCCACTCTAACTCACAACCCAGGAACAGGACTTTTGCTAAGGTTCCTGTAGCCTTAGTAACCAGAGTTGGGCAGGAGGAAATGCCGCCTCCTTGTGGCCCTTTCCCGTAACAACAAGTTTAAACCCGCTGCTTCTTCACAAAACTGGCTGGGCTGGAAAAGACACCTGCCCTCAGGAAACATTCTCGGGGAGGTAATCGAAAAAGAATTCAAGACAGGTCCAGCCTTCACGCAGCCAATTTCGAGAGGGAAACTGTACTCACACCGTTTAAAACAAAACCACATGCAACAATGCGCAACATCGCTAATTCTTAAAGAAACGCAATTCAAACCTGCAACGAGGTGACACCTTCCAGCGGTTAGTACGACCATTACCAATAAGACTCCAAACAGTAAGTGCGGGAGAGGCCGTGGAAGTAACAGAACACTCCTCTGCTGTTGGTGGAAATGTAAGTTGCTAACAGGCGCTATGCACAGCAGTATGGAGGTTTTTGAAGAAAAAAACGTAAAATTACAGAGAACAAGTCATCCGGCAATTCCACAACTCGGCCTATATCTGGAGAAACTCATCATTCGAAACAGCACATGCACACCAACATTGCTCTCAGCACGATATACAATAGCCAAGACTTGGAAGCAACCAAAATGTCCTTCGACAGATGAGAGGCTAACGAAGAGGCGGTACGTATATAAAATGGGATATCAGTCAGCCATATAAAAGGATGAAATCATGCCAATTACACCAACATGGATGCACTGGAGATGATCATACTTAGCGGAGGACGTCAGACAGAGAAGGACAGAGAGCATAGGAGACCAATTAGAGGTGGGATCAAACAAGCGATAAAAATGAATTCATTTACCAAAGAGAAACAGACTCACAAACTGAGAAAATGACTTGTGGTTACCTGTGGGGAAAGGGAGGTGGGGGTGAGGGAGGGAGAAATTAGATTATTGAGATTAACAATACACAATAATATATGTAAACTCGACAATTACCAAGCACCTACTGCTTAGCACAGGGAACTCTAGTCACCAATCAGTTATAATCTATATGGGAAAAGAATCGGAAATAAATGGCTATCTGTATACCTGAATCAGGTTGCTGTAAAGAAAACACAAACACAACACTGGAAATCCACTCTGTTCCAATATAAAATCAAACTAAGCTTAAAAAGAAAAGAAAAGCATCCCAGCAATATTCTGCACAGGCCTCGGTGACTTGAGCTGATGTCACATCCCTGCAGCCTGAGCAGCCTTGTGTCCCAAGGCTGGACTGTGGCGGAGCTGATGGACCTAGGGAGGATGGGCCAGCAAATGAGCCCCCCTTGCCCCTGCAAAGCCAGGTTACCTGGAGATGGGACCACTATCTCCAGATCCGTCGTACAGCTCAACCAGGCCGAGTGCACCCAAAGCCCGGTGGACTTTTCGGCTGGAAGAGCTTGGATAAATCACCAGGTCTCCAAGTCACCTGATTGTGGGTTCCTGGCGGCAGCCTCCTTCCTTGGAATCACCCCGCCCGTGGACAACAGCACCCTGAGCATTGCCATGTGGGCAGCAGTTGGGATTCTCCTGGGGCTGAAGGGTAAGGGGGAAGCAGCAATGAGAAGCCAGCCCTTAGCTGTTTCTTCTGGCACATTCCACCCTAACCTGCAACCCTGCAACAGGCCTTTCTCTCTGGCTCTGGTTGCCCGAGTAACCACAGTTGAGCCTCAAGATGTGCCGCCCCCTTGTGCACGTTTCCCTTAAGAACAACTGGATAACCGGTGCTCAAGGGCACTTCATAGCCCCAGTGGGCCCGCGGGAGCTGTAAATGACACCTGCTCTCAAGAAACGTCCTGGGGTAAGTAATCGAAAAAGAATTCCATCCAGGGTCGACTTGCCAGAAACCATTTCAAGGGGGAAATTTGACGGACACCTTTTTGTTAATTTTGTTTTGGTTTGTAACCACATGGAAAGAGATCCACATTGCCAATGATTACAGAAAGTAAGATCAAAATCAAAACGAGGTATCACCTCACTCCCGTCAGAAGGGCCATCATCAAAAGTCTACAAACAACAAAGGATGGAGAGGGCACGGAGAAAAGGGAACCCTCTTGCACTGCTTTTGTCAAGGTAAATTGGTACCAGGTACGGGGGAGAACAGTATGGAGGTTTGTGAAAACACTTAACATGAAGCTACCACATGAGCAGGCAATCCCAATCTTGGGCGTCTATGCAGAGAAAAACTAAAATTCGAAAAGATACATTAATCCCATGTTCATTGAGGCAGTATTAACAGGAGCCAAGACGTGGAGGCAACCAAAGGTCCCACAGCAGACGGACGAATGCAGAGGATGTGGTACATACACCCGACGGAATATGACTCCACCACAATAGCAATGAAATAATGCCTTCTGCAGCCACATGCATGGACTGGAGATGGTCAACCGAAGAGGAGGACGTCAGAGAGGAAAGGACAAAGAGCATAGGAGACCACAGAGGGGTGGAATCTAGCAATCGACACAAATGAACTCATTAACAAAAGAGAAACAGACTCACAGACTTAGAAAACAACTTCTGGTTACCAGAGGGGAAAGGTGGGCGCGGGAAGGCAGGGAGAAAGGGAGGGATGAATAAATACACACGAATATATGTAAACTCCAAAATTACCAAGGACCTACTGCTTAGCACAGGGAACTCCAGTCACCAATCCGTTATAACCTATATGGGGAACGAATTGGACAAAGAATAGATATCTGTATACGCATAACTGGATCAGGTTGCTGTACAGCCAACACAAGCACAACACTGTAAATCCACTCTGTTCCAATATAAAATAAAATTAAACTTCAAAAGAAAAGAAATCCGAACGATATTCTCCACAGGGCTCGGTAACTTGTGCTACTGTCACATCCCTGGAACCCGAACAGCCTTGTGTCCCAAGTCTGGACTATGGCGGAGCTGAGGGACCTGGGTAGGATGTGACAGCAAAGAGCCCCCCTTGCGCCTGCAGTACCAGCTTCCCTGGGGATGGGACCTCGACCTACAGATCCAGGTGGGCCGTGCTGCAGCTCAGCCAAGCCGAGTGCACCCAAAGGCCCGCGGACCTTCCGGCTGGAAGAGCTCTGAAAAGTCACCAGGTCTCGAAGTCTTCTCATTGTGGGTTCCGACCGGCAGCCTCCTTCCTCGGAATCCCCCCACCTACGAAGGACAGCACCTTCGGCACTGCCGTGTGGGCAGGGGTCGGGATTTGCCTGGGGGCTGAAGGTTAAGAGGGAAGAAGCAATGAGGCACCAGCCCTTAGCTGTTTTTTCTGGCACATTCCACCCTAATCTACAACCCGGAAACAAGACTTTCTCTATGGCTCTGGTTGCCCGTGTAACAGTTGAGCGTGAAGAAGTGCTGCCACCTTTTGGACGTCCCCCATAACAACAACTTGAAAACCGGTGCTCAAGGGCACTTCATATTCAAAAGGCCTGCGGGGGCTATAAATGACACCTGCCCTCAAGTGAGATCCTCGGGGAGGTAATGGAAAAAGAATTCAAGACAGAGCCGACCTTCACGCAGCCAATTCGAGAGGGAAACTGTACTCATCACACCGTTTAAAACAAAACCACGTGCAACGAGGCGCAAACTGCCGGTTACCCAAGGGACAGGTGTGGGGGGAGGAATCAGTTAGGACGTTGGGATTCACATATACACTGCAACATGTATAAAATAGATAACCAACCAGGACCTAGTGTACAGCAGAGGGAAATCTACTCAACACTCTGATATACCCTATACGAGAATAGAATCCACAAAAGTATACATGTGTGTATATATATAATTGTATCAGCTTGCTGGACACCTAAAACAAACACGACATAATAGTAAATCAAGTATACGTCGACAGAAAACAAAAATTAACTAAAGAAAAAAGGAAAGAAATGCCCACTCTCTTCGCCTCAGGCCTCTGTGACTGGGGCTGGGCTCACATACCTAAAGCTTGAGCTGACCTGGGTCACAAGGCTGGACTGTCCTGGGGTTGAGGGAGCTGGGGTGGGTGTGGTAGCAAAGCAGCCCCCGTGGTCCTGTGGTGACGGGTCCTCTCTGCATGGACCACAATCTCCAGATCCTGGCGGGCCCTCCTACACGTCAGCCAAGCCTAGTGCACCCAAAGAATGGTGGGCCCTCTGGGCTGGAAGAACTTAGAAACGTCACCTGTTCTGCACGTGTCCCGGTCGTGGGGTTCCCACGTGCAGCCTCCTTCCTTAGAGTCGTTCTCCATGTACATACGACAGCACCCTCAGCATGGTGGTTTTACAGGGGTTCGGAATTGTCTGAAGTTGAGGGGCTGACAAGGGGGAATAAGAAATGGAACACAAGCCCTTGGGTGATTCTTCTGGCACCTTCCACTCTAACTCACAACCCAGGAACAGGAGTTTTGCGAAGGCTCCTGTAGCCTTCGTAACCAGAGTTGGGCAGGAGTTAATGCCGCCGCCTTGTGGTCCTTTCCCGTAACAACAACTTTAAACCCGCTGCTTCTTGACAGAACCGGCTGGGCTGGAAATGACACCTGCCCTCAGGAAACATCCTCGGGGAGGTAATGGAAAAAGAATTCAAGACAGGGCCGACCTTCACGCAGCCAATTTCGAGACGGAAACTGTACTCACACCGTTTAAAACAAAACCACCTGCAATTAAGCGCAACATCGCTAATTCTTAGAGAAACGCAATTCAAACCTACCAGGAGGTGTCACCTCGCAGCGGTTAGAACGACCGTCTCCAAAATGTCTACAAACGGGCTTCCCTGGCGGCGCAGTGGTTGGGAGTCCGCCTGCCGATGCAGGGAACACGTGCCCCGGTCCGGGAAGATCCCACATGCCGCGGAGCGGCTGGGCCCGTGAGCCATGGCCGCTGGGCCTGCGCGTCCGGAGCCTGTGCTCCGCAGCGGGAGAGGCCACAGCAGTGAGAGGCCCGCATACCGAAAAAAAAAAAAAAAAAAAAGTCTACAAACAATAAGTGTGGGAGAGGCCGTGGAAGAAAGGGAACCTTCCTCTGCTGTTGGTGGGGATGTAAATTGCTGACAGGCGCTATGCACTAGAGTCTGGAGGTTCCTGAAGAGAAAAACTAAAAACTAGCGTTACCACCTGATCCAGCAATCCCACTCCTCCGTCTATATCCGGAGAAAATCATCATGCGAGAAGGCACATGCACACCAACATTGCTTACAGCACGGTATGCAATAGCGAAGACTTGGAAGCAACCAAAATGTCCTTCGACAGATGAGTGGCTAATGAAGATGCGGTACGTACATACAATGAGATATCAGTCAGCCACATAAAAGGATGAAATCATGTCAATTACAGCAACATGGATGCACTGGAGATGATCATACTTAGCGGAGGACGTAAGGCAGAGAGACAAACAGCATAGGAGACCAATTAGAGCTGGGATCAAACAAGCAATAAAAATGAATTCATTTACCAAAGAGAAACAGACTCACAAACTTAGAAAATGACTTACGGTTACCTGAGGCGAAAGGGAGGCAGGGGGAAGGGAGGGAGAAATTAGACCATTGAGATTAATATATACACAATAATATATGTACACTCGACAATTACCAAGGATCTACTCCTGACCACAGGGAATATCTTCACCAATCTGTTATAACCTATATTGGAAAAGAATCGGCAGAAGAATGGATATCTGTATACGCATAACTGAATCAGGTTGCTGCACAGACAACACATTCACAACACTGTAAATCCACTTTGTCCTAATATAAAATAAAATTAAATTTAAAAAGAAAAGAAAAGAAAAGAAATCCCAATGATATTCCTCACAGGCCTCAGTGACCTGGACTGGTATCACATCCCTGGAACCTGAGCCGACTTGTGTCTCAAGGCTGGACTGTGGCGGAGCTGAATGACCTAGGGAGGATGGGCCAGCAAATGAGCCCCCCTTGTACCTGCAATGCCAGGTTCCCTGGGGATGGGACCACCATCTCCAGATCCAGGCGGGCCGTTGTACAGCTCAACCAAGTCGAGTGCACCCAAATCCCGGTGGAGTTTTTCGCCTGGAAGAGTTTTGAGAAGTCACCTGGTCTCCAAGTCTCCTGTTGGTGGGTTCCCACCGGTAGCCTTCTTCCTCGGAATCCCCCCCTCCGTACTACAGCGTCCTCAGCATTGTCCTGTGGGCAGGTGTTGGGATTTGCCTGGGGCTGAAGGTTAAAGCGAAGGAGCAATGAGACACCAGCCCTTAGCTGTTTCTTCTTGCACATTCCACCCTTACCTAACCCGGGAACACGACTTTCTCTATGGCTCTGGTTACCCGAGTAAACGGGGTTGGACTTGAAGAAGTGCCGCCACCTTGTGGGCATCTCCCGTAACAACACCTGGAAAACCGGTGCTTATGGGCACTGCAGAGTCACAAGGCCTGAGGGGCCATAAATGACATGTGCCCTCAAGAAATGTCCTGGGGGGTGACTTCTGTGGTGGCGTAGTGGTTGAGAATCTGCCTGCCAATGCTGGGGACACGGGTTCAAACCAAGGTCCTGGAAGATCCCACATGCTGCGGAGCAATTAAGCCTGCAAGCCGCTACTGAGCTGGCACACGTGGAGCTCGTTCTCCGCAACAAGAGAAGCCACCACTTCGAGAAGCCTGCGCACTGCAACGAAGACCCAACGCAGCCAAAAATTAAGTAATCAATTAGTTAATTAAGAAAAAAAAGAAATATACTGGGGGTAGGTAATCGAAGAAGAATTCAAAACAGGGCCAACTTTTTAGAATCCAATTTCAAGAAGTAAATTTTATGCACACTTTTTAAAAAAATAAAACGAGAACATGCTGAGCATCGCTTATTATTAGAGAAATGGATATCAAAACTACAGAGAGGTGTCACTTTGGGCCAGTGAATATGGCCATAATTAATACGTCTCCAAACAGTACATCCGCGAGAGGGCTCGGAGTAAAGGGGAGCCTCCTTCACTGTTTTTGGTAATGTAAACTGATAACAGCCACGATGGAGAAGAGCATGAAGGTTCCCTCAGAAACTAATAATAGATGTAGCATATGATCCAGTAATCGCACTCCTGGGCCTATATATGGAGAAAACACCAAAATTCAAAAAGATACATGCACATCGACGTTCACTGCAGCAGTATTTACAATAGCCAAGACATGGAAGCAACCAAAATGTCCATTGACAGATGGATTTATAAAGAAGATGTGGTACATATATACAATGATATATTACTTAACCATGAAAAATAATGAAATAATGCTTTTTCCAGCAGCATGGATGGACATGGAGATGGGCATAGTACATGAAGGAAGTCAGACAGAGAAACATAAATAGCATTTGATGTCACTTATATGTGGAATGTAAACATAGGCGCACACAAAACCGAGCTCTAGATATAGAGTACAGATTGGTGTTCCCTGGGTAGGGGGTAGATATGAGGGAAGGGTGTCAACATGTACAGACTTCCACTTATAAAATAAGTAAGTCCTGTTGTTGTAGTCTGCACCATGGTGACTAAGTTAACATTCCCGTATTGCATATTTGATAGTTGCTTAGAGTAGATCCTAATAGTTCTCAGCACAGGAAAAAAATTTTCGTAAGTATATATGGTGACAGATGTTAATTAGGCTTAGTGTGGTGATTGTTTTGCAGTGTATGCAAATATCGAATTATTATGTTGTACACCTGAAACTGATATAATGGTATATGTGAAGTATACCTTAAAAAAAAATGAGAGTTTTCTCAGTCAGCACCAGTCTGCACTGTCCTGGGTACCCCAGGGTACACAGGGGCAAAACCTCACCCCAGCTTTTGGTAGCTACTTGGCTTGTACTCTGCCTAAGTGCCAGCCTTCAGCACCGGCCTGGGCTCCTGGGGAAGGGCTATAGAGCATAATCGGAAGATCCTGAGCTTTGGGGTCAGAAGATGGCCTCGGTTCATGTTCCAGCAGTGTTACTTGACTGCTGTGACTCCTAGTATCACAGTCCGTAAAATGAGGATAAAATAGTTTCCACCTCATAGGACTGTGAAGACTGAGTGAGATTATGTGGGGCGGGGGGAGTATGGGGAGTGGTCTTAACAGTGGCTCCAACTCTGGACAGGAGCACTGATTCTGCAACTAGCACTTGGCCTCCATAGCCTTCTGTTTAAGGACATGAGGCTCCCAGCATGGAGAACGTTGAGCTTTTGGAGGGTAATCACCAGTGAAAGGGCAGTTAAATAGGTGTCCAGAGCCCAGGCTGCCTCTTACTTTGTGACTTTGATCAAGTCCCATCCCCTTAGTTTGCCTCAGTTTTCCCATCTGTACAGATAAAATGGATTCCAAAGCTCTTTTATTTTTTCAACCTGATGACCCCATTTTTTTCACTTTACAGGGTTGGGAGGCGTGGACAGGGACTTCCCCTTGTGTACTGGCACAGACAAGGAAGAGACTTGCCAACCTGTCAGAAGCAAAGCAACAGACCCAGATCTGCCTTTGTTACTGGCCTCTGCCTTGGGTCCTGGCAGCCAGGACTGGGGAATGAAAACACCTTATTTCATGCCTGGGTCAGAGTCCCAGCACAAGCCATGCTCCCAGGCAGGACTATGTCTGGGATCAGGCGATGAAACTTCTATTAAACCATCATGATTTTGCCTGTTATTCTAACACTCACAAAAGCCAGTGTCACATTCACCATTTCATTTGCTCAAGAAAGCAATGGCCGCGTGGCCCCTTATTGTCTAAGTCCATCCCTAGCAGCGCGATGTTTGGGCATCACAGTGAAATCGCTGATCAGGAGAGGGAGCTCATGATGTGGGCATTGTACGTCAGGGCCGGGTGTGTGGCACGTCACGCAACTCCCCAAACACTTGGCTTCCCTCCAGGCTGGCCCAGGCCCCAGTTCCCAGGCCTCTGCCACCTGCCACTGCGGTTGGGAGCAGGTGGGTTGAGGGCTGGCACACTCCGTCCACTGGCACAGGGAAATGAGAGCCGTGACGGAAGATCTGGCAGGGCCACAGGAGGGTAGGGCCTGGTCTGGAGAATCGGCAGATATTGTGCCAGTCTGGGTGGTGTCCAGGGGAGGCAGATGAAGGCTGCTCTGGGTCAGGGAGGAAGCAGGCAGAGGGAAGGAAGGGGAAGAAAGAGAGAGGCGCAAGCAGGGAAAGAGGGAGAAAAAAATGACAAGAAAAAACTGAAGGGGTAGTGAACCATTGTAGTTGTCAGATGCCAGAGCCAGTGGACCCAGATTTGAATCCCAGCCCTGTAATCTTATCCCGGGTGGGTCACTTAGGTTCTCTGAGCTTTAGTTTTGTCATCAGTAAAATGGGATCATGATTGTGCCTCCCTCCTAGGTTGGAGGATTAAGTTGGTTAATATTTGGAAAGTGCTGGAACAATGCCTGGTACACAGGAAGGACTAAATAAATGTTTGTTAAATACAGAGAAGGGAGGCGTCATTCAAATGCCTTGGCAGTTGTATCAAGCTGTGCTATAGGAGGTGTGAGGATCCAGTCTGGTTCGTGGCAATATTTTTGAGACTCATGGCCCTGCCAGATGGGAACTCAGAACAGAATTAAATAGTAACCACATTCATTGAATCCCATGACGGGGTGGGGAGTGGCAGCCTCTGCAGACCTGAAAAGTAGGAAATATGGAATTGACTTGGGGGCACGTGAACTGCAAGGCCACCCAATTTGCAGGTCATGGACCGGCATCTCCTTTGACAAAGCAGGGCCACCACCCACCCAGAGGGACTTTTGGTGAATGAGAAAGATGCCCCCCTCCCTCCAGCAGATGTAGCCCTGTGCCAGGACTCAAGCCCTGTGCTTGGCGAGTGGGGCGAGGCCTGGATTTCTGCTCCCACTCAACCCCTCGACTGTGCTATACACAACCCGCACTACAGTCCCAGGGACAGAGGTGAGATTACAGGTCAACATGGTCCTCAGGTCGGGGAAAAAAATGACACTTGTTGTCTGCAGCTTCAGATCTCATTCCTCTGACATAAATCTCTGGAGATATGTATGCTCAGGCAGTTGAGAAGTTAATCCCAATTTCAGCCCAGAATTGAAGTAATCTGTATATAATATGTGGTATTTTAAGTATTTGAGGTATTTAAGAGAGTATGGCATGTAGAGCATCTAACACATCAGGCCTGCGCCTCCAGTTTGAAATGTGTAACTCAGATCCTGAAGCTGACATTCTAGTGGACAGACACAGACACTAAACAATAAATATACTATATAAGTACATTATATAGTATGTTGGAAAGTGATGAGTGCTATAGAAAAAAGAAACAAATAGAGTAAAGGGGATGGGGCGGGCCAGGTCACAGTGTTTAGTAGGGTGCTTAGAGTAGACCTCACTGAGAAGGCACAGTTTGAAGAAGAAAGAACTGAAGGCAGTGAGGAATGAGCCACATGGATCTCTTGGGGAGAAACATTCCACGCAGAAGGAAAAGCCAGTGCAAAATCCTTAAGGCATGGTGGGCCTGGCAGGTTGAAAAAAGAATGATGAGGCCAACACCCGTGCTCATAGCAGCATTGTGCACGGTACCCAAAAGGTGGGAAGAACCCAAGTATCCATCAGTGGATGAACGGATAAACAAGATGTGGTCTAGCCGTACAATGGAGCATTATTCAGTCATAAAGAGGGACGAATTTTTGACATATGCTATAACATGGATGGACCATTTTCTTCGTGCTTAGTGAAGTAAGCCAGACACAGAAGGACAAATTCTGTATGATTCCACTTCTATGAAGCCCCTAGATTAGGCAAGTTCACGGAGACAGAAAGTTGAAAAGAGGTGACCAGGGGCTGGGGACAGGGAAGGAGGGGGAGTTTCATAGGTGCAGAGTTTTTGGGGGGTGATGAAAAAGTTTTGGGAGTAGTTAGTGGTGCTCGTTACACAAAATTGTAAGTATATTTAATGCCACTGAATTGTACACTTAAAAAGGGTTAAAATGATAAATATAATGTATATGTTTACCATAAGTAAAAAAACTAGAGGCCAATGTGGCTGGAACAGACGGAGCGAGGGAGACAGTGATAGGACTTGGGTCCTAGAGCTCGAGGCGAGAGGGCAGGTCATGGTTATTATGGCGACTTCTGCCTTTACTCTGAGTGAGGTGGGGGAAGGAGGAGGGTTTGGAGCAGGAGAGGAACAGGATTTGCCTTTTGGCTTCTGTCCTGGGAACAGAGGCAGAGGACAGAAATGCCACGTGTGCTTGGCACATAGTAAACCCTTGATAAGTGTCAGTGTAAAGGATGCATGCTGAGAAATAGAGACACAGATGTAGAGAAAAAACGTATGGACACCAAGGGGGGAAAGTGGTAGGGTGGGTGGTGGTGGTGGGATGAATTGGGAGATTGGGATTGACGTATATACACTAATATGTATAAAATAGATAACTAATAAGAGCCTGCTGTAAAAAATAAATAAAATTCAAAAAAAAAAAAGAAAAAAAAAGGATGCATGCTGAGTCTCTGGAAGGAAGCAAATTCTGGCAGTAGTTGCCTCTGGGGAGGGGCGCTGGGTTGGAGGAGACCTTTTCACAGAGCATGCTCTTTGTAGGCTATGCGTGCAGGGTGAGCAGAGGGCTGAGAGGAGCCGAGACAGCCACCAGGGGGCGCCATACGGCCACGTCGAGCCGTGCAGACGGCCCAGGTTGCCAGCGTGGGCTGGTCCCCATCTTAGGCCTTCCGAGGCTACCCCCTGCTGCCCAGCAGCGGAGGGTGAGCACCCCAGTGGCCTGGTGCGAGAGAGTCAGCCCCCCTCCTGCTCCGCGACCAGGCCCGTGCACCGCTGAATGTGAACCCCCTTTCTCTTGCAGGGGCTTGACTGAGCAGCTGACGACAGCATGGAGCTCAGACGGCCCGTCGCACAGCGTGTTCTGGACCTTATGCCTTCAGCAGAGCTCATGGGTTCTTTTTTCTCTGGGACCCCACCCCCAAATCTATCCTTTCCACAGCCTGTCAATGGGAGTAAATGGCACCTCCGTTCAGCCAGGTGCCCCAGCCCAAAGCCTTGGGGTCGTCTTTGACCCCTCTTCTCTCACACTTCATTCGGAATCCATCAGCCAGTCCCGTGGACTTTTGCTCTGAAACGGATCTAGAATATGCCCAGTTCTCCCCACCTCGCTGCCACACCGCCATCTCTGGCCTGGATGACGGCAGCGGCCTCCTCCCCGCCCCTCCTGCCTCTGCTCAGCCCCAGGCACCCCTACAGCCTCTGCTCCCCTCGCAGACAGAGGCATCCAACTGGACCAAAGTTAGGTCAGGCCCTCTGCCGGGCACCCTCCTGAGGCTGCCACCAAAGTCCTCCCAATGGCCCACAGGACTGCCTCACCTGGACCCCGGTCCCCCTCGGATGCATCGCTTGGCGCCCTCCCCTGCCCCAGTGCTCAGGCACAGCGGCCTCAGCTCCTGCCCTCACTGGGGAGGATGCTCCACCTCCAGGCACCTGCACTTGCTGGTCCCGTGCGGGGAACACTCTTCTCCCAGATTCTTAAATGCCTCTGTCCCTCACCTCCTTCAGGCCTCTGCACTAACGTCGCCTCATCCCGACCATCATATCAAAGCAGCACATCCCAGGCCACAGCTGGGACCGGGTGAGGCACCCATGGTACAAAGTTGAAGGGGGCGCTCGCTCTCAGACGGTGCACCGCAGGCCTCCCTTCTGCACTCAGGGAGCCTCAGTCACCTCACGTGCTCCTGGCTGTTCACCCACCTCCTGACCCCTTTCCCTCTGTGGCTGTGCCCTGCATTCACTTCCTTCATCTCTTCTGAATTTGCGTGTGTTTATTGCTCCCCTCTCTCCCTCTTGGATGCCAGCTGCACGTGGTAGCAACTCTGCCTCATTTGCTGCTGCATCCCAGCCTCCAAACGGGCTGGCACGTGATAGGCCCTCAATAAATGTTTGTTGCAGGACTCAGCGAATGAATGCGTGACCTGAAGTGCCCTTCCCTTTTCCCCCACCCCCTTTAAGCCTGGCTAACTCCTCCTCAACCTTTAGAACCCATTTCAAGGGCCTGCCCTCCCTAACCCCTCCCAGATGGAGGTGGCATTTCATCTCTTGTGAGTCCCAGGCCTGTCACCGGACCAGACACAGTGAGCTTCTCAAGGAAGAAACGCTGTCTTAGTCACGCACCAGGACAGTTTAGCTGTCAGAACTTGAGTGAGTTATTTATCCTCTCTATGTATCAGTTTCCTCACCAGTAAAATGGGGATAATGACCCCCCTCATAGGATTCTATGAGGATCAAATGAGTTAATTTGTGCAAAGCACGTAGAACAGTTCCTGGCACAAAGTAAGTGCTCAATAACTGTGAGCTTTTAGTATTTTTGTTATTATCCACCAGTGCCCTGCAAAGGACCTGGCCCAGGAAATAGTTGCTGAATGAATGAATTGCTGAATCATGAGTGACCTTCTACTTTATGAGCAGAAAGCCAGAGCATGGAAATGGGTAAGATTTTAGCTGGGAGAAAAAATAGACTCTCACCAAGCATATTAAGCATTTTAATTAGAGCCTCCTCCCCGCCCCCGTGCTGTCTGGCCGCTGCCTTCTGCTCTTATTTTTGTTTGACTTTGGTGGCACTTTGAGAATCAGAATTTGGGGCATGTCTTCTGCCTGCGACGTGAGCCCATGCGCCAGGCCTAGTGGCCTCCCATGTGCCTCCCAGCCTCCTGCTTTAAATAGCCTCCTCTGGCTAACTGTGAATAGGCAGCCTGGAATACTTATGTAAACCGGCCAAACTCTCCCCCATGTAGCTGAGACCCCGAGTCTCCCAGCAAATCCCACCAGAGGGGGAACAAGCGGCTCCTCCCGCCAGCAGGGGCCGCCCAACATCTTCTTCTCCTGAGAGGCTCAGGGGAGCTCTGGGAATCACTCACCTGTCCCTGGTGGGACTTAAAGAATTCTGATGCTTGTCCGGAACCCTCAGGTTGATCTGAAACGCATCCTGGACTCTGGGGTTTTTAACACTTCCCATGTGATTCCAGTGTTCAACCGAGACTGAGAATCACAGCTCAGGACCTCTGCCTCCCTCTACCAGCCGCTGGGTGGGCTCATTCTAGGCACAAAGCATCCGTCTCACCTTCTTGAGCCACCTGTTATAGGCAGCAGCATTTCCAAGCTTCTGAGCTGTCCCTGTGCCTCCTGTACAATTTCACCCCTTTTACAAATTGCCTGTTATTTACCTTGAAGACAAGGTAAATAAATTTTATTTATTTATTTAAAATTTTAACCACATTTTAGGCAGATGTGAAATTATGAGTTGGATGTACTAGTCTGTTTTCTTTAATACACATTTAAATAAAAGCTAAACTATTAAAACTTTGAGCCATATACCAACCCAAATCATGTTCTTCAGAGCCAGGGCCACACTCACCACACCAGGAAGGGAGCAGAGAAGGGACACCCAGGGCACGTGTGATCACGGAATAGAGGCTGCCTTCCAGGCTTGCACGGAGAGGGAGAGGAGGGTGGGGGATAACTCCCAAGTCCAGGACAGCACAGGGATGCTGAAAATGCTTAAAATCCCTCTAGAGGAACACACAAGAAACTAGTAAAAGTAGCTACTTCTGGAACTTCTGGACTTTTTTTTTTTCACTTTTAAACATAAATCTTTTTGGGGGGGATCCACACCACATGGCATGCCAGAACTTAGTTCCGCGACCAGGGACCGAAACTGTACCCCCCCCTGCAATGGAAGCCGAAGTCTTAAACACTGGACCACCAGGGAATCCCAATAAATCATTTTTGAAAAGATACAGAATAGGTTAACAGAAAGAAGTGTCCATGATGGAGACGCCAGTGCCAGAGCCCTGACTTTTGCTGAGAATGTCCAGCCCTGTCCAGGCAGGAGAGACACAGAGTCAGGGTGGGGACGCCTGGTGTTTTAGTCCCCAGACACCCACTGCACTCTAGATGGGACATGTAGGCGTCCTCAGGCCTCAGCCAGGGCACAACCGTCCCTGCGAAGGAAAGTGGGGAAGGAGCCAGAGTAAGGTCACCAGGTTAAGCAAACAAAAAGTACAGGACACCTAGTTAAATTTGAATGGCAGTGAAACAATGAACAATTTTATAGTAGAAGTACATTCTATGCAGTATGTCCCATCCATACATCTATTAAAAATATAGGGACTTCCCTGGCGGTCCAGTGGTTAGGACTCTGGGCTTCCACTGCAGGGGGCATGGGTTTGATCCCCGGTCGGGGAGCTAAGATCCCCCATGCCACACAGTGTGGCCAAAACAAACGAATAAAATAAAATGGCTCAAGAAGCTGAGTTAAAACAATTTATTCAGTTTATCCAACTTTTAACTGGGCATCCTGTACTTCCCCTGGAGGCAACTGGGAGAGGCATCCGACCACAACGCAGGTCTCACTCCCTTGGGAAGGAGAGGAAAAGAGGGCAAGTGGGTAATGCGATAGGCTGATAATGGCCCCCCAAAATGCCCAGAACCTGTGACAGTTACCTTATGTGTCCAAAGGAATTTGCAGATAGGATTGAATGGAGGATCTCAAGGTGGGGAGATGATCCTGGATTATCCAGGTGGGCCCTAAATGTAATCACAAGCATTCTTAGCAAAGAGAGGCAAGCGAGTCAAAAGAGGAAGTAAAAGGTGTGGCCACCAGGCCCTTGGGGTGTCCTGTCCCTTGGGAAGGGCCTGGTGCGCTCAGTCACTGGCTGGAAGCAGGCCATGAGAACCTGGTCTCCGAGGCAGTGTCTTGTGTCCTTCCTTCAGTGCAGGCAGCTGAGGCAGTCAGTGACACACCCCATCCTTGGAAACCTCAGGGGTGCATTCTTATGGCTACCATCTACCGCAACCTCTTTTTCTCATCCTACCACAAAGAAGCCAACACACAGAGAAGATAAGAAACTTGCCAAGGTCACACAGCCTTCAAGTGTTGTGACTGGGATTTGAACCTAAGTAGTCTGATTCTAGAGGCCACACAACTTGAGCCCGATTCTAGAATGCTTCCTTCACATATCTTTGAGTAAAAGCTGCTTTGAACCACTTTGGGAATCAAGTAGAATGTATACTAGAGATAGGTTAATTTTAAAAATATTAGGGGGGCTTCCCTGGTGGCACAGTGGTTGAGTCCGCCTGCCGATGCAGGGGACACAGGTTCGTGCCCCGGTCCAGGAAGATCCCACATGCCGCGGAGCGGCTGGGCCCGTGAGCCATGGCCGCTGAGCCTGTGCATCCGGAGCCTGTGCTCCGCAATGGGAGAGGCCACAAGAGTGAGAGGCCCGCATAACGCAAAAAAATAAAAAATTAAAAAATAAAAATATTAGGAACTTCCCTGGTGGCGCAGTGGTTAAGAATCCGCCCACCAACGCAGGGGACATGGGTTCAATCCCTGGTCCGGGAGGATCCCACATGCTGCAGAGCAACTAAGCCTGTGTGCCACAACTACTGAGGCCACATGACACAACTACTGAAGCCCGTGCACCTAGAGCCCGTGCTCCGCAACAAGAGAAGCTACTGCAATGACAAGCCCACATACCACAACGAAGAGCAGCCCCCGTTTGACGCGACTAGAGATAGCCTGTGTGCAGCAACAAAGACCCAATGCAGCCAAAAATAAAAATAAACAAACAAACAAATAAATAAATAATATTAGAGACTCATAATATCCAGTGTTGGAAATGGTGAAGGGAAATGCGTACTCTCAAATCTCCTGCACTCTTGTGGGAGTATAAATTGTGTACAGCCTTTTGTAGAACAATTGGCAGGATTTACAAAAATTGTATCTGTCCATGACTTTTGTCCTAGAGATTTCCCTTCTAGGTGTTCTATTCCACAGAAACTCTCACGTCTGCACAAGGCTGCTCATCACGGCATGGTTTGTCATCAGGGAGCACTGAAAATAACCTAGATATCCAGCAATAAGGGAGTGCGAAAATGAATGATGGCGCCTCCATACGTTAACCATTGCAGTGATTAAAAAGAACAGGGGGCGCTTCCCTGGTGGCGCAGCGGTTGAGAGTCTGCCTGCCGATGCAGGGGACGCGGGTCCGTGCCCCGGTCCGGGAAGATCCCACGTGCCGCCCAGCGGCTGGGCCCATGAGCCATGGCCGCTGAGCCTGCGCGTCCGGAGCCTGTGCTCCGCAACGGGAGGGGCCCCAACAGTGAGTGGCCCGCGTGCCGGAAAACAAAAACAAAAACAAAAACAAAAAAACCCAGGGGATATCTCTAATGGCACAGTCATGTGGTGCGAAAAGCAGCTGAGGACGAGGAATAGAGTAGAGGGACGATACATTTATGCAAAATAAGAGGAAACAAGTTGTGAGAGTGCGTTTGTGTGTGAGCTCATGTGATGTGTGCAAATATGCAAATGCAGGGGCTACTATGGCTAGGATTTGTGTTTCTTTCCAGAGACTCAATGGGTATCCTTTCTTTTTTCTTTTTTTTGGCAGTTTATTTTTTTTTTATTTTTTAATTAACATCTTTATTTTATTTATTTTTTTAAATTTATTTATTTATTTTTGGCTGCATTGGGTCTTCATTGCTGCGCATGGGCTTTTCTCTAGTTGTGGCGAGCAGGGGCTACTCTTCGTTCTGGTGCGTGGGCTACTCTTCGTTGTGGTGCGTGGGCTTCTCATTGCAGTGGGTTCTCTTGTTGCGGAGCATGGGCTCTGGGCGCACGAACTTCCATAGTTGTGGCACGTGGGCTCAGTAGTTGTGGCTCACGGGCTCTAGAGCACAGGCTCAGTAGTTGTGGCACACAGACTTAGCTGCTCTGCGGCATGTGGGATCTTCCTGGACCAGGGCTCGAACCCATGTCCCCTGCATTGGCAGGCAGATTCGTAACAACTGAGCCACCAGGGAAGCCCTAATTAGCATCTTTATTGAAGTATAATTGCTTTACAATGTTGCGTTAGTTTCTGCTGTATAACAAACTGAACCAGCTATATGTATACATATTGAGCATCCTTTCAACTGACACTTACTGAGGGTTTACTATATGCCCAGCACATTCGGCATTTTTGCCCTCTGCACCTCTCCTCAACACACAAGCCAGAGGTCAGATCCTGTACCTCCTCTATTCCAAACACTCCCGGGAGGGAAGTCACAACCGGCATTGAGCACATCCCTCTGGGGCACGTCCTGTCCCAGCTGGCGAATCCGTCACAGGCCCTGGAAGTGCGGGACCCTCCCCCTTGGCCTACCAGCCTCAAGCCCAGAGTTTCTGGCTCCTCCCTGTGCCTTTACCTTCTCTGATTTCTGATGCTTTCTTTGATCTCTGGGGCCTTGCAGGCTCTGGAGAGGCTGTCCCTCCCAGGGTAGCCAATTCCTAGAGATAGTAAAGGATTACCTGGAAGAATGACTTTTAGATGCAAACTAACCCATCCAGAGACAACACCCCCATCACCTCCTTTCTGGAGCTCTTATACCCTGAGCCATTACCGCCCCCCAGCCCCCGTGCCCTAAGCACCCCAGGGCCAGGCTGCAGACAGCTAGGGACAGCCCCTCCTCCCCAGAGCCCACTGGAATTATTCAAACCCACTTACCCTGCCTCGCCCCTTCCTTCCTACAGAAACCACAGGAAAGGTTGTTGCCCACATTTTCCCTCTTTCTGCCTTCCAGCAAGCCTGGTGCTTCCTACTGGGTCCCCACCTGCAATGGAGTGAGTGGTGAGTCCCCTCCACTCAGGAGCTGTGGGAAACAAACTGTCTTTTCTTCCTTCCTTCCTCCCACCCTTCCTTCCTTCCTTTCTGTCTCTTTCTTTCTTTCTTTCCTTTCTTTCTTTCTTTCTTTCTTTCTTTCTTTCTTTCTTTCTTTCTTTCTTTCTTTCTTTCTTTCTTTCTTTCTTTCCTTCTTTCTTTCCTTCTTTCTTTCCTTCTTCCTTCCTTTTTTTTTGATCTTATTTCCTCGACCAGGGATTGAACCCAAGCCCTCAGCAGTGAAATCACCGTATCCTATCCTAAGCACTGGACCACAGGGAATTCCCAAACTCTCTTTTTAATGGCTGTGGTCTGCTGGCCCGTGGGCCTCACCACACCTGAACAATAACAAAATCTATGTTTAAAAACCTTCCCCCACCTCCCTACCTGAAAGGCCACCCCTCGGTGTGCTCTGCAGTGACTTCCAGGTACTCCAGATCCCTCCAGGCTTGCAGTCCGTCTGGAGATGTTACCCGTGAAATGGTGGCACCTGTGAGCAGTCTGGGAGGATTACCATGAAGCAATGGCCACAGGGTCACACACCCTCCTCATGACCTCCCTAGGCCCCTCCACTTCCAGGCAGCAATGCCCTGGGCCAGTTACCTCCAAACTGTGAACGGTGATAATGTCTTCAGAGGGATGCAGGGAGGTGGGGAGTTACAAAATGAGACTCTAATTTTTGCTCTGCAGATCTGTATATACATGAATTTTTAAACAATAATGTATTAATTTATGCCAACTGAAGAATGTCGCTTGCCATCCGGCTCTACAAGGATTAGGTCACTAGCCACTACAGTCCCTGACCTTCAACACACCCTGAAAGGAGTTCAGGGTGGAGATCAGGAATGAGGCTCTCTGTGCTCTGGGAAAACTGGCAGAACAGGCCTTCAGATAGCTGGATATTTTCAGGAGAAAATTTTATGAACCTAAACTCTTGCATTTTCCCACACTTTGAGAAAGCACTAAAACCGTTAACTAAGCTGTCTGTTCCTGCTACTGAGATGTGTGCTCGGTTGCCTGTACCCACTTCGCCAAAATCACATATATACTGGTCTCCCCACTTACGTCTTCGGGACAGTTCCTCAGCCTGAGAGGCTGTCCCCTGGGCTGTAGTCCTCGGAGCAGCACAGAACAAACTCGACTCACAGCTTTTACATTGTGTAGTTTTTTGTTTTTTTTACGTTGACATTTGTTACTTGAGTAAATCTTAAAAATTAAAAATGATGGTAGGTTTGGGGGAAAGAAAGAAAGAGACACATTAACTCAACAGCCACGTGTTTTGCCAGGGTGGTGGGGAGGCATTGGAGGGGACAAGCTCTGTCTTTGCTGCTTGTCACTGTTTTTGTTTTATTTTTTTTAATTAATTAATTAATTTATTTATTTTTGGCTGTGTCGGGTCTTTGTTTCTGTGCACGGGCTTTCTCTAGTTGCGGCGAGTGGGGGCCACACTTCATCGCGGTGCACGGGCCTCTCACTGTCGCGGCCTCTCTTGTTGCGGAGCACAGGCTCCAGACGCGCAGGCTCAGTAGTTGTGACACACGGGCCCAGCCGCTCCACAGCATGTGGGATCTTCCCAGACCAGGGCTCGAACCCGTGTCCCCTGCATTAGCAGGCAGATTCTCAACCACTGCGCCACCAGGGAAGCCCTTGTCACTGGTTTTGAAGCTTTGCTCTAACAGGATCCCCAGCCTGGTGCGAGGAAAGGGGACTTTTTCTCAGACCTGTTGGCACTAGCTGCCCGGATGCCAGCATCTGCCCCACTGCTCTCAGCTCCTCCTCCTCTTCCTTCCAGCTTCAGAAGCCCATCATCAAAGGACAACTACGGGGGGCTTCCCTGGTGGCGCAGTGGTTAAGAATCCACCTGCCAAGGTAGGGGACACAGGTTCGAGACCTGGTCCGGGAAGATCCCACATGCCGCAGAGCAACTAAGCCTGTGCGCCACAACTACTGAGCCTGCGCTGTCGAGCCCGCAAGCCACAACTACTGAGCCTGCATGCTGCAACTACTGAAGCCCGCGCGCCTAGAACCCGTGCTCCACAACAAAAGAACCCACCACAATGAGAAGCCCGTGCACCGCAACGAAGAGTAGCCCCTGCTCGCCGCAACTAGAGAAAGCTCACGTGCGGCAACAAAGACCCAACACAGCCAAAAATTAAAAAAAAAAAAAAATTAAAAAAAAAAAAAGAAAGAGTTGGGTTAGACACCAAAAAGAACTTCAGGTTAGCAGATTCCTGAAGTGGAGGAAGGGGATTAGATTGAGGGGAATGACTCTTCTGATGGGAGAAGAACCTGGTGCAGAAAACGTCTGGTCTGCTGAGACCTTCCCAGCTTTCTGAACCACACTGGTGGGGTGTTGGGCAAGAGAAGAGGAGAAAAGAAGTATTTTTCCAGACAACATTTGGTGTGTCTGAGAGGAGCCACATGAAATTGACATCATTTTCCTGAAGAGGCAGCTGACCGGTGGTTTGATTCTCAAGCTCAGCAGGCCCCAGCCTGGCAGGATTAGGATGGAAGAGAAGCTAATGAGAAATAAATGAGACAGGTGCTGAAATTTCTTCTTTGTTAATAAAAGGAAGTTACAATTTGAAATTGGTTGAGGGTCTTCAGGAAGTGGAAGAAGGGGACTTGATGGGGAAAATTCTTTTCCGTAACAACTCCATGAGCTGGTGGCACCCAGAGGAGACGACCGCTCGGCCTAGGCCTCTCCCTCTTGCAGCAGGTGCTGGAGTCGGGACCATGTCATGAGGCACTTCAAACACCGAAATATAACAGGTTGCAGAGGCCTGGATTAGACTGGTAGTTCTCAAACCTGAACGTCAGAATTCCCTGGATGGCTTTTTACAACATAGATTGCTGGGCCCTGCTCCCAGTTTTGATTCAGAAGGTCTGGAGTGGGGCCTGAGAAGTCACATTTCTCACAAGTTTCCAGATGATGCTGGACCACACTTTGAGATGCACTGTTCTAGATGGACCCCAGGATCCTGGGGCCAGGTCTATCTAACTCTGGCAGGTGGGATCCCAGAGGAGTTGCCTGATGCAACATGGGAGGAGGTCACAGAAGGCTTCCTGGAGGAGGAGGTGCCTGAGCTGAGTCTGAAGTTGGGATTTTCCAACTTCAAAAAGAAAGGCAGGAAGAAATCATTCGGTCTGTACAGTGTGATTGGATGAGGTGGGTGGTGGGTGCTGAGACAGGAGCAATGGGCAGGGTCCGGCTTACAAAGAGCCTTGAACGGCAGGCCGAGGCACTGGCCTGTGTCCTGAGGGCCGGGGTTAGCGTTGCTAAGGAATGTCAGCAGGAGAGAAACGTGAACAGAGCTGACTTGTGAAATGAGTTGTCTGCAGGGTAGGGGAGTAGGGGTTCAGGTATGATTATTCATCCCCTTCTTACAGATGAGGACAGTGGGGTGCAGAGAGTAGAAATGATTTGCCTAACACCATGGCTGGAAAGTGGCAGAACCAGGAGCCACGATGTTTGCCTGACATCAAGTCTGCCCCCCACTTCAAGGGTTTGGAGCAGAGACACGGGGTCTGAATCCTGGCTCTGCCCCCCTCACTGGAGCCTCATGTTCTGACTCACCCTCTCTTGGCCACTAGGAGGACCAATTAGTAAAGAACTAGTTTATTATAAAGGCGGCTTCAGGGCTGGTGATGTGGCAGCTTAGAAAGTGGGCTGGAGAATCGTGGTGGGGGAGGACCAGTGCTGGTCCAGAGGGCCGAAGCCACTGCTTTGTGCTGACAATAATGTCCTCAGAAATGCGATGTTCCCTGAGTCATCAGGCCCAGACACAAAGGGACTGCAGGCCCTGCCCACCCTGCTGTCAGAGCTGCTGCTTCCTTCTGCTCTAATGAGGGGCGTGCTCCGCAGAGGCCACGGCAGCCCCACTTGTTGGCTCTGCTCTCAGCAGGCGCTAATGAGGCATTTGGAGAGCTCTGAGGTCACAGGGACTGGGGCCTTGGGGGAGGGATGATAAAGGCAGGGGACTCATCCTGGCTAGGTCGGGCATCCTGACCCCACAGAGGCAATCACACGGCGCAATCCCGGCGGACTTTACAAAGGAGAGACGTGCACATTTATCATAATATCCCCACCCCAGCAGGCAGACCCACACTCCTTCTATTCCCAAACCAACGGTTCTTGACCTTCCTGGATTGTAGACCCCTCTGAGAATTATATGAAAGCTCAAAACTCTTCCCCCAACAAAAACAAATACAAACTAATAAAGTGGTAATCCCAAGAGCTGGCATTTGCGAATAATTTACTATGTGTCAGGCCCTAAGTTAAATGATTTACATGCCTCATCTCATTAAATCTTCACGACTCCCTAGGTTTTGCCATCTTCACTTGGCCGTGGGGGACTGAGACACAGAGAGGCTGTTAGCCATCGGAAGCCACACAGCTGGTGAGTGGTTGAGGTCGGACTCAGAACCAGGTCTGCTGGATTCCAAAGCCTGGCTTTTAACCAGCTCATTCTACCACATAAACACGAGCATAAATTTGGAGGCAATTTCCTCCTACCGCAGAGGATATGAGAAGCATCCTTCTTGAGTCCTACGGACACAATTCTTCACCCCCCCCTCAAAGATCTCACACTTCAATGGGGAATAGACATGCTCCCTGGTGGTCAGTGGTGTGAAGGGGGAGCTGGAAGCATAGAGGAGGGTCATCCAACCCAACCAGGAGTGTTAGGAACATCCCAAAGGCAGTAGTGTCATTGAGTCACTGGGTACTAAAGGATGAGTGGGCAAGGGCATTCCCAGCAGACAGAATGATGGGGGCAAAGATTTAGAGTCAAGAAAGAGTGTGGCATGTTTGGGGATGGGGCACTGCTAAGACAAGCGACAGCAAAGTGTGGGGGAGCATGAGAGCTGGGACGTGGCAGATGACGAAGCTAAAATGTCAGGTTCTATAGCAGTTAGGATGCTTTGGGCCACAAGTAACAGAAGCCCCAAGTAGAAGTGGTTTAAACAATGATTCAGTTTTATTATCCCACGTAACAAGATGTTCGGAGATGTGGTGCGTCCAGGGTTGGTGAATTCTACGTGACTCAATGACATTGTCAAGGACTCAGATGTACCCATCTTTCCTCTCTGCCATTCCCGGTGGGTTGACTTCTATCTCAGGCTTTGCCCTCATGGTCATGAAATGGCTGCCAGAGTTCCAGATATCACTTGAGAACAATATGACATTAAGTAGAAGAAGAGGACTTATTTTTTCCCATGGTGCATCTGTTTTATCAGCAACAAACCTTTCTCCAAGGACGCCATTTTTCCCCCACTGACGTCTCATATTTCACTAAGTGACACAAACATCCCTAAACAGATCACTGGCAAGAGAATTGAATTTTCATGATTGGCTTAGACCAATGAAGATTCACCTCTTTGGAGACACGTGGCTGCTTGATTCCTGAACAAGACCAGGAAGAAATGGGGGAAATGTCTGTAGAGAAGGCAATTAACAGTGTCTGCCACTCGTTCTGGACATGAATGACTTTTAAAAAACAATATTTATTTATTTATTTATTTGGCTGCATCGGGTCTTAGTTGCAGCAGGCAGGCTCCTTAGTTACAGCACGTGGGCTCCTTAGTTGTGGCATGCAAACTCTTAGTTGCGGCATGCATGTGGAATCTGACCAGGAATCGAACCCGGGCCCCCTGCATTGGGAGTCTTAGCCACAGCGCCACAGGGAAGTCCCATGAAGGACTTCTATTATGAAGGAAATGAAGACTCATCAGAGTTTTTAAGCAGGGACATATAATGAAGTCCATGTTTTTAAAAGATCACCATGCTGGCCAAAAAGAAGGATACTCAGCAGTCAGAAGAGATGAAGAAACAGACAGCAACAGACCAGGTAAGGGAGGAGAACAGCCCTAGGTTTAGGGCAGGGGTAGTGGGATTAAAGAAAAAGATGCATTTCTAAGATGTTTAGCAATCATATTTTTAATTTCCGAGTTTTTTCTCATTCCCTGACTGATCCGTTTCTGTATCATCTTGTACTCGTTTTATGGATGCTGTATTTTATTTTATTTATTTATTTTTTTGGCCGTGCCACTCGGCTTGCGGGATCTTAGTTCCCCAACCAGGGATTGAACCTGGGCCACGGCAGTGAAAGCGCCAAGTCCTAACCACCGGACCGCCAGGGAATTCCCTGGATGCTGTATTTCGTCTTATTTCTCCTTTTCTGTTTTCAGAATTATCTGTTTCCTCTGGGGTCATTTTTTTCTGTTTCTCTTAGTCTCTTGTTTAGGTTGCACGTTTTCCTGAAATGCTTAGATCAGGGGTCCCCCACCACCCCCCGGCCCACGGACTCCTCAGCCTGTCAGGAACGGGGCCGCACAGCAGTAGGTGAGCGGAGGGCGAGTGAGCAAGTGAAGCTTCGTGTGCCTCTTTCCCATCGCTCCCATCGCACTACCGCCTGAATCACCCCACCCCAGGTCCCCCACCCGCCGTCCATGGAAAAATTGTCTTCCAC